>NW_023270387.1:26634273-26648734 GCF_011800145.1 Mirounga leonina | reverse complement strand
ATAAATAAATAAATAAATAAATAAATAAATAAATAAATAAATAAATAAATAAAGTGTACTTCTAAGATGCTGGACTCTGGGCAGTGGAATTAGGAACAGCCATCAGGAGTGGATGTTGGGGTAAATGGCTTTGGCCTGCAGGCTGAGCTCTTCAAATTGCTAGGTTCACCTTGGATGATTTTCTTACCCCTCAGAGCCTCAATTTCCTCCTCTATTAAATATGAATATCACCTACCTCATATCCTTGCTGTGAGGGTTAAATGAGATGGTATCTGGGAAACCTTGGCATGCAGTGGAGATGCCACAAACAGTGGCTAGTGATTATTCTTCTACAACCCAGAAAAAAACACGTTGGAAATAGTCATGGCCAAAGACTCCCAAGCTATGATCCCTACAACACATTTTGGAGTATGATACTGTGGAATGTTGTCTGCAAATATCAGGGTATTTTGCCAAAAAAAAAAAAAAAAGTTGAGTCACATATTTTATGAAAGCTATTAGAAGCATATTGGGAAAAATAGAAATGAAGAAAGAGATATTACCTTTACTTAAAATTACTGTGTGAAAATTCTTCAAATATTACTTCTAATAGCTATGATTGTAGCTCACAAATAACAGAGGAACCTCCCGTGCCCGATTTCTGAAGTCAGACATCAGGAGTCACTTCCAATCTCTTCTCCCTCACTGCTGCCCAGTCACATAATCCAATCAATCCTTCTCTTGTGGCTTCTTCATCGAAATATCTTTCATATCTGGCCACCTCGCTCAAAGTCAGCTGCCCAGCGCCAGCCTAGGACATCCTCCCTCCTTATTGTCTTCTCTGGAATGGTGAGCCTCTCTCTTACATGGATTTCTTTCAGCTGCTCTTGTCAGATCTATTTCAAGCTAAAAATGGGAAATAAAGTTTTCCTGAAAATCTGACCACGTCACTCTGCTGATTCAATCTTCTGTGGCTCCATGCAGTAATTTGAGTAGAGCCCCACATCTTCTTTTTTTTTTTTAAGATTTTATTTATTTATTTATTTATTTGAGAGAAAGAAAGAGCACAAGTTGGGGGGAGGGGTGGAGGGAGAGGGACAAGCAGACTCTGCACTGAGGACAGAGCCTGAAACAGGGCTCGATCCCAGGACCCTGAGATCAGGACCTGAGCCAAAATCAAGAGCCAGAGGCTTAACCAACTGAGCCACCCAGGTGCCCCAAAACCCCACATCTTTGATGTGGTTTCCGAGAACCTCATGACGTGGCTTCTGTTTTAACCTTTTTTTTCCTGTCACGTCTTCCTTTATACAGTCACATCAGTCTTTATTTTAATTTGTTCTTATTTTGATCCCTCACAGGTTCCTCTTTCTCAACTCTGGGCTTTTGCACAGGATGCATTCCTGCCTAGGATACTGCCCCTGCATTTCCCTAAGTTCTATTCATCCTTGTAAGTTCTAACTTCTTCCAAAGACCTGACTTTAACTCTTCCATTTAAAGAGGGTAAATGCTCATTGCATCAGTAGTTGTAGCATTCACAATCCTTTTAATCATTTAAATGCTGTCTTTCCCTCTGTTATATTCCTGAGGCATGACACAATACTTGGCACTTAATAGGTTTCTTATAAGTATTTGGTGAAATCGACTAGTACAGCTGGGAAAAATTCAAAAATTAAAAAGATTTTCTGGCAGGGACTTCCACTGAACAAACAGTAAGAAGATGAAGGCATTTGGTATTCATGAAATATAAAGATAGGATGGACATGACTTCATGACCAAACTCTAGCTAGAAATTAAAAAAAAACAAAGCACCCCAAGAAATTGAAAGCTGGAAGTTTAAAGATAACGACAAGCATGTCTGTATAAAAGGTTATACAGGCAGAAATAGTATCTAAATAGGATAAGGGAAGGCTGGGATAAATTAATGGGTGACAGATGTATACGGGTTTATTAGGTTAGGGGTGTCTGATGTATATCTCTAACCTTTGAAGGAGGATTTCCATGCAAAACTGCCACTGTCCGAAACAGGTAACTAGGACATCTGAATTGATGTGATGTATACGGGTTTATTAGGTTAGGGGTGTCTGATGTATATCTCTAACCTTTGAAGGAGGATTTCCATGCAAAACTGCCACTGTCCGAAACAGGTAACTAGGACATCTGAATTGATGTGACCTGGTGTGACCTTTCTAATGTCATGTTCCCTTCTACTCAGTGATTCTACTATGCACATCGCTAGAGATAATGGAATCATGCTTGTCCTTTCCCCCCCTTGCACACCTTACAGCACACCCATTCTAGCATATTTGTGTATACTCAGTAGGAGCATGTTTGAAACGCTGCAGGAAAATGTGTGTGTGGTTTGTGTGCAAAGTGAACCCTGAGCAGGGGAAAGCCTCCTTTGGGCAGAGTTTGTAGGACTGCCTTCTGCTCTTATCCTCCTCTCCGGTCGCTATGTCCTCCATGTCTGACTTCTGACTTCTATTCTTAACGTCTTGAGACACCTGCTCTACCTGCCTCACTCTCTCCTTGAGCATTGTTTCCAGATCGACTCCAGGCTCCTTGACTGCTTCCTTCTAAAGGCTCAACTTCGCACAACCAGAACTGAGTTACAATATGTGTCTTTAAACTCTTGGTCCCGTGGCCTTTTTTCTCCACCTCATCACTTCCCTATGTCAGCTACTTTCCAGGATATGATGAGGAGCAATCAGTTTTACATATAACTCTTTATTTTTCACTGTAGTGAAAGATCATTGTGAAAGTCATAGTCCAAAACAGTAGATAATACTCTGGGCTGTGTATAGGGTGGACATTACACAAGCTGGGTGCCTATCTTGTGTCCCCCCTGGTTTGCTTCACTATAACTTCATTTGGGAAGCTCTGTTAGTCACTTTCATTTCATGAAGACACAGCTGAAAAATATGCATGGGGTCCCAGTGCTCCAGAGATATGGGAAACCCAAGACCAGAAGGGCTCTAGAAAAATTTCCCCCAAATCAAGGTTTAAATAAGTTAGTTGGAAAGATTGTTTCCGATTGTCCAGCTGGGGTGAAAGCAGACTTCTCACACTTATGCCACGGGTCTGTGCTAAGTAGGTGGTGTGACACAACAGAGACTGTCAGGCTCTTGGTCCAGCCCCCAAAGCTACAGTCTGCTGCAAAGATGAACATTAGAAATAATTGTACAGATAATCAATGAATCACAAGTGGAATACGTATTACAAAGGAAAAGTGCAAGATTACAAGAGAACAGAAAAGTAGACAAAGTCTTATTCATAATCACTCTATCTCAGCACAGAACGAGGTAAAATATAGGCAGTAATAAATCAGTGTAAGATGGATGATTGAATGAATAAACATGTAAAAACATCCAGACTTGAAAGTCTCAGTATTTTTCCATGAAGCCATTTAGTTGTTCCTTCCCCTACACAGACATCTCTATCAGACCCCTTTCTTTCTTCCAAGGGGCAGTAGAGTTCCAAGGAACTGAGGTGCCCTTTCCATGTTCTTGTTATTTATCAGACCAAAATAAGAGAAGCTTATAAATCAGATATTATAAATATTTTCAGTGCATTCCTTTTGCTCTTGGGAAAGCTAACTCACCACACTCATAAAAAATCCACTCTAATCCCTACAACCAGCTTATGACCTCCTAGCACACTCCATGCAAGAATAACATTAATAATAATCAGAATATTAGCCAGAGTGCTTGGTTTGAACCTGAGAATTTTGAGAAACGATCTTATAAATTATTTTCCAAGGATACAATCTTTAAGCATTAACAGGCACAACTGACTCTGAATTCTGGGAATTGAGCATAATTACATGGAAATTGACAGGACACAAATGCCAAGAATCCTGTTAACCTTTAATATCTTGAAAAATAAAAAAACTCCCCTTGTAATTATCTCTTTCCTTTGTCTTAAATGTTACTGATGAATATTTAGAGGCATAAGCAAACATGGAAGTTGTTGGATGGTAGAATCTCGATTGTTGTTTGGAATCCTAGTTTCCCAGGCATTTCATGATATAAGGAGGTGCTAAATAGAGCCCTTGGAATTTGACTGTTTCCACAAGTTGTTTCCATCTTTGTATTAGCTCTGCTCCAGTTCTCTGCTTAAAATTCTCCACACTGAGTGGAAGCTCCTTTGCATTAGTAATTATGGTGAAAATGTAGGTCTGAGGTATTCGGTGTCTAATGCAATTCCTGACCTGTTCTATGTCTTTGGAAAAGTCACTGCACTATTTTAGCGCTTCAGATTTCCTTTCTGTGAAGTGGATATAATGACATTTAGCTCTAACAGCAAAAATATTTGCATAGCGCTTTAAACTTTACCGGGGACATTGACACCCCTTATCTTACCTGTGTGTGCGCACGTCTCCTGCATTTTTTCCTCGTTTCCGGACTCCACTAACCACTAAGGCTGCCCTCATTTCTTTCCTCTACTATTTTAATTAAATCTTAACTCATCTCTCTTCCCCCAACCCTGCTTCTACCTAAACCAATGCTTTCTCACAGGGATAGGGTAGACTCCTTGGGGGGTGGTAAAAAGTTTGGGGGTTGGGGAGATTGACTGTCACCATAATTATGGAGACAGTCCTGCCACTTAGTGCATGGGGTCCCAGGAGCCTGGACACTCAGCGATGCACAGGATGTTCAGTCACAGATGTCGAGTGCCCGCCAAGCACTGAGGTGAGTGAAACCTCTTTTTTTCCTTTTTCTTTTTTTTTTTTAATCTAATCCTAGGATGTACTCCATTTGCTATATAAACAGAACATTTTTGTGAAGTTTTAATGCTCCTTAATCCTCCAGGAATGAAACTACCTGTAAGCTCAGAGAAGAGTGTGCTTTGATTTGTTCATCAGTTTGAACAACCACCAGTTTGAAAAATCTCACAACCAGTGGCATCGCTTCTCCTGGGATCTGAGTCACCAATTCTGCCCCCCTTTTCTGTATTGTAACCATCACATTCATGGAGAGTCTATATAGGGACACAGGCATCTACATTTCATCACATCCTATGGTATTGCTGTGCTTAAAGATGTATTTTACACTTATTTGATTATCAACCACTTTCTATTTATTTCTCTCATAATCCATTTAGGACATTATACAGGTCATTTTTTAAAGTAAGCGTATAGGTAACTTATTGTATCCATGAACTTAATTTTGCATAATAATAAGGATATGACAAAATACTTTAAAAATAAGATTTAGGTCAGGAAAAGCAGACAGCTCCTGATATAAATAGTTCTGTACCCAAAGCTAGTTCTATCTTTCTAAAGCATAGCTCAGTAATGTTTGTTATCTGTACATAAAATTCTGGCGTTTCCCTGCCTGTGACATATAGCTCAAGTTTCCAAGTTTGGCAATCAAGGCCCTTAGAAGTATCCCAAGCCAACTTTCTAGGCTTAGTCCATGTTGCGGTCCCACCTCTACTTTCATCCATCATCCCTTGACTCTTCAGCTTCTCTGTGTATCTCAGACACTTGACTATTTGGCTCTGCCAGAATTCCCTTCTCTTCTGTTCACAGTTTTCTAAATCCCACTCAGACTTCAAGGACCAGCTAAAATTCCATTTCCTTCATGAAAAATTGCTTTTACTGATGTTCCCTCTGCCCTTCTCCCCTTTAGTTAAAAATCAAACCCTTTGCAGAATGAATATATGTGTGTGTGTATGTGTGTGTGTGTATATATATGGTTTGATTAAAGTTGACCATATATTTGTCTGAACTCATCTAAGCTCCCTGAAGGCAGGTACCATTTCTTGTTCATTTCATACCACCCCAAGGCCTGGCAAAGTCTGTGGCCCAGAGTATGAGTTCATTGGATTGAACTGATCTCTCAGTAATTGAGAGAGATAGACTAGGTACTATTATCTTTATTTCACATGTGAGGAAATTGAGCTCTAAATGAGTTCCGAAAGGTTATTCTATGCAGAGCATCGGATGAGGCACGATGTAGAGGGGAACATATTATTACCTCCAGCTCATGCAAGGCTCAGATCTGCACCTAGAAAAACACCTAGAGAGGTTGGCCGACATTTCTGCTGAAAGAAAACAAAAATTCCCATTTCTAAGTCAGCTCTCCAATGTAAGTGTTTGGATTTGTATCCCTCTACATGCCACTGATCATGGCAAATCTCCTATCTCTTAAAGCCTTGTCACCAAATAAAGCTGCAGGTTTCCCCTTTTTAAGACCACGCTCCCAACAGAATTCAGCCAGAAGTAAGACATGGGTTTCCCAGAAACCTCCTCCGGCTTGCCTGGTGGTGGACGGGTCAGGCTCCAGCTGCGCTCCCTGGCACAACTCCAGCCTTGACTAAACCCATCCATCACAGCCAGAGCCTGCCCTTCTCGAATGCTGCTTGAGTCGAAATGGAAGTGGCCTTTTAACAGAACATTGTCTTAGGATTGTGTGAAGCAAGGCTGACAGAGAAAGGAAGATTCATTCCTGACACCAATCATACTAATATCTGTCACCAAAATGACATTTTCCCTTTAATGATGAAAAATTCATCAGGAAAGAGGGAGGAGAAGGAACAACTTCCACATGCTGCGCTGGTCTGATAGGGAAGAAACCTTTGCTGCTGTGGTGGCTGGTTTGCAATTTGAGGAGATGAGAGAGAGAATGGCCAGTGGGTTTACTGAACAGGCGCGACTGGTGCTTGGTTTGGAAGAGAAGGGTGCAAGCAGATGGACTCCTGTGGGTTAGGCAGTGTTGCTGGACATCTGATGGATTTCCCACCAGGCCTTCTGCCTGCTTTTTCCATAGAACGGCCCCCATTCCTTTCAGGGCCAAGGAGGGGCTCAGTAATGGTTTGCAAGGCTGCCATATACATATTTTACCATATCTGGTTTTGCAAAGCAAGTAAACCTCACAGGAATGCAAAGCTGCTTGCTGTTCCCAAACCCTCATTCACATACCCTGTGATGATGCACACCAGGGCTACAATAGAGGAATCCAATCTGCAAGGCAGGCACCACGTGCATGTCCTGGAGGGCCTGCAGTTGGGGATGACCCATGGGTCGGGGGAAGCACTGCAAAGCCAAAGCTTTGCAGCCTGACCACACACTGGGGCAGGGACTGGGGACAAACGAATTAGGCAAGAATATTGCGGCTGTTGGAGAGAAGCTGCACAATTATCTCAGGTGTCGCAGAGTGAAGAGTTCCCAACGAATCCCAGAGTTTTATCTACGAGTCCATTGTTTACAAAAATGCCAGGTGCTGACATCTGTATAAAAGTCTTTTATTCTCCCCTCCTTTCTTTTCGTCTGGCAGAGTCCACCTCCCATGACAGAGGCTAAAAATGCCAGATACTCATTTTCCTGTCTTTCAATTTGCAGCCATGGGTGACCACACTACACAGTAGATGGGCTGGATATCCCTCCCTAACTAAAAAGAAGGAGGTGTGTTCTTCCAGACCCCCACCGAACCTGTCTTTGACCATAGTCAGCTGATGGTGCACAGGATGGACAAAGGCAGTCACCTCCCACTCACGGGATGAAGATCCAGCATCTCAAGCATGATGAAGATTAACTGTGAGGTTCTGGGTTGCCGGGACTGCGGCTGAGCGTTTGGACACCGTACCTCCAGGCTCCTTCGATGTCCTAATTTTCTAAGCCTCCATTAGTAAGGGCTAAGTTATTTGCCACCAAAAGTATCCAAAGTATTTCACTCTCATTTAATCGGGAAAAATGCGTCAACCTTACGAGCATGGCGCTCGACTTTAGATTCCTTTACTCAGCCCTGAGCTGTTCTCGCTCTGTGTACACGTTCTTTCTGCTTTCCGCTACCAGCTTTCTCCGATGCCCTCACTTTTATAAATACTGGCATATGCAGGCTGGTTAATGCACCCAGAATCATACTACACCAGGATACTTCTAAAATTTTTATGCTTTTGCAATTCTTTATGCTGTTAATTAACACAACACCCACCCATTTCTGATCTGCCAGCAGAGCAACTCAGCATCATTATCTTCTTCATGGAAAAGGAAACTGAGTCATTTATGTCCCTATATTTGCACAAGTGGGCTTCTGGCTCCCCCTTTCCTCCTCCAACATTCACACTTTCAAATGTATTTTAGACCAGCAGTGATGTGATTTCAAAGGGCCTTCACCTGAACAATCAAGCCCCTGAAGAGGGTTTTTAAGGGTTTTTAAAACCTTAACCCCACTACAGATTCCTACAAATAACCAAGACCACACTGTCCACATCCTCAGTTTTGAACAAATATGTTGTCCTTCTCTCATGTTCTTGGTTTTTTCTGCCTTCCTGTATCCTTTCAGACAAGGAGGAATCTTCTATCATAGAACTCAAAGGTTCAAAGTGACTTCTAAGCTCCAAAAATGGCACGGGAGCTCTGCCTTGGGTGAGAGAGGCTATGAGAGACTGTTCTCAGGGAAGGGACGGCAGGCGGGCGGGAGAAAAGCTTCCTGTCTGGAGACAGAAGCGCTGACCTGGTGGACTGAGGCAGGCTGGTGCCCCTGCTGTGGGCCACCTGCAGTGAGAAGTTGCAGCCTTCTGGAGAAAGATACTCTTGCTTCTTGGAGGAGTGGGCCAGCCTGAACACAACTGACAGTCCAGAGCAAGGGCAAAGCGCTCTCTGGGGATCCTGTCCACAGTGTGATCCACTCCTTGTGAGGAGGGCAAACTGACCTTTCAGTTGCCAAACAGGCCCTTCAATTGCCTCCATCACCTAGGTGCACTCGGCCAGAGGACAGGGTGTGGACATACTTTGAAAGAGCTCTGCAGCCAAATGCCCAGTAGAAGCACTGGAGGAATCCCATATCCAGTAGAAAATGCATGGAGGAAGATAAATGAAGAAGCACCATATACGGACTTCACTTAGAAACTGGCCATCAGGGGTGCCTGGGTGGCTCAGTCGTTAAGCATCTGCCTCAGGCTCAGGTCATGATCGCAGGGTCCTGGGATCCAGCTTCAGCATTGAGCCCCAGCGTCAGGCTCCCTGCTCGGCGGGAAGCCTGCTTCTCCCTCTCCCACTCCCCCTGCCTTGTTCCCTCTCTTGCTGTGTCTCTCTCTGTCAAATAAATAAATAAAATCTTTTTTTAAAAAAAAGAAAGAAACTGGCCAGCATTCTCTGACTGTAAAGGAAATTCCACACTGCTTGAGAGAAGCTATGCAATGTGTACACATAATTTCTTTTAAGATTTTATTTCTTTCTTTATTTAGAGAGAGTGTGCAGCAAAGGGAGAGGGGGAAAGAGAAAGAGAGAGAATATCAAGCAGACTCACAACCCCAAGATCATGACCTGAGTCAAAATCAAGTGTCGAAATTACAACCAACTGAGCCGCCCAGGCACCCCAGTATGCACACATAATTTTAAATCACATACTTTACTTTGTTTATGGAGTGGCTCTTTTTAACTCTTTTTTAAAATGATAAGGACTATCTCTTTCTGTACAGTTAAATTATTGACAAAATAAATTGTATTTGTCATGTAATTTGATTCTTTCCCAAATACCCTGTCTGGAAGAAGCATTGTGCCCATTTGACAGATAAGTAAACAAAGGATCATATTTGTAACAGAAGGTGGTGGAATAGGAAAGATCTAGGTCTCACATTCACCGTTCTAACTCAAAATTCAAGACTCATTTTACTTCACTGCAGTTTAACAAATTCAAGAATCTATCTTCCTCCGTTGAGGAACACTCCCTATGTCAGGGCTCATGGGGAGTTTGAGGAGCACCAGACAGGATAATGGGAATAATTTATGAAGGACAAATAGAAGGCTACAACTCCAGAGCAGATGGTACAAGAATCAGAACCGTTGTTAAGAAGAAGGCCCAGTGAAAGAATGTGAGGTAGAGAAAGCAAAGGAAGACAGTCCAAAATGTCTGAGAAATGTGAGAGGCCTGCCATTCATCTCCTGGGTGTCACTTCTGAATTTCTGGTAAAGCAGCATTTATTGTCCACAGAACAAAAAGCAAGATTTATAGATGCCACAGGCTTGGTGAACACGAATCCAGTTCCCACCATGAAGAGCACTGTGGGGAGTTTTCCCAGTGGCCATTGGCAGACCCGGCAGGGCCCATCAGGAGGACCAGAGGCCTGTTATCTGCAGCAGGGTTTCCTCAGGTTCTTGATCTCATGGCAGCATGTGGCCCCCTAAAATACTCTCTTCCTTGAGGTGGCCTTTTTCGTTGTAATTCCAGACACTGTATCTTTCAGATTACCTTTCCCTCTTCCCCAGGAGTGCAATGTTAGCATCTCAAGGCATGTCTCATGTTCCACTCAGTCTGTCAATGAAACACTCACCCCCCAGGACACAACTCAGATGCCCCTCTTCCATGGAGTCCCCTCTGCTTATCCCACTGAGAAGCGATCTTCCACTTCTGAATTCTTATCATGTTTTATATCTTCTCTAGCAGGTAAAACGTATCGCCTTGTGTTATAGTTCAATATAAACACATGGCATCTTCCCCACAAAAGATAAACGCACTGTTAGGACGGTGTTTGTCTCTCATTAGATCAATTTGCTTTAGACCTGAAAAGGCCCATATAAGTCATCTCGATCAATGTCCTCATTTTATAGATGAGGAAACAGAGGTGTGGAGAGCTTACACATTTGAGACAAGTTCACACAGCCAGGCAGATTAGAAATGGAATTCATTTGCACCCTTGGCTTCTCGAAGTACTTGCCTGGAATGAGGCCAGAATGAAAGGCTGAATGAACCATTCTGAAAACTCCCTGAGACATGCCATCCTGTGGCCGAAGGTGGACCACCCAGAGACATAGACAATTGATATTAAATCCTCAAGGCAACTTCATTTTAGAGATAACCATTTCATTTAGCACACGTCTGTTCCCATCCGAAGGGGTTTTCGTGAGGGGCTCATTTAAGCTTCTTAATAAGCAATCGGTGGTGATGTTTTTAATCAGCTGACCAGAGATGAAAGTGATTCAGATTATTATGCTTTAATACATTAAAAAATATGAATAGAAAATCAATCTAGCACTAATAAAAGATGATTAAAAATTGCTAACATAAATCAAATAGTGCATTCTGGCTTTACAAAAAATGAAAATGCTATGGCTTTCTTGTATCCTCCACTGTAAACCCCACACATGGCTCGGCTGCCACCATCTCTCCCTCTGCACTTTTATTACAGGCAGAATGCCTTACGATTAGTGCAGCAATGCCAATTAATTGCAGTAATGAGTAGGCTTCGCGTTTAAGGAAACTCACAGCCTGATGCCTGACAGCATTTATAAGCTTGAAATGTCTATAGGAAGCTCTGTTTCCAGGGGGTATAGTGTGTGCCCACAAAGAAGTGAAGGTGCTGAGGGTCAGGGGCATAGTCTGTGTGTGTGTGTGTGTGTGATGTGTGCGTGAGTGTGCCCATGTGTACATGTGTGTAATGCAGGTGTGTAGCCAGCAGCCATCCTTTGAATGTGGAATGGGGTCACGGAGGAGGGGTGCGGGCTGCTTGCCATAGGAGGGATGAGTTTTGCATGCCTGGGAAAGAAGAGGCTGTGTGAGCAGGAGAAATGAGACTTTGAGTTCAGGGATTCTGGAAAAGTACTAAATGCCTGCTTAAGTAGGATGCTTGGAAGATGTAGTGCCAGGATTCCTGCAGAGACATCCATCATTGGTTTTGAAAACATTTGTCATGTGAAAGTGGCATATTATGGCTACTCTTGCCCCATTGTTTCCCTTCCTGTGCTCCCCTTCTTCATTAAGGTCTTGTGGATGTGCCTCTCCGTGCCCTTGCCCACTCTGGTTTTCCTTTCCTGTCCTCTTTATTTTTGTAGGTGATAGACAGTGGGGAAGAAGCAGCTGCTCCTTACTGGGAGAACTGGTTCGGGAGGTTCTGTTGTTTAGAACCACATCCAAGTCCTGAAACAAATCCCCAAAGGAACACAGTTTCCCCCTTGAGGACCTTCTAATGTATTTTTTAAAAAAGCCCACACCCTGGGCTGTCAAAGTCACATGCGATGTGACAAAGTGGGTAATTATGTTCCACTTAGCACACATCAAAGGAACAAATGGCTAGAGAGGGTGTATGTGTGCGCCTGAGCGTGTGGGAAGGAGGCCTTGTGTGAGGCTGGCCCTGGTGCAGGCTGGGTGAAGGCTGGGTGCAGCCTTGGGGCCCCGGCTCATCTTCTAGTCCCCTGCCCTTAAAAGGAATGAGGCCATCAGACTCATTGACATCTGGGAGCTGAAGTGGAATGTGCCTGGCCTTTCTCTTATGTTCCTTTGTTTGGTTTTCATGGAAACCTGTGTTTATGGGGAAATTCTGAGCATGCTTGCTACAGACAGATGTTTCTGTTCTCTGTCTGTTATCATGTTAAGAATGTTTCTTTTGGGAGATGAGCTACCTTTTTTTTCCCCTTACACAAATGCAAAAGATAGAAAGAAATTATCAACACTTCTAAAATCCAGAGGTCCCTCTGGAAGCAGGTGATGCCAAACAGCCTTTGGCAGAGACCCATCACCACTTGGAGCTTGCTGCTACAAGTCGATAGAAGGAGGGGCAGAACAAAAAGCACAAATTATGTCCACTGTCCTTGTCACAAATAAAAAGAGAGAGAGAGAGAGAATTAAAGCTGGATGCTACATCACTGTTGCACAGCCCAGGCTTCTCCTTCGCCCCTGGACCATCCCCACCCCACCTTCCCTTCCGGTTACTTCCCCCGTAGGTTGAAAAACTTTGTCACTTTAACATTTAATTATATAAAATCCTGTTCTCTTTACCCCCTGTGGATGAGCAATTGTTCTGCTATTTCTATAAAACGCCACAGGAAATATGAAAATAGGAGGCAGGATTTGGAGCAAGACTGTTCCTGAATGCCTGTGGTTAGCAGCGTCAGAGATGGTTGCGTGGATTTTACATCTGTGACAGGAAAAGTGGAAGGGGCGGGGGGGGGGGGCACGGTGCGACTGGGCAGGCAGGGAGGGAGGGGGAGGCGGGCATCACTAGGGAGCCATGTGAGGATGCTACAGTCTGACCTTCGACCTGAGGGGACTGAACCTGGGGCTGAACCCAAAGAAGGGCAGTCCCCACCTGTGACAGGCTCACTGCCTAAGGCAGGAGAACTTGGTTGGCAGATGGGTCAAAAGTGAGTCATAAGCTGGAGGGGAATGATCTGCTCATTTCCCTGCAGTACAAAATACCCTTTGCAAACAGGCTGGACAATATCTATGGTCTCATTCATTCTTTAATCAGATACATTACTGGGAAGCAGTGTTGAGCAATGACTACAAGTATCGCCATTGGAACCAGAAGCCAAGCTTCCAATCAAGGCTCTTTCACTTGTGAAGGTATAAATGTAACCCATTACTCTCTTCCTGCACTGGTTTTCTCATATGCAAAATGGGGCTAACAATAATAGTACCACCTTCATATAAAGTGTCAGAACTGTGCTATTATAATGATCTAATGAGTAAATACAATGTAGCAAATAGGGTGCTAGCTACAACAGCTAAGTGGTGTATAAGCACCTGTATTCACATCCCAGAGGAGATTAGACATGTATACAAATTATCAACAGTGTGATAGGACCGAAGATTGTGATACCTAGGAAGTCTTAGCTTTTGGAAATGAGGATCAAGGGAGTTGGGGAACACTTAGCAGATGAGATGGGTTTTGTAGGGTAGGTAGAAAGTTGCCAGTTGGGGAAGAAGGATCAGATTATTTCAAGCAAAGTACAGGAAGAAGAAGGAAATGGAACTTTGTTTAAAAGATCACGGCTTTTTTTTTTTAAAGTAGGCTCCACCAAAATGTGGGGCTTGAACTCATGACCCCAAGAACAAGAGTCATATGCTCTAACCAACTGAGCCAGCCAGGTGCCCCATCATCATAGCATGTTTTTAAAAAATCAAGAAATGTCTGAGGAATGGTGGGAGATGAAGCTGGAAAGAAGAAACCTACATGACTTGCTGGAGGGTTTGGGTTTCATTTTGTTGGAAATGGGGATTCAGTGGAGTTTTTACAAAAAGGTAGAAGCATGATTCATTTTGAACTATTCTACCTGCTGTCATACTAATTTTAATATCTCTACCACCATTATGAATTCTTTATATAATAGACAAAATTAATAATCCTCCCCTAAAAACTACAGTAGAACAACACAGATGTCTTGAGCAGAAGTGGATGACTGATTGATGAGGTGAGAGGTAAGAAGGCGCGACTGTTAAGAGACCCTTGTAATAGTGTGAGAGCCAATGGAGGGCTCTATCTTTAAGAACAGTCTAGAGTGTTAGAGCTTCCCTCTAACAGCTTCTTTTCTATCCTAGAAAACATCTACAGGGGCGCCTGGGTGGCTCAGTCGTTAAGAGTCTGCCTTCGGCTAGGTCATGATCCCAGGGTCCTAGGATCGAGCCCTGCATAGGGCTCCCAGCTCCGTAGGAAGCCTGCTTCTCCCTCTCCCACTCCCCCTGCTTGTGTTCCCTCTCTTGCTGTCTCTGTCAAATAGAAAGAAAGAAAGAAAGAAAGAAAGAAAGAAAGAAAGAAAGAAAGA
>NW_023270387.1:26605695-26634263 GCF_011800145.1 Mirounga leonina | reverse complement strand
AGAAAGAAAGAAAGAAAGAAAGAAAGAAAGAAAGAAAGAAAGAAAGAAAGAAAGAAAGAAAGAAAGAAAGAAAGAAAAAGAAAACATCTATATAGCAGAAGATATCTGCTTGTTATCTACCTAATATATGTCCTCCCCATCATCCTTACTCAACTATCCCTGAGTTGGTTTAGGGTACTAACGGGCCTAAGAACTACATTCACTGGCTCCCTGGGGCCATGTCTAATTCCCCCTGAGGTGCAGCCACATGATGAGGATCTGGTCTGTGGTCTGGAAGTAGAAACCTCCCAGAGACATCATGGAGCTGCTCCTCTTGGAGTCTGCCTATCTCTGGACTTCATGCTCTGTAGTTAAGTCTAGGAACATGGGTTTCTGTTATCCATAGTGGAATGCAGTCTCTGATAGCAGGGGGCCCTTGTAGATAAATGCCTCATGTAACATACACTGCTACTGAGGCACAGCTGTTTGACATATCAGAAACAAAGTCAGTTTCTCTCTGGCACTTGGAAGAAAAGGGTCCATGTCTCAATAGTATCCTTGGCATATTAGTAACCCACAACAGAAATTCTTCTCTGTCATCAGATGTTAATCCTTGATCTACTAGACAACAAAGGCAGATTTTCCTCAACCCCAAAGGCTCAGCCACCACAAGGTTAACCCCAGAGAGAAGGATAGAATTCAGTGCTAGAGAGTAAATGTTTACTATCAGAGATTTGCCAAATCAGTGGGGGCTGAGGATGTGTCTTTCACATGAAGAAGAAAGGTGACTCCGGATGTAACATTCGTAGCTTGGTTTCAGGCTCCTCAAGAGGGAAGCAGCCCCCTTAGGGTGGGATGGAAGGACACTGGAGAGAGATAAAGGAAAAGCCTGGAAGAAGATAGCTATGTTTGTAGCCTAAAGTCTTAATAATGGTGAGGAGAAATGCAGTGAACTGGGGACTAAACAGGGCTGGATTAATAAGAGAGAGGAGGTAGATCAAAGGACCCAGCTGCACAATGGGGCTTTGGAGTTATATTGGGTGGATTTCACTAGCCAGTCAACCTAACCACTCTAAGCCATGGGTTCCCAAGTTGTAAAGTGGAGGTAATTGTGCCCATTTGCAGGTTTATCCTGAGGATTACATGAGATAATGTACGGGAAAGAGCCTAACACACAGGAGGCACTCTGTAAATGAGTGTTCTTGGTGTCCTTGAGAAGGACAGATGGAAACTATAGAATAAGAAGCAATTTCCAGGGAATCCCTCCTCAGGGGGGCATAGAAACCCAGGCCCATTGGTTTCATGAGACCCTTTCTCCTTGCTGGAAAAGTAGAATAGCTGATAGCAAAGTCTGGCTCTCCCATGGTCCTGGTCAGAGCTTCACAGGAAAGTTCCCTCGACATCTCTGAGTTCTTTTTGCACCTTTTGCTTTGGAGCGCAGGAATCTCATCCATCCGAATCCCCAGTGCAGGCCTGCACTTGGGAAAGGGAAGCAGGCACTCAAAACAACCCTACAGGGAATCCTTCCCTACTGAGAAGTGAGAAAAGGGGTTCCACATGGACATTGTTCACTCTATAAATGCAAGAGGCATGCCTAGAAAGGATTCTTTCAGATACAGAGCTCAAATATGAGCAAAAATAACTCAACCCAGGATGGGAGAGTGGTCTGCTCCACCAGCTAAAAAACAGAACCCAGCTGAGAGCACCTAAAAGGCTCCCTTTGCATGGCCCCCGCTGAAGGCAGAGGGTCTCCTTGCACCTGGGCAGAGGATGAGTCAAAGAATGTTAATGTCTGGGGAATTAGACATGGCCCCAGGAGACCCAGCAACCCTCTCAGCCCAGGTGGAAATTTCTCTCCCTGGCCAGCTGGGAGCATGCAGGTGTGGTTTCATTCAAGGGGAGCTCATAGTTTTCATAGTGGGGGCAATTCGCACACACAGGTAAATGGCAGGGATTGAAGGAAAGGAGCATTTAATGAGGGCATAGTGAACCGACAGGGGTAAATTCATTTGCCCCTTGGCTCCACTGTGCCCTGCTTGTGCCTGGCTGGTCCTCATGCAGCAGTCAAGTTGAAACTGTGCTGGCCGACAGAGCCAGCATGGCAGAGAGGCATCTCCTGGGAAAACCATGGATAATAAAGGAAAGGTAGAGAGGCAGGTGCTCCATCTCTCAAAGGAGTAACTCATACTGTTCCCTCCCTGGGTAGAAAAGAATGAAAGGGTCTTCAGGGTATCAGTCTTCAGATTTTGAATAATTTCATCTCTCCGATCTTCAGTGGCCTCAGTGTACAAACTTCCTAAAGAGAAAGTTTGCTCGCTCTTGTGCTAGAAATCACAGGTTCTGGGTGTGCAGAGAGCACTACCCCACCAGGGAACTTCTTGTATAAAACTTATCTAGTTTTTCCATAATTTCACAGCAGCCTCTGTACAAAAAGCTCTTTTGTTGTGGTGGTGGCTGATAATGCAATGAGACACCATCCCCTCTGTGAGCTAATGACGTTTGTGGGGCGATGACAGGTGGGTATGAAAATGGAATCGGATGGGGTGGGGGCAGGCTCTGGCTCCGTTCCTTGCTCTTTGCTGTTTCTGTTGCTCCAGCTCCTGAAGAAGAGCGTGGGATGTTATCTATTAGTCTGTGCATCAGAATTTTCATCTAATTTCATAATGAAGATGTTGCTCCATCAGATACAGATGACATGTCAGCAGAAATGTAGAAGGCCATTTTTATGTGTCAGCCAATACTCTGCAGGGTCCCCCACCTGCCTGGAATAGTGTAAAAAGTGCTGTTTGAGGGAACAGCTTCGCCATAGTAGATCAGTCATCAGAGATATGCTAGGTCTCTCTTCCTTTTCCTTACAAGTGATTCCTGTCACACTATTAGCTCTGTGAGGGCAGGAGCCCTTTCTTCCTGTTCATCTTTGTATACCCAGTGCCTAGAACATGGTGAGTGGTCAACATAGGTGAATGAATGAATCCCATCTGTCATGCTTCCCAGGCTACGTATGATGCCAATTCTTTTTTAATTGAGGTATAATTCATATATAACATTATATTAGTTTCCAGTGTACAACATAATAGTTCAATATTTGTATACACAGGGAAATGATCACCACAATTAGTCCAGTGACCATCCATCACCTGTTTGGTGGTGGACCACCCAACTTTTGCAGACTTGCTTACTCCTCAAAACTGAGACCTCCATCAACCCTGGTCCATTTCTGAGGACTAGTCCTCACATTAGGGTGAAGAATCCCTGAAACTTCACCCAACTCTGTGAGTGTCTCCACATTGACTCAGCTCAGCTCTTACCTGGCTGGTAAATCTGAGCTCATTTTCTGGAACTTTCTGGGCCTCAGATAATAGAGATACTGACAGTACCTTCGTCATGGTTTGCTGTGAAGATTGAATGATATAATTCAGATTGAGAGCTAAGAACTGGATCTGGATCTTGGAGAAACTCAATATATTAGCCATTCTAAAGTCCTAGAAAGGACCTTAATCTTCTTCCTCTGTATTTGAGTGTTTTGTCCCAGGAATCTACTAGGGATATAGTTCCTCCCGGATTAGTCAATTCATCTTTCAAGGGCATGATTCTATCACCAACTCAAGATAAGATTGTTCACCTTCTTCCTATTGTCCCCTCTTCCCAAGATTTCTTGCACTGTGATCTCTTCTTCGAGCCCTCTGACTGGCATTTTATTTGGACTCCAATGTTTGCCTGCGCTAGATCCAAAGACCTTTTATTTGTGCATGATCTACTTTTCATGGATGGTATTTTCTCTGGATATGTGAAGCTAAATGGGCTTCGTGGTGTAGGAGTTAAGATCCTTGTCTCCAGAGTCACAAATTTCAGCTCCACCATTTTCTAGCTATGAGACCGGGATATATTAATAACATACAGCATCTCAGTTTCTTTATCTGTAAAATAGGGACACTGATAGTATCTAACTCATAGGATTGCTGCAAAGATTGACTGAGTCAATTCCTTTGAAGCTCTTCGAATACCTCCTGCCACATATTAAGTATTCAATAAATCTTAAATATTATCATTTGTAGCTACCGAATGCCACCTAAGCCAACACACAGAAACACGCAGTCATTTAATTATAGGTAAGACTCCTCACATTTTACATCATCTGCCTATGAATAGCAACTCATCCCCATGTACAAAGATGCATGCACTCTCTCTTCTTTTGTCACGAAAATAAAGTTTACCTTGAAAATAGATCACAGTTCTGCACCTTTGAAGGAAGCACCTTTGAACGGAGACTTTCAGGCACTGGTCTATCATTTTTTCTCTACCACCTTTCTGCTGCAAAGTGTCAGACACTGAGTGTCTAACACAAGCCAAAGAGAATGCACACTGATGGGGAGTCATAAAACTAAGTTCTAGTCTTCTGGAAATGAGTGTGTAACACAGAGAAAAGCACTCCTCTCCAGACTTTGGTTCCATCATCTGCACAATGATGGGAGTAGACCAGGTGCTGTCTTTGTTCTTTCTCAAACCCGAGACTGTGAATATGACCATAACTCAGAGGTCTCTGAGAATCCCACCATGATCTGGACAGGCTCTGGCTTCTGGCACCCTGAGATGGAACATGATTTCTGTTTGGATTTTATGGCATCATGGTGGGGGAAGCCTGCGAGTTCTCTCTCACCAGCTTCAGAAAGGAGACTGGAGATATCATGACCTTTGAATATGAAATATTAATGTTTTGACTTTCCCTTTTTAATTATTTGAGATGCACTGTAATTGGCGTGAAAAGGTTAGGTGCTAATGTGTAGGCCTTGACAAGCAGCAAACAACCAGAGAAATCCCTGATTTCTCATTTATGGGGGCTGGTTGGGCCACTTGCTGGGCGCAAGGCTGAGGAGCAGAGGGGTTCTTTCCTCTTCCAGGTACTGCCAGATTTCCTATCCTACGTAGGAATATGCACCCAGGATATGCCCACATTTTCTATCCCTGGGACTACGGCCTCTGTTCCTTCATACAGACTGGCCCAGGCATGCGTGATTTTCTGAATTTTTCCATTTCACTCTATTTTTTCTTAGTGGAGAAAAGGAAGGAACAAAATGAAGTAGAAACTCTTAACTCTTGTCAACTGCTAATTGCATCAAGCCTAAATTTTTCAACATGGCATTCAAGGATCTTTATAATTAGGCTAAGAATCGCCTGCCTCAGCACCCATCAAAAATTAGCAAAGAATATTTACTCCCTCTTCTTTCTATTCTGCAAATACGTACTTCTTCATCTCAGTTGTGAATTGCCTTTCCCCCCACTTTCCCCACTACATGTGAAGCTCAGTCCAAAGCCCACTGCCTGTGAGACGCTCTAGGAATGAAGGGAGGAGAATTAAGCATGTGTGTTGTGAAGTAACTTCTCCATCATGCTCTGATGGTTGGTATTATGTGTCAACTTCATTGAGCCACAGCACCCAGATATGTGGGCTAACATTATTCCAGATGTTTCTGTAAAGGTAATTTTTAGAAGGGGTTAAATCTGTTGATTTTGAGCAGAGCAGATTGCCCTCCACAAAGTGGGTGGGTCCTCTCCAATTAGCTGAAAACTTTAATAGAAAAGCACAAATTTCCCCTGGAGAGGAGGAGATTCCGCTAGCACGCTTGGGACTTGGACAGTGGCATCATCTCTTCCCTGGGTTTCTAGCCTGCCGGCCAGCTCTACCCCAAACTCCCCAACATCCACAATCATATGAGCCAATTCTTTAAAATAAATCTCTCTCTCTTTCTAATATTATACATTATACATATACATATATACCCATGTGCATATATCAAATATATACATGTATACACACACAAACACACAGTTATTGTGCATACACACACATCCCATCCGTTCTGTTTTTCTGGGAAACTGTCACGTACATGTGACATGTGTAGTATAACGTAGTCTAATGTTACCCTTTCCCTATGGGCAAGACGTTCTCTCAGGCACTTGGTCAGAATGTATCCTGCCTCTGTGAAGCTTCCCTGGGTTTCACCCAATTTTCTAAATCCCAACAAATTTATGTTACACAAAGAGAAGAAAGCTGTGTGAAATTGTTCCCCTCCCGTGATGGAGGTGGGTCCTACCCTGCAGCTGCGCATCCTGGCACGGTGTGGCACGTGTGCTTGGAACAGCCGCTCACGCCTCAGCCCTGTCTCCCTGGGGGGTCCCTCATGGTCACCTATCCTATCGTCCAGTCACCAGCATTGAACAGTAGGAAGACAAGGTACTCAGGGATTGGGAAGAAATGAATCATGATTTGAAAATATGACAATCCTAACGTCTTCTTGTTCTTTCCTAAAAGAACGTGGGAAATAATCTTTCTCTCCTCTAAACTTTCTTAGTGCCTTTTTAAGTTTTTCTTTTTTTTTTTTTTTAGATTTTATTTATTTTTTAGAGAGCGAGAGAGAAACAGCATGAGAGGGGAGAGGGTCAGAGGGAGAAGCAGGCTCCCCGCTGAGCCAGGAGCCCGATGTGGGACTCGATCCCAGGACCCTGGGATCATGACCCGAGCTGAAGGCAGACGCTTAACCATCTGAGCCACCCAGGCGCCCCTTTTTAAGCTTTTCTTAACAGGGGAGGCCAATGCTGTGGCACATCCTTGCTCTCCATACACGACGTTCAGTGTGTCTTCGATACTATCATCCACAAGTTACTGGCTGCTCCACATCAGAGGCGGTGTGGTTGTGAATGTGTAACGAGATCTCACCATTATTCTTTTAAAAAAAATTAAAGGTTTATTCGTTTATTTGAGAGAGAGAGAGAGCAGTGTGAGAGAGAGCGTGAGCAAGGAAGGGGTAAAGGGAGAGAGAGAAGCAGACTCCCCACTGAGCAGCGAGCCCAATGCGGAACTCGATCTCAGGACCCTGGGATCATGACCTGAGGCAAAGGCAGACACTTAACCAACTGAGCCACCCGGGCGCCCCTCATCGCTATTCTTTAGGTGGGTTTTATTATCTCCAAACTAAAATCCTGCAGGATCAAGTTAATTACCCGGGACTATATAGTTAATAAGTGGCCAATCTAGGATTCACACCCGGTGTTTCTGACTCCAAATCCGTGTACTTTCCATGACTGCAGTGCCTCCTCAAACCGTTGAGAGTAAGGGTTGTAAAAAAGAAACATTTGCCTACGTTCAAGTTGCCTTAATTTGTCATAGTAAGTGCTCAGTGTGTGTTAATGAGGACAACCAAATGAAGGGCAAATAACAAACAGTTGAGACCTAAATTCAGTTGGACAGCTGAGCAAGGGCCTTCATAGGAGATCAGAAAGTAGTGAAATCAGGGCTGAAAAAGACAGGAAATCTGTGTGGGAAAGCAGGTCATTTGGGAATATACGGATTCCTTTCAATAAGAAGGTCCATGACAAGTCTCCTGGAGGCTCATGACATTTGGTTCATGACTAAGAGATGGCCTTTTGTGGTTGTACACTTCCTAAGTGTAGACAGGACAAGAAGCACCATGAAAAAAGCCCACAATGAGGAGTTTCTGAGTGTGGAATCCCACGGAGCAGTGAACTAGGTGGGGATGCCAGATGGCTACAGATTACCAATTTCCACCAGTGATTCAAGTGACCTTTGGATGCCAGAGAGACAGAGCTGGCTGAATCGGGTTATAAAAGCAGAGAGCTAGCTTTCAGGTGAAAATGGGGGGCGCCTAGGTGGCTCAGTTAGTTAAGCATCTGCCTTCGGCTCAGGTCATGATCTCAGAGTCCTGGGATCGAGTCCCGCATCGGATTCCTTGCTCAGTGGGGAGCCTGCCTCTCTCTCCAGCTTCCCCCTGCTTATGCTCTCTCTCTCACATAAATAAAATCTTTTTTAAAAAATGGTTAGCACTGAAAAAGACATGTATAGGTATTATTAAAACCTCAGTAAGTGGTGTCAGGGTCCAAGCTATGTGTCCATCATGTGTCCTGAGATTCATCAGAAGGCAGCGGGCTGGCCCAGACCGCGGGTGCTGGTGTAACTCTCAAAGGTGGTGGGATCTGGGGAGGTCAGTAAAGTCTAGACCCACGCTTCTATCTAACAATGGTGATCACTGTTGCCACCAATTCATTTCCAGCAGAAATGACCAGAAATAAAATAAAAACCTCCAGTTTTAAGGATGTCCAGGGAGATGCCCACAAAGCCACCCCAAGTAATATAATTCAGTAAGTATTTGTTAAGCACTTATCATGTGCTTCCTTTTGTACTAAGTAGGTATTGATAGAATGGATGGAGAGTTCACAAAATATATATTTATATCTATATCCATATCTAGGTATCTACCTACACACACACACACACATACACACACACGCATGTATGTTTGTATAAATCAGTCCCCAAATCCAATAATCTGCATACTTCTTTGAAGGTGGGAGATTTGGGTGGTAGCGGGGGAGAGAGAAATCGAGAAACTACCTGTTTGCTATGGGACAGGCCTGTGCTAATTCGTTTACCTGAATCTCACACCAGCTGTCAGAGGTAGGCATTATTAGCCTACTTTCTCCGGCTCAAAAAGGCTAAGTTAACACTTCTTCAGTGCCATCCATTTGGCTGTGGAAGAGCTGGAGTTCAAACGAGGTGAGTCCTTATTTTTTTCTGTTCCACCTAATACTTATTATTGAGTATTCAAAAAGCACACATTCAAAAGCAGTCAAATAATAATATAATCAGTAATAATTATTGGTGGAATTCTTCCCCCCTGCTTCTCCTACTGGATCCT
The DNA here is from genome assembly GCF_011800145.1 of Mirounga leonina. NCBI lineage: Eukaryota > Metazoa > Chordata > Mammalia > Carnivora > Phocidae > Mirounga > Mirounga leonina. Next base: position 26,625,573 of record NW_023270387.1, on the reverse strand, counting down.
TTAAGCATCCAACAGTGTCAGTCCAAATCTGGCCCTACATCTTTGCATATGGGATTAGCAGGGCTGGATGCTGGTCACCATGCCTCGACTACAGATGCTCCCAGTTTGGGGGGCAAAAGGAAGAGTGAGACTTGGAGTTAATCTTTCAGCTGTCCCAAATTGGAATTTGTTTCCTGAACAGCCAGGTTAGAAATTAAGTGCTGGAGGCAAAGGAATTTATGTGGATGTCATCCTAGGAATACAGATAATAACCAGAAAGCTCTGAGTTTGCTCCTGTGACCCTTCAATCTGTCAGGAATTCTTCCCAATGTCTATTATCAGGCTTCTGTCCCTGGTACCAGGCACTGGACTCCAAAGTCCAGAGCCCTGGGCAGGAAACTCTGTGTGAGGAGGTTTTCTGCTAATCTCCAGCCTGAATGTTCTGTTCTTCGGCTCCAGGCTATTGCTTCTTGTCCTAGCACCTGCCGAGCAAATGAATAATTCCCTTTCCTCATTTGCATTGTTTCCTTGAAGGTATTTATAGCCTGTGATCATCTGCCCCCTGAGTCCTCTCCTTCTCTAGACTATAATTTAGCATTAGACCCAGGTCCGTTAGCCATGGAACTGAGCGAGCACAGGAGCTCCATTGCCAGGCTTGTGCCAGAAAGGAGTGGAGGCTCCTCAAGGCTTCAGCAGTGGTTTGAGAAAGGGTGGGGGAAATGTCACCTCAGAATTGCTACTCTTGGTTGTCTTTATGGAGAATTCTATAATTTGTCTGTTGGGTTAGAAAAGATTTAGAGATTCGCCCAGATGGCTATGTGCGTGCGTGAGTGCATGTGTGTATGTGTGTGTGTGTATGTGTGTGTTGTGCATGGTGAAGGAGGGTGGGGAAACAAGTAAAAGAGGGAAGTTGATTTTTCTGTGTCTCCTGTCTCTACCTCTCTGGTCCACTAAGGCTCTATTCTGCTATTTTAATTCTTGGAGGTGGCAAAACCAGAAAGCAAAGAAAAACAAAAAATAAACAAATCATAAACACTATGCACACAAACACAAAAATCCTAAAACGGCCCTTGTAAAATAGATCATTCAGCTTTCCGAGATTCTAAGGCCACAGACCATTGAAACATAAAGAAGACTATATATGGAATCCAGGGAGAAGAAAGGAATTTGGGACAACTATTTAAGACTGCAAGAGAAGAGCTACAGCTTGAGCAAGGGATCTTTTTGGAAGTTTATCCATAAGACCCAGAGTAGCTAGATTCATCTTTTCTTGTGATTCAGAAAGTGAAAAATAAAATAAGCATTTTTCAAATAAATATTTTTTTGAAAAAATAATATAGAGAATATTTTGAATATGAAACCTGTCATGTCCTTCCAAAGCATTGCAACTATACTAAGCTGACTATTTTCCATTCCCACCTTGCTGAAATCCTCTATTTTGCCCTCTGTTGCTGAATGAACTCCATCAACCTTACTTCGGTTTAGGTGAAGGAGTGTTAAAGATTAGGATTTGGGCGTGGGGCATGGTATCAAGACAACTTTGAATTTAGACATTTTCATGTTTCCAGGAAGGGTTTTTTTTTCCACACACTGGAAACCCCAGACAGGTACTACCTTACTAAGGAATCAAGTTTAACATCTGCAAGAGTGGGACATTGTGGATATTGTGCTTCCCGATGTCTTCCTGACGGCAATGTCATTTCTGTGAGGTTCCTGCCAAGAATACCTGGTCATAAACAAAGGTGAGATAGACCCAGGTTTAGAGCCATCCTATAGAATGGAAGGTCTGGATACACTGGAAGTCCCATAAGGACAAGGAAGACCGAAGGCCAAGGAATGATTCCAGATTGAAGTAGACTGAGTTAAGACACCTGAATTAAATGTGTGTTATTGGAAAAGATCCTTGGCCAGGAAAGAAAGAGAGGCTTTGTTAAGACAGCTGGCAATACATGAATGAGTTCCATGGATTGGAAGGTTGGGTTGGCATCATACTGATTTCCTGATTGGGAGGCTTATATATTGGTAAGAAAGATAGAATTCTTGTTTGGGGGAGGTAAACACTGCAGTATTTAGGGTGATGGGGCCTCCGTTCAGGCAAAGAGCTCTCTCTCCTTCTTTCTTTGTTTTAAGAGACTCCAAACCCAGAAGAAAGAAGTTTATAAGGACAAGTCTATGGATCAATCGAAACGGTCAAGTACGTCAACTCTGCTCTTGCCCCACTTGTGTTTACTTCCTCTTGAGCCCTTTTCCTTTCTCTACCTCTAGCTGCTGCCCTGTATGTCCTTCTCACAGGATGTTTCAACTGGCTATTCCATAATCCCCAATTTCTCTGATAACGAGTCTTCCCTCCGAGGATACCGGAAACTTAACAGGGAACACTTGAAAAGGAGATGTCTTCAAGGCTCAAAGGAATCAATCTCCAAACAGGGAATTTTTGGCACTTGAAGTAGATGAGGAAGGTCTGACATGCCTCGCATGACAGGTGTCGTGAGAACCTCACCATTTGGGAAGAGTCTAGCCCTGCCCTGGGGACCCAAGATTTCCCAAACCACCTGTGGGGTGCTGAGCATTCTCCTGACACCTCCATACCCCTTACTCAAAAGGATATTATTCCCCTTTAGTGCCAAAGATAGTTTGACATAGAGGATGGAATCTCTTTAAGTAAAATTCCACAACAGAGCATTAGAGAGATGTGATAAACTACACACGAGTTATTAAATATTGTCATCAAGATGAGTAATAAATCTGGCATTTTATGGTTTCTGATTATAAATTCCATTTATTCCGTAAGCATTTAAAAAAAGAGAAATGGAGACCCAACAGAGATTTAAGCATGCCCTCTATGGGTATATTTCATCAGTGCTGCGAACCTGCAGCACCCCTGGGAGGAAGCACAGAGGGCCCCTCTCAGGGCCAGCAGGTACGAGCCCATGTGTCTCTGGGACTCCGTGGGCACATTCTGTGGCAAGTCAGAACATTCCCATGAGGTTTTTGTGAGTCAAAAATTCTGGAAGATACCTTCTGGAAGTGAATTTGAAGACAGCCAACCCCTCCAATGCCCCGGACTGAACCAAGAGAGAAGCAGTGTGAGAGTCTATATGGGTCCTGGCAGGCAGCACTGTAAAATGCAAAGTCTTAACGGGGGAGATCCTTAACATGAACTGTCTGAAAGAGTGGCCATTGTAGATCAGGGCTTGGGTACAATTTCAGTATGGCAAGTACCAGTTCAATAAAAATTATACTTTGTGTTCATAGAGACCTTTACAGTTTACACATGCCATTTTGTTAAATCTCACACTACCCCTCTGGCACAGCCATAGTTATTTTCGTTCTAAAGACAGAGAAAATGAGAATGTCTCCCTCATCCACCCGGGTCTTTCTCAGCTTCTCAGCTACTGCTGCTTCTGCTGCAGTCCTGAGTAATACCTCTTTAAAGATGGTCTGGCGTATGGAGAGAAGACGAAAACGCAGTTTCCTGACACTCTTCATGGCAGAATTTGACCTGCTTTTGGCTTTGGAATGCCTCATATGTTATTCTTCTAGCAGATTTCTCTAATTATGTTTTGCTTGGGCTAAGGTGATAATTAATTGGTCTTTTCATGATCACACACTGGGTGAGGAATAGGGCCAGGTACCTGAGGACAGCCTGGAGACTAGAGATTGGGTGCAGTAATCCACATGCTGAGAGTCAGAACGTGGAGAGAGGGGACCGGAGCATCCTTGAGTCGGCCCTTGGACGTGCACTCGGCAGTTTGTCGAATTCCTAGGACCCTACCACAAGCTCGAGGGGCAGTATTTAGCCTACTGGGGCCACAGCTGTTGACCCAACAACCTGTGTGCATTCACATATGTGTACACAGACTCCCACGCAGACTGAGGAGCACAAATGTGCATACTTGTACAACACTCACACTGTTTATTAGACTCTGAGGAGTGTTGACTTTTGGAGAAAGACCAGGTAAATCACTCTGGAGATGGAGAAAAAGGAAAACAATATGATAAAGAAAAAAAAAATCCACTTTTTTCCCTTTCAAATGCCACAAGGAAATGTCAAGGAAATCGCTTTACTGGAAATAATGGAGAAGCTCAAAACTAAATTGTCAAGTGTCACTTCTGTGGCCCAACTCTCCCTTGTACACAAGACTCCTCTTCCCCTGCCTATTAGCTACCTTACTTCCTCTGCCATCAGTTACCCCTCAGGATGCCACTTCTCGGTGCTCTAAAAAAAAAGGATGAACCAAAAAATAGCCCTGGGAAAGCCTTTCACTATGTGGAATAATAGAGAATAAACAAAAGGACAAAGAAATGAGTGGGTAAGAGATCTTTCTCGGCCAGTTGGCCATATCCATCTCTGGAACAATGTCCATTGGAGACCACGTACGAGAGGTTTATCATCCTTTCTGATGATAACATCATCAGAGGGCTTTATGAAATGATGAATTGTGTGAGGCTATGTACAGGTCCCTGTAAATAGGGAAGTTTAAGGGATACTTCTGCCTTCTTATAACATAAAATCCAGCACATATTTCCTACAAAAAGGTTTCCTGATCTACTTTCTATTCTACTTCTGTTACAACAGCAATTACAAGAGTGCTTGGCTAAGGGACATAGAACGAGAAATTGTTTCCATTATCTAGTTTCATTCATTTATTTATCTACTCGTTCAAAATTCCAAAATCAATTCAGAGGCTACTGGATTGCATATCAGGTCCTTGACTGTGTTCTAAAGACAGCAATGGGCAAACCACAGATCCCACCTTCGGGGAACTCACAGACCACTCTAAGATGGGATATTCAATCGTTTTGCCTTTTGAAGTGCAAGAAAACACAATTTTCACATAAAATATTTCCAGGAAGCCTAATATAAGAGAACAATAAAGCAGGGTTTTCAGTTAAGTGGGGAACAGTGGATGGTGAGGAGAAGATTCTTAAAGGAGAGAATACTAATCCCATTTTAAGTGTGGTGAAATCAGGCTGAGGGGGGTTTGGCAATTTTTTCAAGTCACGGTTGGCAGATAGAGGGAACATTCAGGATATGACACAGATTCTGTTGGAGCTCAAATCCCTACTCTTACCATTTTACCAACGGCTGCTCCATTGGGTCCTAAGATACCAAGAGGCACCAGAAGAGGGAACCTCGCTCTCACCTCACTGAGTTTATCCTTCACAGCACTGCCTAGTATCAAAGTTTTCTCTGATCATAATTCACAACTAGTTTTCTATCCCTGGAACAGAAAATTCAAACTGGAACTGACAACAGGTTTAGGCAATTTAAAAGGAATGGGGAAAGATGTAACCAACAAAGAGAGAGAAAGAGAGAGATATCCTGCATTAAACCAACTGGCAGACCTGGGTTGAGAATGTCCAAGAAATAGCAAAGTAGTCAAGGTTTAAACTACACCCTCCAGAATCACGGCCTGCAAGATTTGCATATTATAGTTAAGAAACTTGATCAGTTAAATGCATAGAACTCTGGATTTAAAATGGTGTCATATGATGCTTAGTCATATTTCTTTAATGAAGAACATCATCCTGTTATTTTGCTACTGCCGTTGTTTTGTTTTTAATAAAGGCAATTGGAAAACGAAACATCATGATGAAAACAATTCATCTTGAAAGAAATCACTTAAAATCAGAATGAAAAACATGATTATATGCAGTTTGCCACAAGCCATAGTTTCATAGCCCTCATTCTCTGTCTGCTGGACTATCAGTCAAAGTGACTGACACCGTTTGTGTGCAGAAGGAAAGGTGGTGGGCCACATTTCCCCCAACCCACATAAACTCTGGGACTCTAGGTAAGACCAAGAAGGCCTTATCTCTCTTTTCTTTTCACATTGAAGCAACCACCAAGGCATAATACTAAACGCTCTGTAGCTGGTTTTAAATCTGACTCAGTACCCAATGATTTGATAACATAATTCATCAACCAAATTTTAATGGTACTAACTCTCAATATAGTCTCTATCCACTGATGGGAGAATGTAAGTCACCATATTGGATGTGTTCTTGAATATTATAATTGCATTTTGTACTCATTATGTGCATCAACCCCATTCTTCCAACTACATCTCCACTCAGGCACTTTGATATACCAACTCCACTGGATTTTTTCACATTTTCTGAAATTGACATAGAAAACCAGAAAATGATAAGTAACTCTTTGGCAATATGAACAGGAAGGATGTCATGAGAAGGAGAACTGATGAATATAGACCCTGGCTGAACAAGCCAATATGTGAGGCAGCCACTGGTCCTTTTGGGGAATCAAGACAAATGAAAGGAGGTAGAAGCACACTGAAAAATTGACCAATCTGGGCATTCCTAAGTGTGTCGATATCTAAAACTCCTTGTGCATAATCTTTCTGAAACTTTTCACCCAAAAGCCAGATACTGCTGAGCCCCAGGAAAATGTAATAAAGGACTTCCTCAAGGTTAATGAAAGGCTGGCCCGAGCACCTGAGTTCTGCTTCCTCACCTGTTTGTGAATAATTTGGGCCAGATCTGTCTGAATCTACTCAACTCATGTTGGAGGATGCCTGGGATTTGCCGGCATTGCACCCAGTCGAGAATGATTGGGTAATAAGATGTCTTAAGTGCACTAAAGCACAACCTGGTAGCACGAAAGAATGAATGGAGCTTGTGAACAAGCCAAGGCAGTTCTGTATGAGTACATAGCACATCTTCATGAAGAGCGTTGAAATCCCTTAAAGGCACTGACAGTTTTTCCCAGTTTTAGGACTGAAATTGGCTGAACCTCTTCATTCTTAATTGGGAGAAACTGCAGGAGCTGCGGGGAAACCAGAGGAAGGAGACAAGGTACATGATGAGAAAGGAAGGACCTAGGGGACCAGTAGTTGCAAATGCAGAGAGAAAAAGCAGAAAGTCTCCCCCAGAGAAACGGGGGCAGGAGGGCCTCCAGGAGCAGGGAAGGGTGGATGCGCTCAGGGGGGGGGGGGGGGGGGGGGGTGAATAGCTGACGGGAGCAATACTGTCCCCGTGTTTCTCCTCAGATCAATTGGAAGAAAACAAGCCCACAATGCAAAGTATTCATATTAATAAACTATTTATGTGAGTTTATACAAATCAATTAATAAACATATCAGAGGCAACAATGTATAAACAATATTTCATGGCTAATAGCTATAGTTTCATCATCAAAATATAAAAACCCATTATAACAATATCCAGTCCTGCCGTGTCTGCCTGCCTATGATACCTCCACTTTCTCAGAAGTCACTCATTGCCTCAGTGGCTTTATTTATTTACTCATAATTTATATTCCACCTACTTAGAAAAAAGGGTCTGAGACAGCTTGCGATGTTAAAATATATATAAAGCAGAATAGCTAAAAATGAAAACAGGAACACAAGCCGGTAAAAATGAACAAGGAAAGAAATGTATCAGGCACCACCTGGGCCAGGCAACTGAGCCCTAAATTTAGCTCCGAGCTGTGAACGCTAAGAGGGACAACGTATGTTGGTTTCAATGTTCTCACTAGTTAAAACAGAAGCAAACCTGCTCACATGATCACACAAAGCCTTTCCTGGTACTGTTTAGCATGTGCAGCCACAGAGAATAAATGGATCATATTTTTGGCTACAGTTTTATAAAATATATAACAATGCTTTCAGACGGGCTTTCTTACACCTGCTCCGTGTGCACAGCAGCTTGCAGATTCCGTATTTAGGCTAGGTCAGGTCCCTAAGTAGACCCAATCATAGCACCTTCTACCATGCCTGGCACAGTGGTTCTGAATCAGGGATGCTTTTGAAGCGTGGATCTTAGTTTCCATCTCAAATATCATGATTCAGTGGGATTCAGTGGGATTCAGTGGGATGGGACACTCAAAGATATGGTTCATAAAATTAAATATTGAGCAGTACACACAGGTCATTTCTGATGTTCATTCCTGATTGGGAAGCACTGTACTCTGAGCTGAGAGAGTTTTATTTCAGTCATTTTCTCTCTGAGAATTGGCTTCTAATTTTTGCAAGTTGGAGTCTTTTTATCAGAATTTTCTTACCTTGCAAGTTCAAGGGAGATAGAAGGCCTTGAACCTTGGAAATGTAGCTCATGCCCTGGTGGGGAGGGAAGAGAGATCCTGCTCAAAGCTACAAAGAAACATTGCTTAAAGAAGAGCACTAACTGTCTCCTAACCTTGTGTTAGATCTGGTGCTAAGCTCCCCAGAAAAACCACTGAGACTGGTGTGTCTACCAAGCAAAGCAAAGACTTCCAAACCTTCCACTCAAAGGAGAGAAACTAGCTTTCAGAGGATACCTGATATTCACCAGACACCATTCATTGCCAGCCATTCCCCACCTAGAACTTCAGTTACTGTGCCGTACGGAAATAGCATGCTTATCCCGTTTTGCTAATGAAGAATCAAAGGTTCAGAAAAATTAATCTTCTCAATATCAAACGGGAAGTAACTGGTAAAACCAGGATTTGACTCAGCTCAGTCTAAACCCAAAGCCCATCTACTCTTTTTCTACTGTGACTTCACCTTGGAATGATTTTTTCCTTCCCTTAGGGCTTTGCCTTTGCAAGAGTGCAGTAAAATGGACTAGTTCAAAGCAAAGGTTCTATAGTCAGAATTCCCAGGCTTATACCTTAGCTTCAACTCTTGAAGCCTGGGGGCATGAGTCAAGCTACTAACACTTTGCATGCTTTAGTTTTTTCACTGTGTGAGGTTGGGATGTGCTTTGTAGAATTTTGATATGAATTAAATGACTCTCACATAGCTCATGGTCAGTAATTAGTAAATGCCTGCTAACTTTTTTTTTTAAAGATTTATTGACTTATTTGGGAGAGAGAGAAGGGGGGGAGAGAGAGAGAGCACATGCACATACAAGAGCAGGGGAGGGGCGGAGAGGGAGAGAGAATCTGAAGCAGACTCCACACTCAGCTCAATGTGAGTGCAACATAGGGCTTGATCCCACAACCGCGAAATCATGACCTGAGCCAAAACCAAGAGTCGGTCACTTAGCAGACTGAGCCACCCAGGCACCCCTAAATGCCTAGTGATTTAAAGCTCTAGCAGCAGTGGAGTTGCTTGGGGTCTTGGAGAAAGACCAACCTATGGTTGAGTCTCTCTATAGGTTGGTTTAGTGAGAGCCAACCTATGCTCCCATTGCAGGAATGGTCCAGAGCTGGATGGGCCAAAGTGTAGCCATAAAGACCACCCATATCCCATTAGGAATTCTGGGAGCTATTTTGGATGAGGAAGGACAGGGACGAAGGGAAGGGATGAGACAACAGCAGTAGACTTGAGATACACAAGGAAGTCTACTAAACTATCACTAAAGGTTCCTTCTGTTTCTAGAAGTCTATAATCTTACAAAGAATAAAATAAAATGAGAACATAAATTTTTAGAAATAGCATTCGGGAGGCTGAAAGCTGGCAACAACTAAGCCGTGTGAAATAATTTTACATTTTATTTGGTTCAAAAGATGAGCAAGGAAAGGACAGGCCAACTTCTCGGGGAAGCTAGGGAATGTGTTAACAGATGTCAGAGACAGCAGAACATCTCAACTCCTGGTTGAGCAGCAGACCTCAAAGGAGAAGAGATCAATCCTCAAGGTCTGAGGGGTAGGAAGAGTAATGTTAGCATTACACAGTGAGCGATAGAGCTGGGAAGGAATGTCTCTGAAACAATGGTTTTTCAGATTAGTTGTGGGAGAGGTGGGCTGGCAATAGCTTTCTGCCTGACCACAAAATACATCCCACTCTTGGAACCAACCCGAATGGGAAGGGCCCACAGCTAGACCTGTCTGTCACTAGGGGGCAGTGCAGAAACTGAAAAACAAATCTACGGATCCTCACTAAAGCCCACAAGTAAGGGCTGAGGAAACTGAAGCAGACTCCGGGAGGGATTGCTCATGATGACCATGAGGACTGACTAGGAATAGTCAGAGGAAAAGACAGGGGCCTCTTGTCTTCCATTTCCGAGCTGGGGGAAGGACCTCTATAAACTGCTTCGAACTGAAGCTTAGCTAAGAAAAAAGCATAGAAGAGCACATTTTTGTGTCTGTTTACCCACAACCCTTATGGAGTTCCTATGTACACTAGTGGGGAAAGGAGGAGGCGAGTCACCTTCAAGGTAGGGGTTAGGTACCCAGGAACCACACTGTGTATAAAGGGCAAATTACCGAAGAACTGTCTGGGTGAAAGGCCTGGAGAGTTCAGAGCAGGAAATGGATATTTCAGGACAGGTTCATGGAGCAGTAGCTTAAGATGGAGAGATCTGAGGAGATGGGCATATTTGGAAATGAAATCAAAGAACAAATTTTGGGTGTCTGGGTGGCTCAGTTCATTAAGAGGCCAACTTTTGGTTTTGGCTCAGGTGGTGATCTCATGGCTGTGGGATGGAGCCCAGTGTGTCTTCCGAGCTCAGCCAGGAATCCTCTTGAGAGTCTCTCCTTCTGCCTCTCCTGGCACCTGCTAGCTCTCTCTCATTCTTTCTTTCTCTCTCAAATGCATAAATAAAATATTATTTTAAAAACAACAAATTTTTTTTAAAAGGACAAATTAAAAAAAAAAGAACAGTCACAAAGGTGAAGAGACAAACAGAGGTCAGGGTGTCCATGGGAAATGGGGAGCAGCTCCAAGTGGCTCTTGGAGGAGCAGAGCAAAAGAGGTACCTCAGTGGGGGCTGGGAAGGGGTGTTGCTTCCAGACCGGAGGCCAGGCTAGGGACTCTGGGCTGGATTCCACAGCTGGCGGTGGAGACACCGAGGAGTCTGGGCCACCTGATGTGACCAGAGCTGTGCGTGGGGCAGACTGGTCTGGTGGCGGCCAGGAGCTGGATGGGAGCCTGAGACAGTGTCAGCAGCCTCACTGCTTAGGAGAGGACTCAAGGAACAGGCATGTGAGGTGATAAGGACTTAGCTGGAGGGAAAGGAAGCAGAGATGGAAGAGGTGTTCTGATACAACTTGGCCCCACTAGGAACAGTGGGGTAGAGTGAGGAACACACTAGGGAGCTAAGCCCCGTTTCCCCGTTCCCTCATCTGTGAAACAAAGGGGATGCCTCCTGCTCTAAGGTTCCACCAGACTGGGAAGTTTTAATTCTAGGTAGGGCGTGGGAGGGCCGGCGAGCCCATAATCATAGACAGCAGTAAACAAGCTATTACTCAAATACAAACTGCAATTCAATCAACTAGTCAAAAAAACACGGGTTCCAGGGCGCCTGGGTGGCTCAGTTGGTAAAGCGACTGCCTTCAGCTCAGGTCATGATCCTGGAGTCCCTGGGTCGAGTCCCGCATCGGGCTCTCTGCTCGGCAGGGAGTCTGCTTCTCCCTCTGACCCTCCCCCCTCTCATGTGCTCGCTCTCTCATTCTCTCTCTCTCAAATAAATAAATAAATAAAATCTTTAAAAACAACAAGAACAACAACAACGTGGGTTCCTTAGTGACAAAAAGAGAAGTCTTAGGTATGTTCAGGGTTTGCCAGCTCTCCATGCAGATGGGGTGTGATCTGCCCTTCACTCCCACATTCAAGAGGACAATTACTTAGGAGGTCCCCAGCAAACCCACAGCCTCGCCTCTTTCAAACTTGTACCTACAGCACCATCTGCTGGCGTGGGCCCCTGTGGCCTGTGGTCATGAACAAAAATTCTCATTTTATGCCCTGAAAACTACCTCACCGCACTCTGTTCCCTGCAACGCACGCGCACACGCACACACACACACACACACAAGCACACATACTCACATACACAGATGCACATATAGACACACAGATAGACACAGATGCTCATACAGACACACACATGTAGACACGTGTGTACACAAGCTGCAAACACACAACATCCCCTCTCTAGCCCGGGTGGCCTCCCTCCTAGTTCCTTCCCACTCTGCATTCTGGGGTCCCTGAGGTCTGCTCCCCAGCAGGCCCTGGAGTTTACGTTGAACCCCACTCCCTGCCCAGCCCGGCTGCAGAGTACAAACGACAGACTGGGAATATAGGACGGCGATATTTGCGAGGACAAACAATTGGACATCTGAAAAGTTAATTTGCTTGTTAATTTACTTGCAGACTGCTAATTGATTCTGCAGTTCCCTCCTACCCTCTGCTCTCTAGTCCAAGAGACCCAGAAAGAAGGAGACTGGCCCTCTCCCCCCCACATCTGTGTCCTGCTCTCCATCCTGACAGCAGCGTTCGGTGTCCCGCTCTCATTCCAGAAGAATCAGGAACACAACCTGGTGCCTCCAAAAACATTTCTTATTAACCTACTTTCCCTAAAGACATCAGTTTGTCGAAAGAATCCCAAGTTCAGATGGATTTTATTTTTAAACCAGAAAAATCACGACACTGTAATGAAAATAAGCACTTTTCTAACCTTTTAAGGAAAATACCATTCCCTGCCACATCTCTTAATAGCTGACTCCTGGCAGTAGCCTAAATGATGAATCCACCAACCTGTTTAAAATGTAAGGGAGGTTATTTCAAAAGTAATCCGAGGGTGTTTCTGACTGCAAATGCAAATTCCTTTGTCAGCGGTCTCTGACGCCATGGAGTGCTCAGGTATTTTTAGTCCACACAGATTTGCACGGGAGAAACATACATATACACAAGAAATTAATGCAAGGTGGGTCCTTAGTTCTGAATATTCATTCCTCTGGGAGTTTGGAGATCTGAAAGGAAAAGTAGACCTGTGCCTGCAGACAAATGCGTCCGGGTCCCTGGTGCCCTGCTCTGTGGGTTTGTGCCAGGATCTGGGCCTCCTGGTACCCCCACTGGGAAATGGGCCCTGCTCATCACCATAGGTCAGCCTGGCAGCTCCGAAGCACCAGCCAGCAACCTACTGGTGATCTCGAGGGGTGCTGCCCCTCACCCCCAGTAGGCATTCATGTTTCTGTTTTGTTTTTGCCCTTGTAAATTTGGGAGAAGACTGAATAGAAAAAGGATGAAAAGGGGCGTGCGCATGTGTATGTGTGTGTGTGTGTGAGAGAGAGAGAGAAGCAGAGAGACTATGCAGGAGGAGCTTTCCCCACCAGGCCAGGTCAAGCATAGGAACATGAACATGATTTTATTAAGGCTCTGCTAGTGTTTGTTTGTTTTAACCAGCTACGAAGAGTAGAGTAGGAGGGAAGTGTTAGGCTAGCTAAGCAAACTATAGGGATTAGTTTAGGAATAGCTTTAGTATTAAAGACCCCCTTAGTCCATTTTAAGTACAACATATTCAGGATTTTTCTGGATACTCCCAATTTCAAATAGCTATTTGTAATATATTCTCAAGTACATTCTAACTTGGTAAGGCATGTATTCCAAATTTTTGTTTGGGGTGACATAGGAAAACATGCTTTGGAGTGAACAGACCTGGTTTGCACATTGGCTTTTGCCATGTTCTAGCTGTGTGACCTTGAGTAAGCCACGTAGTCTTTCTGAGCCTCAGCATTCTTATTTGAAACTGGAGATACTAGGACCTCCTTCCCAGGGTATATCCACATTATCTCCTGGTTGTGTATGTAATCAAGTGGAGTAAATGAAGTATGTGGCTATCTGTCTCCCTGCTCAGCCAGAAAAAGCTGGCTGACAGAAGGGAGAGTCTCAGAACCTGGTACCCCAACACAAAAAGGCACTGCAGGTGGTAGATCCCGCCGGGGAGAGCGCAGTGAAGACATGGACCGGCTTTCCTCTTTCTCAAGCTCAGGCACTGCTAGGATCAGACGATCTTGGATTGTCAAAGCCCAGCAACCTTGAGGACAAGGCAGAGCTGAGACTAGAGCATGGAAATTAGCAAGAAGCAGGTATCAGCTCAACACTGGGAGAAACATTCTGGCTATAAGAGCTGCCCAACAAAGGACCTCGAAGTAACAAGCTCCCTGTCACCAGTTGTGTTCAAACAAAGCCAGGTAATCCTGGTCAGAGAAGGCATGTAGGGAAACTCTTTGATGCAGTAGAAGGCCCAACTATATCAAAATCAAAATTGAATGTTCTCCCGATGCTAAGTCTTTGTTTCTGTGAAAGAGAAAGAGAGTATTGCTACTCCTATTCTCCCTTGAAACCTACACTCTGGAAGTCCCTGGTCCCTGCTGGAGGCAAAAAAATAATAGGAAGCCTCCAGTGTTTCAGAGCCTTGCACTGGGACCATTAAGCAATCCTTTTAGAGCAGGAGGGAAGAGTGAGCCTGAGAGTCAGGTTTAAATGATAATTAGCTTTTGTTATAGTCTTAATTGAAACTGGTTAGTCCAAAGAGAGGCTCTCTGGGGTCAGTGCTGCCCATCCACTCTCTAGCAGCATTAGAATGATACCAGCACGTGACAAAACTCTAGGGACTGGAACACTGCCTTGGGCATAGGCATGATTTGAGTCTTTCCTGATGGACTCTGTCCTCATCGATTTATTTTGTCTTTCATTAGATTGCTTTTCCCTTTCCCTCCTTTTCTTCCCTAACTGCTTACACTTTGAGAGGGATACATACCATTCTAGACTATGTAGTCCTCCCATCTCTTGTATTCAGGGTGATTGTCTGATTGACTGATCTAACTCCCCAGCTGTCACTTTTCTTGGCTTCCTTAGTCCTTTCCTTCCTTCCTTGCCTCCTTTCTGTCTTTCCGGCCCCTCTGACTTCCCAGGCTATGTGCAGCATCACAAATTGAGGGGCCCCATGCATTTTATTCCAGATTTTGCCTACCCCATTCCTCAAGGGTCCCCAGATTCATCAGGTTCGCTCTCAGGGCCTGCCCTGTTTTCTCTGAAATTTGATTGTATCAGGTCATACTGGTAGAATAAGCTCTAGCTTAACTGAGACATTAAATTGATACATTAAATAAAAATGTATCAGAATGTTTCCCACAAGCTCTGGCTAGCCCTCCCAGACAATGGGGCAGCCTGGGCTCATGTTCATGAATGACAGGAGATCCTGAGCTCATGGATAGTTTTCTAAGGAGGAAAAAGCAGACAGGAATAGGAGGGGGGAGGCAGCAGAACAGGAGCTCATATTGTCCTGTGTCCTGGTTTTGTGGGAATCAGATAGGAAGGCTCTGCGCCTTCAAAGTTGAGGTTAGCAGGGTGAGCTTAGAAAGAAAGAAAAAGAAAACCCCTCCCTCATGCCATCGTTAATCCGCAGCCCTTGGTTTTTACATCGGTTTTTATTTCTGCTGCTCTAAGCCTAGATTGCTGAGAGTCGGTGAAGCTAATGAGTGGCTGAGTGACTTCAATCATCACTTCCTGGATATAACTCCGTGCTTCCTTGGGACACTCTGAATAGGCCTAGCTTGCTGCACAATGAAGCCAATAGGACTCCAAGAGCACGTACTAACACTAGGTTTGAGATAAAAGACAAGACTCTCCAGGCACCAGGAAGCGAAAATGGAAACATCAAGAGCATGTGAGTGAAATCCTTCTCAGAGGCTGCAGGCTTTGAGGGGCCCAAGTACAGCAAAGGAAAATCATGGTCTGGGATTCCAAAACAAACCCTCCTTTCCTCAGGGCTTGACTGGCCCCCCTCAACACACATCATGACAGCTTCCATCTGCCAGGGCACCACTGGCATGAGAAACATGGTTTTATAAATGAAGGAGGCCGATATGGTAGAGAAAAAAGAATACTACTTTGGAGTCTAGAGACCCTGGGTGAAGTATGGGTTGTTTTCTTACTAACTTCCTGGAGAAAGCTCCTCAGTTCCCTCATTTTAGAAGGGAAAAGCTCTATGTGATGATCTCAATGTACCTTCCAGCTCTGAAATTCTAAAATCCTGCACAGATAGTTGTGAGACATAGAGGATGAGCATCCCAGGTTCTCCTTCTCCTCCCTGAAGGACTTGTGAGATTGTCTCTATATACTTTAATCAATTCAGCTAGGTTTAGCCTAAACCTTAAGGCAAACATCTAATCACTTACATGGCTAGATTTGGAACCATCTTGCCCTAAAATAGAAAACCAGTTTGCAGTTTCACACAAGTGGAAGAGTCATGGCCTTGAATGTCTGGAGAACATGAAAGTCCTCCAAAACGCCAGTGTGAGCAAACACCTGAATGTCAGGACAAGGTTCGGAACTAGAGACTTAGATATGGAAACATCTTCTAAAAATAAATTCACCTTCATAAAAAAAACCCTTAATACATAATCAAGCAGCTGTACAGTTCAGAGTGTGGGCTTGTGTCCACTCCCAAGATTAGTTCTGTCTATGCCACATCAATAAATATGTTGAGTGGACAAATAAATGAGTGAATAAATGAATCTTGCACCTGAAACAGAAGCTTTCTGGACAGAAGACTGCCACAGAGTTGCTTTGCTCTGTTGAAGACTCTTTAGAGTACGAGGAAGTTATTATCTTACTGGGTAGTTTTGTTTTGTTTTTTGTTTTGTTTTCTTAGTGGGGAAGCAGGTCAGTTAGAAGTTACTGCCTTAAGTCAGACCAAAATTTGACTTTGTGTTCCCTGTAGCCTTGGCCCCAGTCAGGTGGAAATGCGTATTCCTCCCTCCACATATTCTTCTCTCCTTAGCAGCTACCATGCCTCTCCATGTTATCCATATCTGAGGATCCCCAGATCAATTGACAACTGGCTTTGTAATATGCAAAGTTCCTTATAGATTTGCCTTCAAAATCGTATTGTATTTAGGCTGATTTTAAACTTAACCCTTGAGTCCTTGGGCCCACACTAAAATAGCCAATGAGGAGAAAGGTGAGTGAAATATCTCATCTGGGGTTTGAGAATGGGCTCCAGATATGCAGAGGGGGACACTGAAAAGCTGACCACACCAATGAGCATTAACTAAGTGTGAACAGCTCCTAACGTGAAGACAAGACTAACTAGCATTCACTCATCTCAAGCTGCTACATGTCACAACGAGCTGTACCAGGCCAGTAACACTGCATGCAGCTGTGTGGCCTACAACACTTTTTTTTTTTTTTTTGCATTCTAAGACATATTCATTAGTGAAATATCAGAAACCTCAGGGGCAGCATGTGCTTCTAATTCATTTTCCAATTGTATAATGAGCCAGAAGTGAAATTTTTAGGGTGAATTTAATTGACCTTTACAGCAACATCAGGCAGATTGGCTTAAATGCTATTAAAGCAAAATGTAACCCTGTGAGACTTTCTGGAAGGTTATTGGAAAATCTATCAAGTTGTTTTTTCTTAATTTTCATCAAGAAAGGAAAAGATAGATGGAGGACATAGAAGGATGAGCAGACAAATGGAAGAAAAGAGATTGGAAACAAGAGTGAGATGGGCAGAGAGGGGTGAGAGAATGAAGTAGGAGAGGGAGAGCAGACCTCTCATTACTGAGGGATTATTTTTTAATGCAGAAAGGAAGGTTTGAAAATCTGTAGTTGTGCTAGAGGTCACACTGGTATGAAGTATTTCCAACACTTGGGGATAGGACAGCATAAGCTTCCCTTTGCTAACATTTGGGTGTTGTGCTTAGGCACTCTCTAGCACTACTGGGGTCCTCTTTCTGACTCTCTTGTCCCATTTACCAAAAGACATGCTCATTCTCAGTAATAAGGTACCCATGGGGGAAGGAAGAAAGCCAGGCATAGGGCTGAAGAAATGCTCAGGTACTAAGATCGTACCCTTTGGAAAGGCACTGACAGTCAATGGACAGGGTGCAAAAAGCCCAGGGCAAATTGGGATCAACTCTAGATCATGCCCAATCAGAGGGAAATGGCCAGTGTACTAGGTGGGACCCAGAGTGGCCTCAGAATCAGCATCAGCTTACTCACCATTGGCATTATCATGGCCTCTGGCACTCCAGCCTTGCTCATGAGTACAAAGCCAGTAAGATGTGGGGAGAGAAATGTGTGTCCATGAAGAGTATGAAAACCAGGGAATGGATGCAGCCCCATCAACATGTCCTCCAAGGGAGAGATGCTAAGAACTCAGGAGGTGAGCAAAGTGGACAGCCTGGGACCAGGGACAGAGAACCAAGGCTAATGGAGTGTATGAGGGAGAGAAGCTGAGGTTGAGCAAAAGACAGGGGGAAGGCACAGCCTTTCTGGAGTTCACCTAAGATCATTGGTAGCAAGATGAATTACATAGACCACAAGGTTCTTAATTAACTTCCCACCCTGGGTAGGACTGGCTCGAAAATCACACAGGGCTGAGTCAACAAGTGGAAAACAGTACTGTTAGCTATGGAAGAGAACAGCCTTCTCAGCAGAATGGAGTTGACACAGCAGGTCTGAGTCTGCTTCTTTAGAAAGGCCGACTTGCAAGGTTGGCTCTTGACTGATGTCAGGGAACTTGGATTTTGGAGGGTTCCCATTATTTTGTAACTAAGTATGATAAACATGATTCTTTGTGCCTAGACTGTTTGTGCAGACAATGTGGTTTCTTCTGGACACGTTCTTTCCTTCTAGGAGTGTGAAATTTTGGCATGCTAGGCAGAGGGTACCTACATGGCCATCCCCTAATTAATACCCTGGGCACTGAGTCTCCAATGAGCTTCCCTGGGCAGAATCATCACACACCTATTTCTGGGTGAACAGTGAGCTCTGTGTAACTCCTCACGGGACAAAGAAAGCATGGGGAACCCTCATGTGGATTGCTCTGTGTCTTTGTCCCATATGATTTGGCTGTGGATTTTATCACATCTCTGTAATGAATCTTACATATGTATACAAATATATTTTAAGTCCTCTGAGTCTTCCTAGGGAATCTCCAAATGTGAAGTGGTCTGGGGGACCCCCAACACATCCTCTCTCAATGAATATTTTCCAGCTGGTTCTTATCCTACTCTCAATCCTGAATCTCATATCTGCTTCTGAGATTTCTTTTTGATACTGATGGAGGCTACAGATATGAGCCATGGCCCAATATAGATGCATCTCCCCCAGCAGTGACTAAGCTCTCTCAGTGCTCGGAGGACTCTAATAGATATTGCAGTTACTCATATATAAGAAACGCATGTTTTTTTTTCTTGCCCAGGAACCTACAGAGGAAGAGGGAATGGGGAGGAGGTGAGAAAGGAGGGGAAAAAATGCCCTTACTAATCAGAACAATCTTTAATAGTCTCAGAAAAAAAGAAAGAGAAAAAAATTAAAAGAAAAGGGAGATTCTGAAATGGAAATGCAAAGTGGAAATGCAAAAGGTCTCAGAGTCTATCTGTATTATCATGATGAACAACAGTGTCCTCTTCGATAATATTCATTGAGAACTTACAGTGCACCAGGCCATGTGCAAAGCCCTTTATAAATACAGATTTCAGGTAAAATTTATAATGGGATGTGATAGGTAACAGGCAATAGTATCCCTATTTTTTTAGGTGATGAAACTGAGAGAAAGAGAGTTTAAATAATGTGCCCAGTTCAGAACTGGTAAGTGATGGAATCCAGATGTGTTCTTCAGGAAGACAAGGTAAGTCTCAGACATAGTGACATCCTCTCACTCAGTATTATTAGACTAGTGAAATATGGTTCATAAAGGGGAAAGATAATGCAGAACATGACTCCTAAGGGGACTCTTTGAAAGGAACAAGAGGCAGTCTTACCTCTGATTGTCCCTTAACACATCTGAATTCCTTGTAGCACATGTGGAGAAAGCCACCTGAGATACCAAGAAAGTTGTCTATTACCTCCAGATTTTCAGTCCTTTATCCAATTTTAAAGAAATAAGAGCTTTCTTGAAACCTTAATTTTCAAACGTTTTGCCTTTTTATTTTTTATACATTTTATGTTTTATCTTTCTCACTTGCCAGGATTATAGATATACAGAGTATTTTCAAAGTCAGCACAAAATATTTACTAAATGGTGAACTGTATGACTATATCTTTGTATCCCCTGAAAAGGATACCTGGCACCAGGAAGGCACCAAACATGTCTGTCAGATGGTTGGATGGATGGATGTATAGACGAACAGATGGATGGGTGGATGGGTGGGTGGATGGGTGGTTGTGAGGATGGATGGATGGATGGATGGATGGATGGATGGATGGATGGATGGATG
>NW_023270387.1:26529363-26605685 GCF_011800145.1 Mirounga leonina | reverse complement strand
TGGATGGATGGATGGATGGATGGATGGATGGATGGATGGATGGATGTTGAAGATGAAAACAGACTTTGAGAAATTGAAACCATTTCCTAGGAGTGGAAGTGTGGCAAACCCCTGACTGGGTGAAGTTGTGATCATTATGTTCCTAGTTTTCTGGACTAAGAATAAATTAAATTAGAGGAATAAATTTGCTCTTGACTGTTCCATCCCGTTCTACACTTAACATACCTGAGGTACTCCACATGGAAGCAAGGGTGGAGAAACAAAGTGACAGAGGAATGGAGTTGTCTGGATTGCTGCAAATTTCTCCTGATTTGGGGATTTGCAAGGAAAAATTAAGCCCTACTGAATGTTTACTGGTCTTTTACCCTCCCAGTCCACGTTTCAGAAAGGAGGATTCAAGCATGTGGGTCCCCAGCTGCTGGGGCTCAGCTTCCTACAGAGTCTGCTGAAGCAAAATCAGTGAGCCAAGATGTCAGTTTAGGTGAGAACAAAGCACATGCAACTGCTCTTGTCTCCCTTGTAAGACTCTTCTCACTTAAATCAGTTCCTATTTCTATATGATTGTAGCCTACCAGTGCACAGGAGCCTCCTTGGTCCGGTGAACTGTGACCATTTTGCATTTATTGATTTATCAAACAAACACTGAGCTCCTTACACAGCCCAGCTTCTTTTGTAAGTAATAGAAATACAATGATGACTCAGACAGGATCCCTATCTGCTTGTAACCCAATGGGAGAAACAGATAAATAATTCAATAAGTGCAAAACAATGTGTCTAAAGGCACGTGCGCACCTTGTGTGTGTGTGTGTGTGTGTGTGAGGAGGGAAGGGTGGGGGGGGAAAGAGGACGGGATGAGAGAAAGAGTGAGATCTCCTTATTTTGGAAGGTTCACAAACTTGTCGGCATACTAATTGGTGGACGCATGGCCAAGAAGGAGAAATGAAAAACTGTACCAGATAGAGAAGAGCGTGTGGGCAGGTGGGAGTTAACATCCCAGGAAAATGTGATCACATGTACGAAAATCATAAAATAGTTTGTGTAGCTGGAATCCCTAAGGGCTCAGTACTGTAAAAGTTAGCCCAGGAAGGATGACGAGGAGTAGGGAGTGGGAAAGTTAGCAAGCAGGAACAGAGAAATATATAGATGGAAGAGTTGTCAGAAACCAGATAACAAAGGACCTTTTACAGTACATGAAGGAGCCGGGGCTCTTTCTTACGGATCATGGGAAGGCATTGGAATAACTTGATCAGATTTCCATTTTAAAAAGGTCATCTAGCAGGAGGGCAGAGGATGGCCGGAGGTGGGTGAGCCAGGAGATAAGACACTGGTTAGGAGACTATAACATGGGCCAGACAAGAGATAACAGGCCAGGATTCAGGCTTTAGCAAAGGGAATGGAAAAGACGGATACATTAGCGATATCATTTAGTGAGGGCAGGGAGAGGGAGAAATCCTGACTGGTTTCCAGATTTCTCAGTTTTTCCTGCCTGCTTGCCCTATGGGAGTTATAAAGAACAAGACAAGGCTTCTACCCTCAGGACAGAACATACAAACATGCAAAGACAACAGCAGAGAGTCATATGAAGGCAGAGACTCTTAAGTACCATGGGGGAGGAGATCGGATTGCCTCCAGCTGTGCTCATCACACACAGGATGAGGTCTGTAGGGCAGAGAGATGGGTAGCACAGAGATGGGCCCACAGGGAGGGGGTGGCCCAGGAGCCGGGTGAGAAAGGACGCAGCAGTGGAGAGCAAGGCATGTTCTGAGCCGGCTACAAAATAGGAGACAATGTATACATGGGGATTATGGAAGATAAACATGAACTAATAGAGGGTGAAGGAATTGAAATGACAGGTTAAAGAGTTAGAACTTTCTTATCTGAGCCAGTGTTTCCTCTATCTGTTCTGTGGAGGGCCTGTGTTGTGGGAGACATTTATAACTGCTTTGTGAAATGAGAGGATTGCGGCTAAATTAAGTTTGGAAAATGCTGAATTAAACCAAGTTTAACAGGTTCTATTACTAATGGACTTCTTTAGATACTTGAATATTATGTACAAAGAAGAAGAAAGAGGATCAAAAGTGACAGAGAAATAGGATAAAAGGAAAAAAAGGCCAGGACTGGAAATCCATTTGTCAGTTCTAGCCCCAGCTTTATGGTTGTTTAGATGTGTGACCCTAAGCAAACCATTAAAACCCGTCTGGGCTTTAAAGCTCTTATCTATAAAATGGGCTGTCAGACTAGGCGGGTGGCTTAACATGGGGAGAGTCCGCCAGTGTATTAGAGCCTCTGAAGATGCTTGTGCCTATTTTCAATGTTTCAAATATATATAATATATTAAAATATATATTATATATAATATTCTATGTTATATACAATATGATATACAAATGGATACATTTATCTATAAAGGGCAGTTGAACCTAAATAAAATGTGTCTTTTATTTTGGCTGGAGCCCCAGAAACTCAGCATGGTAATCCCAGATAGTTTTTATAGTGGATCATAAGGTTTGTGTGTGAAAGGAATTTGGTTTTAAAAGTTCATTATTTAATTTCTGGCATCTAGCACAACACCGGGGGCACAGTGACTCAATAAACAGTTGTTCAGTTTATGAATGAATGCTCATCAGTCACTTTGCATGGCAAAAAAGTATGTGTATATATGCTTTTATTTAAAGGAGAAAATGAGCTACTACTGAATATAAATTTAGGGAGACATTCTTGAAAATGGTGTCATGGGTATTTTAAAAATGAGTATTACTTGCTGAAAAATTTGGAGACTGTTGGTATAGATAATCTCTAAATATCTCTTAAGTATAAAATTAGGGGCACCTGTGTGGCTCAGGTGGTTGAGCGTCTGCCTTTGGCTCAGGTCGTGATTCCAGGGTCCTGGGATCGAGCCCCTGGCTCAGCGGGGAGCCTGCTTCTCCCTCTCCCCCTGCTCATGCTCTCTCTCTCTCTCTCTCTCTCTGTATCTCTGTGTCTCAAATGAATAAATAAAATCTTAAAAAAATTATAAGGTTATACGATATACGATTTTTTTTTTGAGGCCTACGAAAATGTCACTGTATTTGATGTTTCCAAGAACATTGCTACACTTTCGGAGATGGAGAGTCTGCAGTAACAGTGAGACGTGGAACAAACTGACAGTGCAGCTGCTAAGGGGTGGATGGATGACCAGGAAACTGAGACTGTCGACACATGTTCCTTATTGTGTTCACTGATGCGAGTACCAGGGCACTTGACACAGTGTGGCACCCTACAGGGGCGCGATAAATATCCTCTGATTGTCTCATGAGCCCAAAGTTTCATTGCTGCCATTCCTTAGGCAACCACCATCTGTCAGGAATGGGGAGCTGGCGGGGAACACCATAGACCATTTTATACATAATTCAATTAAACAATATTTCATGAGCAACTATTAGGGTTCAGATACTAAACTAGCTACTAAGGATCCAAGGATGAGTAAGGTACAGCCCCCATCCCTAAGGAGGTTAAAATTCACTGAAGAAGGTGAGGGTCTCAAATGTGTAGGCAGCATAGAGATCTCCCGGTGCTGCAATCAAGAGGGAAGGGATCAGAGGAGAGACCCAACTGTATTTGCTATTAGGGAATTTGGGCCGTCCTGGAGGAAGACATTTAAGTAGTATTGTTAGAGCGGAGGTCAAAGGCATTTATTCAAGGAGCAATGGAAGGTAAGAAAATGAAGACCAGCAAGTACGCATAGCTATCTAGAGAGACTTGGCTGTGGCAAGAAAAAGAAAAAGTAGTTTGAAGGTAGTTTGAAGAATGGCAGGGTCAAAAGAAAGGTTTGTTTTTTTGTCTTATCTATCTTGATTCATTTTATTTGTTTTGTTGTTGTTGTTTTTGTTGTTGTTGTTAGAATGAGAAATGGATCGGAGCTTGTTGGTAGGGAGTAGGGAATTTAAACTGTGAAAATTGTCAACTAGACTTAACATACAGAGATTTTTCAGTCCTCCATTGCTTCTGAAGTTGGTATGGAGGGCCAGAGTTACTTTCCTTCACATTAATATTTCAGCATTATGGATGTATCCAAAATAACCTAGTTTCCCTTAGCAACTCATTCCATTCACTTTCTTTTAACCTCTTGAAATTGTCAGCCTGCACCATGTCTTGGAGTTACAAGTTTCATGTCCTTACTGCTTGCTGGGTAAAGAAGTACTTCATTTTAATTGCTCTAAAAATTTACAATTTCTAAGCTGCACATGGTCCTTCTTGGTCCTTATGATCTAGAATTGCCAACTCATCTGTGCTCCGTGCCCAACACTGTGGCTGGCTGGCTCTCTGTCTTGTTCCTGAGCCCCCCTCCCTGACCATGGGCAGCACATTGGCTCCCACTGCTCGAATGTCCACTCTCGCTCTCCCCTGACATATTCTCTACATGGCAGCCACAGTGGCCTTTTACAAACAGAAATCATGTGGCCATACTGCTCAGAATTAAGGAAAACACAAGTCCCAATTTACCTGTGACACTCACCGGTCAGGTGTAATGATTAAGGGTGCTCCATTCACTTTCAAAAGTGACCCCATTGGACAATAAATGCCCACTCTATTTTAAAACCTCCAATATCTCTCCAAGGCTCTTAAAATATAACCCAAACTCCAAAGATCCTGGTGGGATCTCTTCCCTTTATCACCCTGAGCTCCTCTGTACCCTCTCCCCTACTTACCATGCTCCAGCCACACTGCCCCTCTGTTTCCGCCAATATGTTAAGCCCATGCTGATGTCAAGACTGGAGCACTTGATGTTTCCTCTGTGAAGAATACAGTTCCTTCTGTGTCTTGTGGTACTGGCTTTTTCTCTCCCTTCAGATCTCCGCTTGAATGCCATACCCTCAGAAAGGCCTTCCCTGACCACACGAGGCGGTAATCCCATCCCCAAGCAATCATAGCACTATCTTTAATGCCTCTACAGTGCTCATGAGTGACAGGCATAATCTGTTCTAAATTTGCTATGTATTGCAGTAACTTTTCACTCAGATGGTAACTCCCTAAGGGAAGGACCTAGTGGGCATTGCTAATCTCTGTGTGCTCGGCACCACAGACAGGTCAGAGACACTCTCCATACCTATAGCTGGGATCCTCACAGGCTTTAAAGATGGCAACCCTCTCGAAAACTCATATCTGATTCTGTGATGACCTCAGGTGTGAGATTCTTTTATTATTATGAATGCTTTCTTTGGGAGCCTGAAAGAGTTATCACAATGTGTCACAATATGCCTGGGTTGCTTTCCTAACTTACTACATTCATCTGCCCCAGACCCTTCCATTGTCTAATTTTTATTACTGGCACTTCCACATAATTCCAGGAGAAAAGAATATATTACTTACTCAATGTGGGACTGTGTAAATCATTCACATCTTATGTCATCATACACAGTATAGGAGTATATAAATCAATCATCATAGAAACAACAGTTGATGATGGCATAGTTTTCAAAAGAACCTGCTTCAGAACATCTTTGAAGAAGGGCAAAGAATTATTATATATATATTAATGGATGAAAGAAGTAAAATTCAGAATGGCTAAATTACTTATTCAAGATCCCATAGTGCCCAAGCTGAGATGATAGGCTAGGTTCTCTGACTCCTACCATGGTTCTTGAAATTGGTTCCATGCACAGGTGGTGTAGACAATTGACAAAATATTTGCTCCAAATATAGCAGGGCAAATACTGTAAAGACTTTATACAAAAGCATCATAGAATTCTGTAAAAACACGATTTAGGAAAGGGAACAATTTTCCAGGCAGCCCACACAGGGCTTCGCACTACTTTGTTCTGTCATACACATTGTCCTTTCAAAGGGAAGTCTCCTTCAGCTACCAGGTACGGCTTCTCAGCTTTAAGTATACCTCAACCATCATATCTAATTTATTTACTTATTTGCTTATTTGTTTCTGTATTAATTATTATTAGTTCAGGGACCATATTATCACCATTGGTACCTGGCTAGCGTTAGCTTATCCAATCAGTTAGTGAGTCACCTACAGGATTCTGAGGACCCCTGAAGACAGAACAATACTGATGGGTCAGAAGTCAGAACCAATTTAGAGCAATGCTTCTCAAATTTTAGTGTTTGATGGGGTTTGTTAAAATGCAGATTTCTGTGGTACCTGTGTCTCTGATTCAGAGGATCAAGGAGCAGAGCCTAGAATTTGCATTTCTGACAAATTCCCAGGTGATGCTGGGGCCTCCTAGCTACACTGGGGTGAGAGGAAGAGGAGGGGTGGGACACCCTGTGAGAACAACTGGTTGAGAATCTGAGATGTTGGCAATAAGATGACCAACTATCCTTGTTTATCTGAGACTGAGGAAAATGAGATATTCAGTGCTAAAACTGGGGAAGTCTTGAGTAGTGCTGAGCAAACCTGCATAAGATGGTCACCCAAAGTGGTAGTAAAGACAGGACATTATGGAAGGGCCATTAAGGAGGCCATGGAGGAAAGATACAAAAGTAGGGATCTGAAGGGGTACGTGCACCCCGATGTTTATAGCAGCAATGTCCACAATAGCCAAACTGTGGAAAGAGCCAAGATGTCCATTGACAGATGAATGGATAAAGAAGATGTGGTATATATATACAATGGAATATTATGCAGCCATCAAAAGGAATGAGATCTTGCCATTTGCAAGGACATGGATAGAACTGGAGGGTATTATGTTGAGTGAATTAAGTCAAACAGAGAAAGACATGTATCATATGATCTCACTGATATGAGGAATTCTTAATCGCAGGAAACAAACTGAGTGTTGTTGGAGTGGGGGGTGGGGTGGGAGGGATGGGGTGACTGGGTGATAGACACTAGGGAGGGTATGTGCTCTGGTAAGTGCTGTGAATGGTGCAAGACTGTTGAATCTCAGATCTGTACCTCTGAAACAAATAATGCAATATATGTTAAGAAAAAAAAAGAAGAAGAACGTAGCGGGAGGGGAAGAATGAAGCAGGGGAAATCGGAGGGGTGGACGAACCATGAGAGACGATGGACTCTGAAAAACAAACTGAGGGTTCTAGAGGGGAGGGGATGGGAAGATGGGTTAGCCTGGTGGTGGGTATTGAGGAGGGCACATTCTGCATGGAGCACTGGGTGTTATGCACAAACAATGAATCATGGAACACTTCATCTAGAACTAATGATGTAATGTATGGGGATTAACATAAGAATAAAAAAAAAAAGGAGGCCATGGAGGGATAGCTTAACCAGTTTGTATCAAAGGCAAGAGGATGGGCAGAAAAGAATGATCTACTTACGATGATTTCTTGACACAAAATACACACTCCTTAAGGGCAGAACCACTTTTTATTCTCCTCTTGTTACCAGCATCTAGCATAGTTTTGGGCATACAGTAAGTACTCTAAAAATTTTGTAGATGGACTATCTGCCTGAATATTCAAATGAATGGATGAGTGAATGAATGGATAGATAGGTGGTAGATGAATGGGTAAGGAGATGGATGGTTGAATGGTTGAATGAATGGATGGATGGAGGTAAACCCTATCTCTTTCCCAGGTATAGTCCAAGAAAGCTTGTTGACTCCAGCCATTAAATCAAAGATCATAGGATGTGTGGGTTTATATCCAGGTAGCGGGAAAAGACCTGCTCCTGACCTAGCAGGGGCTGTCTTTGAACATGATTCCATGAGTATCTTCTGGGCAGGGCAGAGCAGAGCAGTGGCAGGGCGTTCCATCTGCCAGCCTAGCTCTTTCCTCAAACCTTGTTCACTTCTCTGCTCCCTAGGGAACCTTCCAAAACCTAGAAAAATGAAGAGTTCAGTGAGGATAAAAAAAGAAATAGTTAAAATTGAAATGTAAAGTTCTCTGTTTTAGAAAAATTAAGGGTGCGGGAGCCTCTGTTGTATTAAATGTTTTGTATGTTCAGAAAGTAAATACAGTCAGCGAACAGGCAGGAGATTAAGGTGACAGGGAGAGCAGTTTTGAGCCCCGTTAGATATTAATTTCCCATAGATCATCTGTCTGTCCTCTCCTTGTTTGAAGTTCCCAAGGCTGGAGGCTTCAAAGCACACACCGACTGCCATTTGCACACAGCTCATGGCTCCGTGGGGAGTCGCCTCAGCAGGTTATAACACTCTGTCCCTGCAGGAGCCTTCCCCACACTCCCTCTCTGTCAGTTGCTGCCTTTTTCTCCATTCCAGAACATCAAGGACAATTCTATCAGCAAGTCTCGCAGCTGGTAATAAAGCCAGCTCATCCCCAACATGGTGCGTGTCCCAGGCCCCGGCTACAGACAGGCAAATTGATTTAGGAGATGAAATGCCAAGTGACCTAAGCCTTCCTCAGAACTCTCACCAAGAAGAGAACTTTTTCTTCCTTCTTCCTTCTTGCTTCTTTTTCCCTCTTCTTCCCTATTCCTCTTCATTTTTTCCCTCTTATTTTACCGAAGTTTTGAGTAATGTATGTTCCATTATTACACCCATCATTTGATGAAGTTATTTTTAGTTATGAATTTATGGCTGTTCCCTGCTGGGGATGGATGGTTCCTGGCCTCAAGCAGATCACTGCCTGATAGGACAAGAATGACAACATGTCTTAAATGATGCTCTACTAGAGATTCCTATAAGGAAAAGTGACACAAAAGAAGGATTCTGAACTCTGTTGCCAAGTGCAAGGGGAAGCGTCACAGAAGTGGAAAGGTTTTTCCTAACCTCACCTTCACCAGGGACCAGACTGTGCATGTTCTCCTCAGAACATAGAGGGTTATAGACCAGCTGGAGTTTGAAAGGTTTGTTTTTTTTTGTTTTGTTTTGTGTTGTTGTTGTTGTTGTTGTTGTTGTTGTTGTTTTAACTCAGCAAAGGAGTTGGCTGAGCAAACTAGCAATCCTAGGGATAATGGTAGGAAACGCCAGACCTCTCTCCTGAACTTAGAAATGTCATTCCTTGCATTTGCTAAAGGATAATACCACACAAAGTGGAAAGGTTAGCCAAAAAAATAACAATAATGAAACTAGTCTTCCCATTAGAAAGAGGAGTGACTTTTGAACATGGAATCATTTAATCACTTCAGTTTCTAGTTTTGTATATGTGAAAGGCAGGTGCTGGTCTGTGTGTCCCCCAAGCCCCTTTGCTGCCCAATATTTGACAGATCTATGATTCTGAAGACTTTATTGCAGTATGGAACCAAAGATTTTGAACACTTGGATCTCTGCTATAGCTTTTACTCTCATTTAATAATTTATTTAGATCCCTTTGACATCAATAATTATATACAGCCTGAACTCAAAATACTCTCTTTGGGACTTCACAAAGCAACCCACTGACCATGGTGAAATTTGGTTCCCCTTGGGTTAAAACAAGTAACAACTCAGCTGCTTAGGTGTAGACACTCAGGAGGGCCCATGCTCACCCATGGACAGTATTAAGACAGCTGTGGAATGGATGACAGCCTGCAACGATGGGGAGACAAAGCGGGAGGGCAGAGAGGACATCTCTGTACATACACAACTCTGCTCGGTAAATAAATCTGTTCAAAGAAGTCTGAGAAAATAACCTGCTGCCTATTCTTCTAATCAAGAAATTCTATGGGTCAGTGCCCTCCCCGCAGCCCACACCTGAATTAAAGATGGTGCAGTTTGTTTATACTCATTCCCCACTAGGTCATTTATTGACTAAACAATCCCAGCGAAATCCAATGGCACAGCCTGGCCTGCTGACCTCTGCTTCAGCATTGATCGTTGCTGCTCACCTCATTAGACCACTCTCCTCAGCATCAGCTACCTACCCAAAGGAATTTCAGCTAATCCTTTTTGTTTGTTTGTTTCTTGGTTTTCTTTAAGTGAATCAAAAACAGTGACTTCATACTTGGAAGGACGCACCAAACTTCCATGTCAAGGAAAGAAAACCTACTCTGGCCTCCCTACTCGGTGTCTGCCTGGTAGAAATGCACACTCTGCAGGGTCCAGGAGAAAGGGGTGACTCGCTAGTCTACAGCCAGACTGCTAACCTCACAGCCAAGTGAAAGTGGGAAAGGAAATTGTGCTAGCTTTCTTTTTCTTGAGGTTGCAGGGGGCTAGCTGCTAGGATATGGATGCAATCTAATGAACGGATTCAGTGAATGCTCATTGTCTATTATTAATAAGGTTAAATAATTGTCTAATAAGGTTAAAGGTCATCCATCATGACCTTTAACCTTATTAGAGACGAAAGTGGTGCTTTATTTCAAACAGTTTGATTGCTAACCAAATACCCAAAGCTACAACTGTGAATGTGAAAGTGTGCGTTACCTGTCAATGGAATGATTTCAAGTGTTTACATTTTCACTAGTATTAGCAAGCCATTAAAGCTAATCCTGAGCATTAGCTTACTGTTAATGGTCACTGTAACCTGCACTTAGCATGCTGAGTGCAGACCACGTGCCTCTAGATCGGAGGTCTTAACTGGCATTCAAAGATGAGTTTTAGCTAATCTATAGTTGTCTCTGAAATATTACACAATATGTCCTTGTCAGTGAAGATTTGTCAGGGAAGGGTCATTGCCCTCAACATATCCAAATAACTCCTTGACCCCAAAGCCTACCAGAGGAACAATTGCTCTAAATTTTTATCTTTCCTGAGAAGAGGGTCTGTCTGTCTGTCTGTCTCTCTCTCTCTCTCTCAATTCTTAATTTAAATGGCTTTGTTTGAAACATGCCATGGGTAAACAAAATGACTGGGCTTAAAAAACTAACTATAGGGCGCCTGGGTGGCTCAGTTGGTTAAGCGACTGCCTTTGGCTCAGGTCATGATCCTGGAGTCCCGGGATCGAGTCCCGCATCGGGCTCCCTGCTTGGCAGGGAGTCTGCTTCTCCCTCTGACCCTCCTCCCTCTCATGCTCTCTGTCTCTCATTCTCTCTCTCTCTCAAATAAATAAATAAAATCTTAAAAAAAAAACCTAACTATATTGAGTAGTTCATTAGTCTCATCATATAATTATTCTTGTTGGGAGGAATGATTATACCCCTATGTTGTAGGTGAGAAAACTTAAGTTTTCTAAGCAGTGAAATAGATTGTATAAGAAAAGTCAGCAATTTGGCAAGGCACCCTTTCCTGGAAACATTGAAAAGTAATATAATAAGGGAGTGACTCAATGCTTCTTAGTTTAATGGAAAGAAAAAACAGTACTAGAACTTCACAATGCACTGTGATGTAATTAAAAGGAAAAACTCAAAGGAGAAGATCTGGGTTCTAGTTCTGGCTCTGATATTTCCTAGAATTGCAATCTGAGGCCAATCTGATGCCTTCAGAGCTAGAATGAGAACCAGGAGTGATGACAGATATGAAAGCTTTTTGTAAAATATAAAGACTATATAAATATTAGTTATTCATAGTATTTTGAAAATGAGCATGCACATTAATGCTATTATCAAAGGTCAGAGGGAAGTGGATTTCTTCAAAAAGCATCCAAAGGAAGGCTGATATAAAACATGAATGTTTCATGGGATGCATGCATTCGCTGTAATAACATCCATCATGACCTTGCCCACAGCCTTGCAGGCAGCTGAAGGCTACATTACTACTGATATTATCACATCATCAGGAAAGTGACTTTCATGTAGATAAAAAAGGGTTCCAAATAGCCACAGTTTAACCTTATTAGAGATGAAGAAAATAGATCAAATGTTTAATAAAAACAATCAAGAAAACTTCAACTTGAGAGTTACTGGTGCTTGGAGGGTTCCATGTCTTTATCTATAGTTATTATATTATTTGTTTAGCTGAAATCCAAGGGGAAAGGCAAAAGTAGGCTTGCACAGAGGAAAGAATATTTGGGTAAGATTAGGAAAAAATACATATTCAAGATATCTTGTATTTTCTTTTTTTTTTTAAAGATTTTATTTATTTGAGAGAGAATGAGCTAGAGAAAGAGAGCATGAGAGGAGGGAGGGTCAGAGGGAGAAGCAGACTCCCCGCTGAGCAGGGAGTCCGATGCGGGACTTGATCCCGGGACTCCAGGATCATGACCTGAGCCGAAGGCAGTCGCTTAACCAACTGAGCCACCCAGGCGCCCGAGATATCTTGTATTTTCATATCAGCTTTACATCTGAAGTTCAGAACCCCTGAACAAAATTCCATTCAATGACACAACACATCTATATGATACTCAGAAAACCCATTACAAAAGGGGAAAACACGAATAGAGAGAAAAAGTGTTCATTCGTCCATTTTACTCATATATAATAGACATTTCCCGTGTGCTGTAGCCAGGCTCCAAGATGGTCTCCACAACCCTCTCCCCCTCCCCCTCCCCCTCCAAATTTATGACCTTAGGTAAATCCCTTCCCTTTTAGTATGGGCTGGACCTAGTAATTTGCTTCTAACAAATAGAATACAGCAAAAGCGGTGTGATGCCGTCACTAACATTAGATTATAAAGGTTGGTGACTTCCATCTTGCTTGCATTCTATCTTTTGCTGTCTTGCTTGCTCCCTCAGTTGAAATGAGGTGCTGTGCTGGGAGCTGCCATATCGAGAGGACCATGTGGCAAGAACCTGAGGGCAGCCTCTAGCCAAAACTCCAGGAGGAAATGAATCTTGCCAAAAGCTATGTGAGTGAGCTTGAAAATGGTCCACCCCCAGTAGACTTAACATGACTCTAGCACTAGCAGACACCTTGATATCAGTCTGATGATAGATCTAGAGCCAGAGGACTCAGCTAAGCTGTGCCCAGACTCCTGACCCAGAACAATTGGGAACTAAGAAAATAAATGCCCATTGCTTGAAGTCACTAAACTTTGGAGTCATTTGCTGTGCAACCATAGATGATTAATTCATAGGTAGCTGAGTGTACCAGGCACTGCAATGAGTGCTCAATAAAGTTGTGCAGACTCTCAACATTTTTAATGTTTTAACTTATGTTTTCTCCTGAAGTTATGGCAAAAAACTGTATAGCACATTAATCTGCTAGTACCTATTTCCTAGCTCTGAACCCACCCAGGCTGTCTGTCATCCACAGAGTAACATCAAAACTCATTACCATTGTACAAAGATGGCCATGACTGACTCTTACCTTTCTCTCCAGGTCCATCTCACACCACTCCATAATCACACTTTGCATTCTGGCAACATTGAGCTGCCTATGCTACCATTTACAAGACATTTTTTTTTTTTTCAAATCCATGCTTTTAGTCTGAACCTTCTGCCCAGCTGATTTTTCCCCACCCATCTCCTTACCTCTATTTCTATATATAAGAAATCTGTAGATCTATTAGGAACCTGATAGGGCACTAGCTTCTCCAAGAAGGCTTCCCTGATCCCCATATTTGGGTTAGGTGATAGTCCTCTGTATGTCCCTTCAACCTTGGGCTTATTGATGCCATTACATGCATTGCCTTGATAGCAGCTGTATGCCCCTGTGTCTGTCTCTGAGCTTCAACTCTGAACTCCTTGAGAATGGATCTATGCCTTATTCATCTTGTATCCTTCTCATCTATCACACTGCAGCTATGAATAGAACACCTCCTGGGTGGATATAAGAAGGGATGAATGGCACCTCCCTAAGCATATTTAGAGTATAATAAATGCAATCCCAAGCTAAGCCATTGAACTAACCCTAAAGCTCACTATGGGTGTTGCAGAGGGAAAATTTTTCTCTTACCCTTCAAGATTCTTCTAGCTGGTCTAAGATCAAATTGACATGAGGCAGATTAACAGGAGAAAATGAGATTTAATTATGTATGTACAGGGAATCCACAAAGATGCAAAATTCCAGACAGTCAGGCAAAATGAGGTATATATGTCATTTTGAACTAAGGTGAAGGGGCAGGTATCTGGGACTTCAAAGGAAAGAAATGCAAATTACAGGAAGATGAAAAAGAGTAAATGTTTGGTAAATAAATGTTTGCTGGGCCATTTAGAAACAGTGGCACATAGAGGACTCTAATCAAGCAGGCTGTGCTAGGTTCCTCCCTGTCTACCATACCCAGTTCGTAACATAATGTAGTTATCTATGGTGGTAGTTCCCTTCCTGGAGCAGGTCCTCTATCTAAATTCTTTCAGGCAGTTTAGGGGTGAGGGAAGTCACAATTTCTAACTGGGCCTTTTTTCTTCTTGAGTCTATTTGCAGCTTAAAATAATCTACATGCTAAAATGGTACATTATGAGGTGGCCTGCCTTTGGCCCCTACATTGATAAGGGTCAGGTTGGGACTATTACCACAAAGGAGATAGGATGAAGTGAAACATGATTGGCAACTAGGCAATTCACAGATGAGTTAGTGCATTCTCCCACCTGGAAAACTGTACTACAGAATTTCCATTTTGTCCCGAGAAAACTGGTCAGTCAGGAATTCCTACTCAGGCATTCTTATGCCATCAGTTGGATAATTTGTTTGTGATAAAAGCCTCAGTTATTGAATTTATGTTGCTTCAATATGAAAGAATTCTATAAATTGGGATCACCAATAACCATATTGACTTGCTAATATAGATGGTTGCCTTGTAGATGGTAGGTATTAACTGGGTCATGGCATTGTGTCCAAAACCCTGGCTCATAAGGCAAGTAAATAGTATAGTTTTAGAGTTAGAAGCATCTTCATACATCAGGTCTAGACTACTCTTCTCAATTTACAGGAATAACAGTTTCAGTACACTATCCCCTATACATGGTAATCTCTGTATGGAAGCCAATGCAAGCAGGAGACAGAACATGCTGCTATTGGAGGAAGGTTGTAGTAGTAGACAACGGCAAAACCCTTACCTAAAAGAAAAGGACAAAGTGGTGAGTGTAGGAAAATACCTCCTGAAGTGAAAAGGAAATGCAAATAGAAGGTATTGTTCAAAATAACTTTAAATCTTGGGGTATTGGGGTGGCTCAGTCAGTTAGTGTACCATTCTTGAATTCCATTCAGGTCATGATCTCAGGGTCCTGGGATCAATAGAATTCTGCACATTTCTGCTGAATTCTATTCTTGAGCTTTATCTCATCTTGTTTTACTTTTTAAAATTATTGTTAGCAATGACAAGTATTCATATATAAAATTATATAATTTTAAAAATTGTAATATATAATAATAACTAATATTCATTGAATAATCAATCACTAGACTTCAGAGGCCAAACTAAGTACTTTATTATTTAATTTCACAATAACCTAATATGATAAACATTATTATTATTTCTATTTTATAGACAAGAAAAGCAAGGTTAGAACACTGTAGCAGTGTGCCTAGGGTACCTACAATGAAGATTGCAAGATGCAAGATGAAAATTTGAAATTAGACCTGTGATCACAGAACCAAAAACTTTAAGCATCGTGTTATGATCAAGTTCCTACTTTGTGGCTTTTATACCAGACTCTTGGTACTGAGTCCCTAGCCCTTTCCCAGTGCAGGTTTTGCTAAACTAATTCCTGCTTGCTTCAACTCTGGTCCCATGCCTTGCCCATCCTTACCTCATTTTCTATGTTCCCCCCAGAATAGAAAGGTTTCTGTCGCTCAGGCCTAAATCAGTGACTTAGGTCCTCTCCTCTACCTGAGAGCTAATGTTATTTCTTCTGCCTTAACCGAGCCTTAGATTCATACTTGTTCCCAGGCTCTTCAGAGGCTCTCTAGAGACTTGCCTGGCTGGATGTTAATAGAAGCCCACAGCTGACAAATTAGAGTAAAATTAAAGAATACATGTTATTTTTTCTTTTTAAGATTTATTTACTTACTTAAGAGAGAGGAGAGAGAGCAGGAGCGGGACGGGAAAAAGGAGAGGGAGACAGAATCTGAAACAGACTCCTGATGCGCGGGGGTTCAATCTCAGGACCCTGATATCACGACCCCACCCAAACCAAGAGTCGGATACTTAACCAACTGTGCCACCAGGCACCCCAAGAATACATGTTCTTTTCAAATATACATGGAATATTTACCACACATTACTATTAAG
Source organism: Mirounga leonina (assembly GCF_011800145.1). Lineage (NCBI taxonomy): Eukaryota > Metazoa > Chordata > Mammalia > Carnivora > Phocidae > Mirounga > Mirounga leonina. Next base: position 26,589,807 of record NW_023270387.1, on the reverse strand, counting down.
GCTGCAGAGCAAGTCACAACTAATATAAATAGATAAATATAAATATAAACATAAATGTATGAACTTTTAGCTCATGGATCAAATATGAAATAACATAAATCAAAGAAGAAATAAAAATACAAATTCAAAAATATTTTTTAAATTTTTAAAAAATTAAAAGTTAAAAAATTATAATTAAATCTTAAATGTCTAAATGCATAGGGTATAGCTATAATAACACAATACTAATAGATTTAAAATTTAAAAAAATATTGAAAATTAATGATTCAATCCTCTAATGAGTGTAGTTAGAAAATAGCAATGAGTAAGCCCAAAAATATATAGAATAAAGTCAATGTTAAAAATAAGAGGAGAGGGGTGCCTGGGTGGCTCAGTCGTTAAGCGTCTGCCTTCGGCTCAGGTCGTGATCCTAGGGTCCTGAGATCAAGCCCCGCATCGGGCTCCCTGCTCAGCAGGAAGCCTGCTTCTCCCTCTCCCACTCCCCCTGCTTGTATCCTTGCTCTCTATCTCTCTGTCAAATAAATAAATAAAATATTTAAAATAAATAAATAAATAAAAATAAGAGGAGAAACTACTGAAATGGAAACCAAATACAAATCCTGTGTAATTGGTAGATGTGAAAAGTGATTCTCTGAAAAGAACAACAAACCTCTTAAGCCTCTGTTAATGTAGGTTAAGAAAAAAATAGAGAAAATGTACAAATATGCAATACTAGAAATACAACAAACTAGCATATGATAATAAATTCTGGAGAATTTTTCAATTAACAGTAACAACATTTACTGGTAAATTTGAAAACACATAACAAGAAACTGACTAAAAACATGGAAAATCAAATTAGATGTGATGTTTAAAACAAAATGTTATCAGAAGCTAAAAAATCTAAAAACCACGATTAGGCACTGAATAATTTCCAGGTCAGTTCTAACAAAAATGTAATATACAGAAAACTGAAAAGTTAAACAAACTGTTTCAGAGAGGTATAAAGAGGAAATAGTTGCAAGATTATTTCTTGAGCTAGAATAGTCTTGACATCCTAAATCAGAAGAGGATGGTGTCAGAAAAGGAAAATTATAGTTCACTTTCACCTACAGAGATGCAAAATCTAGAGATGTCTTTTTAAAAAATGACCAAGTTGTTTTATCTTAGGAATGCAAATTTGGAGTAATTTTAGAAAATGTAATAATGTACTAGGTCACATGAATGAATTTGCCTCTGATGTTGGAAGGATGATGTCTAACAAGATTTCTTAAGCTTTAATGGGCATACATGCATCTGGGGATCTTGTCAAATGCAGATTCTGACTTAGTGGGGCTGGGCTGGACCTGATGCTCTTCATTTCTAACAAGCTCCCTGAGGATGCTTACGTTACTCGTCTGTAGATTACCTTTGAGAAGCAACTGGTTTTGACCCACTGGTTTTGAAGGAGTAGATTTCTATTTTAGTCAGGAACATCTCCCCACCTCCATTCTAGAGCACCATTTTGACAAGCTCTATTAACTTTTGTGTTAGGTATTCTCTTTGAACAGGCTTTGGGTTACAACTACTTGATGAACTTCTGAAATGGTTGGTCAACTTTGAGGGGAAAAACCCCACTATTATTCATTTCAATAGGTGCAGGACAATTATTTAATAAAATGTGACATATTCATGATAGAAACCAGGAGGAAATTATGAATATAAGGAACTTCCTTAACTTGGAAAAGGGAATTTACTAAAAATGTGTAACAAACATCTTATTTAATAGTGAAACTATTAGAAGCAATTACTATAAGTCAGGTTCAAAGCAAGGATGCTCATTCCCATGCCTTCAGTTGAACAGCGAATTGGAGTTCAGAGTCAGCACAGAGAGACAACGCAAAGATATAAAGATAATAAGAAATAGAAAAGAAAACAAACTGCCTTGTAATGATTTCCAATGATAGGATTATCTATGTAGAAAAGCCAAGTAGATCAAAAGATTAATTAGAATTAAGATGTCAGTTTAGAAAAGTTGCTGAATATAAGATTAATATAGAAATATGAAGTAAAATTTTAAAGACAAGCTGCACACAAATAAATATAATTATTTAGTGGAGACACTATTTATAATGGCAACAAAAATAGAATTTGTGGAAATGACTATACAAAGCATATGTAAGAGACTTACAGCAAAAATTATAAGATTTTATTGAAAACCAAACAAATGGAAACACATTGCATGTTCATGGGTGGAAAAAAACTCAACATCATAGGCATGTCAATTCATACCAAGCTATTCTATAAGTTTAATTTAATACAACTGAGGTTAAAATCCCAAGAGAAGTTTCCATGATGCTAGACATTAATTTTAGGAGGATGAATAAAGGGTCAGAAATGACCAAGATGAATTTGAAAAGCAAGATGGAAAGAATCATTGTACCATATAGCAAGACATATTTCAGAGCTACAGTAATTAAGTATACACTCCTTCAGCTGTAATATGCTTCCCTCCTCCTCTTTCCACACTGACTCTCCCTCATTCTTTACCCCTTCCAGCTAGCTCTTCCTCTGAGCACTCCCCACTGCTCCCTCTACTTGAGGGGGTCAACTTTCAGTTGACCTCTCCTAGCATGTTTTACTTTCCTATCTTAACAGCATTTATGTTGCCTACATTTCCATTTTCTGTTGTCTCATCTGTTTGTCCCTCTATATCAGCACTTTTCTTCTTTGACTGCATAGCCAGGGAACTGGAAAAATGTTGACTTATTGGTATGGGGTTTGGCCTGGTATCTGGATTGTTAAAAGCATCCAGGTTCATTCTAATGTGCAGCTGATGTAGGAAATTCCTGCATTAGCTGATGAGCTCTTTGAATGTAGAAGTTATCTTATTTGCTTTTGTAGCATTAACACCTAGCACAGTGATGGATGCTTAATAAATGTTTATTGAGTAAATGGAAGGTAACTATGGACAACTACATTCTAATTCTGTTGTGAAACACCCCACCAGCTTGCTGTGTCACTGTATTTGGCAACAGCACTTGGCAGAAATTCCCAAAACAATGAATATAACTCAATTATAGAATTATTACAATTTGTTATAGTTATTGATTTCCTATTTCAGTCTCTCTTGCTGAAGGTCTATGAGTTCTTTGAGGGAAGAGACTATATCCTATTCATTTTTCTATCTCTAGAGCCAACAATAGTTCATGAACTAGGAAGTGTCTCAAAAACTTGTACTTAACTTATTTAACTGCCCATAAATTGAATGAGCTGAATTTAAATTAATCATCAATAGACTCAAGACAGCCTTGGGTTGCTGGACAACCATATCATCCTACTGGTTCATTCACTGCCCCACTCCCCCAAGATGCTCATTTCACACTTTTTCCTCTCTTCTTCAACCTCAAACACTTTCCTCTGTCATCCTCAGACTTGTCTCATGACCTCACTTCCTACTTCATTAAAAAAATTAAAACCTTTCAGAAGAGCACTTCTGTAGATTCACCACTCCCCCTCCATTTACCTGCCAGCATCAGTACCCACTGGGCATCCAACATCCTGTTCCATCTGATGTGCCCAAAGACACCATTCATCTGTACCTGATGCTCTCTTCTACAGATCATTTTCTGTCTCTTGTGGATCATTTCCATCAGCATACAAATAACCTGGGTGGCTCAGTCATTGGGCGTCTGCCTTCGGCTCGGGTCATGATCCCAGGGTCCTGGAATCGAGCCCTGCATCGGGCTCCCTGCTCCAAGGGAAACCTGCTTCTCCCTCTCCCACTCCCCCTGCTTGTGTTCCTGCTCTCGCTGTGTCTATGTCTGTCAAATAAATAAATAAAAATCTTTAAAAAAAATTAAAAGGCCTTTTATTTAACCTTACTTCTCCTATTATTTCTTTGCTCCCCTCTGGAAGAAAAAAACTCCTCAAAAATAGTTGTGTATTTCATTGTTTTCTATTCATCTCTTCCTATTCTCTTTTAAATTCTCCTCATTCAGGCTTTTGCTCTCATTACTCATCACACACTGTTCTCAAGGTTTCTGTTGAAGTCTCTGTCCAAATATAATGGTCACTTCTCAGGCATCATCTAACTGAACCAACCATTTAATCACTCCACCCTCCATGATACACCTTCTTCACACAGTGTCCACATTTTTGGTTTTTCTCCTGTCTGGTTGGCTGTTCTTTTATAGTCCCTTTCTCTGTGTCCTCATTCCCTCCCTGACTATTTAATATTAGAGTATTCAAGGGCTCACTCTTTAGCCTTTTTCTCTATCCTCATCTACTTCCTTGAGGATCTCATTTGGTCCCATGGCCTTAGATGACACCCATATACCAATAACTTCCAAGTTTAGATGTTTGGTGCAAATCTGAACTAGAGAAGTGAATATACAGTTGCCTGCTGTTAAACTCTACCCAAACTCAGCATCTTCAAAGTGGAACTCCTGACCTGATCTCCCAAACACCATCCACTCACAGCCTTCAGCATCTCTACTGCTGTCAACCCATCCTTCCAGCTGTCTAGGCCAGATGATTTCCAGTCACACCTGCTTCCTTCCTTTCTCTCACACTCCAAACTTGGTCCATCAGAAAATCATGTTTTTCTACTTGGAAATATATCCAAAAATGAATAAATTCTCAGTGGCTTCAGTGCTACCACCTTGGCCTGGGCCACAACTATCTTTTTTATTGGTTACTCCAGTAGTTATCCTTACTGTTCTCCATACATCTACATTTGTCCATGCCCATCCAAATCTAGTCTCAACATTGCAGCCAAAAAAATCTTGAGTTTTTTTTTTTAATGTAAGTTCAGTGCAAAACTATGCAGTGGCTGTCCATTTCTCTCCTGGTAAAAGGTTTCATCCTTTGAATGACCTGCAAGTCTCTCCTTTTCTAGCCTCCTCTTATCTTTATTACCTTCACTCTTATAATATCCCTGGGCTCACTTAATTTTAGCCACTGACTATTTTGCTACTCACTGAGCATGCCCAGCATGCTCCTTAGGGCTTCTGCACTAGATGATTCCTTGCCTGGCTATTCTTTTCCCTGATGTCCACATGATTCATTTCCTTGTATCCTTCAAATATTTGCTCTAATGTCATTTAATAAATGATGCCTACCCTGAATACCCTGTTAAAACTGCAAAGTGCCCCAGCCCTGAAATTCCCAATCCTTAACCCTTTTCTATTTTTGTTCTGTCAGTACTTACAGCTTAACACATACAATATGATTTACTTATTTATTCCCTTACCATTTATTGTCTGTCCACTCTCCACCTTGAGAATCTAAAGTCAAAGAGGGAAAGAATATTTGCTTTATTCGTGGACATAAGCAAAGCACCTAGAAGAGTGCTTGGTACATAGTAGGTGCTCACTAGATATTGTTGAATGAATGAAAAATGGATTTCTTTTTTTAATTCTGGAAGACTCTTTTCAAAACTCAAGCCCCTCTTTTTTTATGCATCTAGTTTCAGTATGTTCTACTGGACCAATGTGAGTGTATTGTTTTCATTGAGGTATGTGTGTGTGCACACACATGTAGACACACACACTCACACAATCAGAAATTTTTAACTTTCACCTGTTACATATTTTCACATTGACCACTTTTCCTATTGACCATTGTCCCTGGCACAGAACTAAGACTTTTTCTATACTATCTCCAATCCTCACAACATTGAAGGGTAGATATAATTATTCCTACTTTAAATATGCAGAAAATGAAGTTCAGAGGGACTACTAATTTGTAGCACAATAAATCAGAGTCAGGGTTTGATTCCAGTGTTTTTCAGTATAAAGCCATTGCTCTGATTACCGTCTGCTGCCCGCATAAAAATGCAGAATTCAAGGGAGGCCTGACACTAAATTTTACGATTTCTGTATTTCCCATCGGTGCGTAATATAGTATGGGATGCTCCTTCAGGATCTCGTACATTCCTGGATTGGTGGTTACTGAGCATGCTCACAGTCCGGTGCAGCCCATGCCCTGCCCACTGCAGCCGCAGTGCTGGAACCAGGTCATCCTTCCCACTACCTGATGTAAAAATAAATAAATAACTGTGAAAAAAATCCAATCTCCGTTTGGAGGCACTAAATCCCCTCTCCTTTCCAGATGGCTGGGAGATTTCTCCCAGGTGGTAAATATATTATTAAGAACTCATTTCACCGTGAAATTGACTATTCAAAACACAGACAGAAGTTAATATATTAGGACAACCTTTCTGAAAACTCGCGTTAGAGAAAATTTATTTTTGTTTAATATAAAACCTGGTATTATACACGACCTCCTTCTAGCTCAGGCAGTTAAAGTCATCCCCAGTTAGAACATGTGTTCCAATGTCAGGAGTTCCAAGAGTCACATCTCCCCGCGTGGAACCGGCGATTACCCCTCCCGCTATGGAGCCTTACATCATGGCAGTTAATGATCATCGGTCTCATATAACATTCTACATAGCCCTTGGGTGCACAGTAACTTTTTCCATCAAGGAGCTGGGGCCAGTTACAAATCCTTAGCTGGGCTTGTTCTAGGTTGGCCTTCAAACTAATGATTCAGGATCACCCAGGGCAAATGCGACAGAAGAATTAGCATTGCATAGGGATGACCTGTTTCATCATTAGAAAAACCATATCAATCACAAAAGAGAAAAAAGACTTTTAGCAAGGACCCAACTGGATGTGAATCTACTAAGTATTAATTCATTCATGCGTTGTTGATTCACTCTTTAATAGCTAGGCTGATTTCTTAGATTACAAAAACAATTACTAGAGCAGATTACAGTCTATCAGTGAACACCTACATTATAATAAGAACAAATCCTGAAAGATTTGCACAGTCTATTAAAAAAAAACCTAATTTACAGAGTTGCTAACTATTAATTGGGGGAGTGAAGGTCAGAGGAGTGATGATCTTGAAGAAGGGTTGAACTTCATACAAGCCTGTGTGGAAATGTTTATGCATGAAGGGACTCCCACCTATCCTGGTCTTGACACCAACATGGCTTAAAAATACCTATTCCTTCCCTACAAGAGCTTTCTCATGTTAATATATATGTACTTTCTTCTGTACTCTGACACTTTTGTTTTGAGTTTTGTCAGTAAAACTGAAGTTTAAAAATAAAATGCAAAATATTTCATAGCTTATATGTAGGGAATACTTGGATTATCTGTAAGCCTAACAATTGACTTCCTTTTTTTTCTTTAAAAAAAAAAGGATTCCTTCAGGAGTGAAAGATTTATTACTAATCACACAATGAATTTGTTACACATCACTAGTAGCAAAACTAAACTGACACCTAAATAATGTCTATTAAAGAATTTCTTAATTCAGTCAATTATTTTGATCCAACTAATTACTCACTTAAATAAGAATTCATTCAAACAACTGCCTAGACTTCTTAAAAAAAAAAAAAAACAGTTCCAAAGTAATTAGTAAACCAGTAATTAATAATCCCTTGAGGAATGGAACCATTTTTCACATATTTAAAGTAAACAAAACCTCCTTTATTGGGTAACTGACTTCTTCAGTGATTCAATAATAAGTCCAGCCACTCATAAAATGGAAAGAACCATAAAGGGGAGATCATACTCATTGGAAAACCATTTTCAGTAAGTTTGAATTTCCAGGCTTGGATAAATTGCATACTAGTATAGATACTAAAGATAACTTATTTATGTAATTTAGAAAACATTAATTCATCCCTTCATTCACACATCAAGCACTCACTGTCAGCTTACTAAGTTCTAGGTGCTGTGCTACATGAAAACATATAAAACTGAGAAAAATTTCCTTGACAATTCTTTTAGTCCATTCACTATTTAGGTCCAAGAATATTTAAGTGAGGTTTATAAAGATGAAAAGACAAGAATCCTGCCCTGGGAAAGTCCTCAATCTAGTTGACAGAATTAGAATTCCATGTGAAATCTTGGAAAACAGAGGAAGAACCAGCAGATGGAAGGTGATAAATATCCTAAGCATTTTTGAGGAAAGTTTTTATTGGAATATAAGATACATATAAAAAATGAGTACATTATAAGTGTGCAGCATGATAAATATTCACACAGTAAACACAACTATGTTACTATCACAAGCTGAAGAAACCAAACATTAACCTATACTCAAAAAGCTCTCTCCTAACCCCTCCCCATCTCTACTCTCCAAACATTATTCTGACTTCTATCTGCAGGTTAGTTTTACCTACTTTTACATTCTATATAAGCAGAATCACTTGTTATGAATTCCTAGGTATCTGGCTTCTTTTGCTCAACATTGTATTTGTGAAATTCATCCATGTTGTGTATAGTTTGTCAGTTTCTGTATTTTATAGTATTCCATTGGATAAATATATCCCAATTCATATATCATTGAACTGTTCACATTTGAGTTGCTTCTCATTTGAAGCTAAAACAAATAAAGCAGCTAGGAAGAAACATTTTTGTAGAATGTCTTTTGGGGCATGGGTATATCATCTATGTCTGGGAATCTATGCTGGGAAGAATAATGTCAGATTCTGTAGTTAACAGTGCTAAATAATCTTCCAATATGTTTGTACCAATTTAGACTCCCAACAGCAATGTAGGAGAGTTCTAGCTTCTCTACACCCTCACTAGCACTTGGTATTATCAGTCTTCTTAATATTAACCATTCTGATGGATACACAGTAATATACCATTGTGGTTTTAATTTACATTTTCCTAATGATTGATGAGGTCAGGTTCCTTTACAAATTATTGGTCATTTTGTGAAATCCCTGTTTAACTCTTTGGGTATTTCTACTGGATTGTCTATCTTTTTTTTTTTTTTTAATTTTTAGGAGTTACTTATATATTCTAGAGGTAAGTCTTGTCAGTTATATATACTGTGAATATCCTAACTTCTCAGACCAGGTTGCTTAAAATCAATCCCAGGACCATTTTAGATGGCATATGTTGTCACTGTAACCTCACGGACAGTGCCTGCCGGTAGTTGACTGAATGAAACATGAATGAGCAATTAGTTAGAGGCAGAAACCATACATTGTCTCCAACATGTGGTCTCTAGGTCATAACTAGGGCCATGGATGTGGAAGAAAGTGAGAATGAGAGAAGATAGAGTGGGACGGGAGGAGTCCCTCAGCTTGAGTCTTAAGGATTTTCAACCTTGAAAAGCTTGCTCAAGGAAAATGTATCTGGTGGGCTCTGAGCCCCTCACACTGAGTAGCACAAAGACAGAGAAATAAAGTGAGATGAAACAGAGGCCAATAAATAAGACAAGGCAAAGAACATCAAGATTAAAATGAGAATCCATATACCTAATGTTCTCCTGACCTCACCGCATTCCCACGCCATGAGGCTACATAAGCTTTCTGGAATTTAGATCGATCCCAAGAAAGGGAGAAAACAAAAGGGTGGGAAGGGAACAGGGGCGTTTATAAAACTGCTGAGAAAAACCTTGTAAATAATTAGATGATTTCTGTCATTGAGCAAAATGGAGTCTTGAAACAGAGATTGAGTATATTATAAGGAGAAAAAGGAAGTTACCTTTTTTGTATAACAAAGTTTGTGGCCATGAAAGTCGCACCACCTTTACCTGCTAGGCTGCACAGTAGACCCTTGAGCAACATGGGTTTGAACTACTCGGCTCCACTTCTATGTGGATTTTTTGATAAATACAGTACAGTATTGTAAATGTATTTTCTTTTCATGATTTTCTTTTTACTTTAAAAATTTTATTATGAATAAATGTTTTAAATCATTCTCACTTCTTTCTTATGGCTATATTGTATTCTACTGTATAGATTCAACATAGTTTATTCTTACTGATTAGGTAGGTATCTGTGTTGCTACAAATATTACAAAAAAAGCCACAGTAAGAAGCCTTTTGCATATTTTAGCCAGTGTTTTGGGGGATAGATTCTTTTTTTAAATTCCATCATGTTTCTCTTTTTATAATTTTTTAATAACATTTTCTTTTCTCTAGCTTACTTTATTTTAAGAATAGAGTATATAACACATACCACATACAACATCTGTGTTAATCAACTATGTTATTGTTAAGGCTACTGGTCAACAGTAGCCTATTAAAATTTAGGGGAAGTTTTGGGGACATCAAAAAGTTAATACATGGGTTTTTGATTGTGTGAGAGTCAATGCCCCCGACCCCCACATTGTTCACAATTACTTCCACCTCAGAGCTCCTTCCTTTAGGATACAGGCATGAGTAGAAAAAATGGTGGGTTGGGAGGGAGAACCAACTAAGAACTTACTGTGTGTTCATTTCACTGAATGTTATTTTAAAAGACATCAAGCATTTTCTTCAGCTCCGGTCATGATCCTGGGGTCCTGGGATGGAGCCCCACATCGGGCTCCCTGCTCAGCAGGGAGCCTGCTTCTCCCTCTCCCTCTGCCCCTCCTCCCACTTGTGCCCTCTCTCCCGCTCTCTCTCTCTCAAATAAATAAATAAAATCTTAAAAAAAAAAAGACCTCAAGTCACAATTAATGTCTCATTTAGCCTTGACAGCTACCTTCTGGCTCACGTGTAAAGCTAGAGATGCCCTTGGTCTCATAAACTGGTTCTATCCATGCAGAGAAAAAAATAAATAAATAAAAAAACTATATTGTGGGTTTTAACTAAAATTCTAATCATACCATCTCATGAGTATTTTGGTCAACCTATGAACAATAGCTAATCAATCCTTATTTAGGAAAGGGAAAATCTCATTATAAAAAATACCTTATAAAGGACAGCCTAAATTATATTTTGTCATTGGATAGCACTTAATTTTCCAGGAGCGTTCTCATATGTGTATGCACATATACATGCATGCATGTGTGTAATGTGTGTATGTGTGTGGGTGTACATGTGCATATGAGTGTATGTGTGTGTGTTTACATGCCCCCACACACATGCAGGCATACATTTCCCTCAACTGATCCCCAAAGCAACCCTGAGAAGGAGTTGCTATTATTTCCCTTGCTTTGCACTAGGGAAGCCAGGGCTGGGAGAGTCTTAGGAACGCATCTGAGCCACAGAACCAGTAAGTGACAGGTCAAGAACTCTGATACCAGATCCTGTTCTGGCTTTCCCTCTACTAGATTGCCTCATATCCAGGCTGAGGGCAAAGTCAAGATTAATTTCCGTAGGCCATCAGGATTCATCACAACAAAATTTGTCCTGTGTTGTGTAAAAATAAAGCTCATAGTAAATTTTTTACTTCTAGTGAGTCTATAGAATCAGGCTTCTTTTTTACCATCAAAGAACAAACATACAGGTCAAATCCTCCTCAGGGCACCCATGTTTCTTTCCTTAGAAGTGAGGTTTCTTTGTAATGATTGCTTTGCCAAGCATCACATGCTTAGTCCCCTGGCAGTTTAGTCTGAATTTGGTCTCTCAGACTCTGACATTGAGTTAGCAGGTGAAAAAATTACTCTGAACTCAAGAGTGAAAAGAAGCAGCATCATGCATACATATGACCTCTGTTTTTTTTTTCTTTTCCTCCTCTAACATCTAGAATTTGATGTATTTGTGCTTGTGTTTGAGTGTGTGTGGCTCGTTTGATGGGTGACTTGGGAGTTGGAGTAGGTTTTGAAACAAAGTGATTTCCCTTTTGTCATCCATCTGGTATGCAGAAGAATCTTCCTCTGGAGCAGAATTGACTAATATTGGCTTTTCACATATATATGTACCTGGAAATCAGACCTCTCTGCTCTCTACCTTCAGTATATAGATTAATTTTGGGATCCTTGATGCTTTCATGAATATTTAAGGGACTTCTATGAACGCTGAGATAATCTGAACACAGAGCTGGTCTGAGAGTAGTCAAGTAAAATTCATTCTCTTTAATTCAGGGTGAGAGTGTCTGCGACCTAATTTTTACTGAAAAGTCATGGTATGAATATAATTCTAGAATGCTCTCCTCTGGAGTCCTAGGTGTGACTTCCCCAGGGAATGTTATTTGCTACACAACCTGTGAATGCTCCTGAAAAGTTTACACATTTATAAATTTGAGAGTGGGGAGTTCGCACTCTGTAGAAACTACCCAGAGTCCAGACCTCTTGAAAACTTGGGTAAGTCACCAGACTGGGGCAGGGACTCTCGTTAGAATTCACACAAAGTCCATCTGGGCTTGGTGTGCATGCATGGTACGTGCCTAGGTTCAGGGTTCTTTGCCACTTTCCAGCTGTGTGGATTTGAGGATATCCTCTAATTGCATGGCAGTTTCTTATCAGGATGGGACTGGTGCTATCTCATGACCATGCTTGGCCTTCAAAGGAGATCAGTTTATTAATATGTTTTCTAATCAATTGCAACCATAACAGCTTTAGTCATTTATTAATTTTTCATATATATATACCATCTCTCAATACCAAATTAATTCATTCAACTTTCGTTACTCCTGGGATTTTTTTTCCTTCTGTTCTTCTGATTATCACCCTGGAGTCAAATGACCTGGGATCAAATCTCTTGCTTATCACATAGCTATGTGCATATATATACATATATATATATTCAATTTCATTTGAATTTGTGAATTCAATTTCACTATTTTCAATTAAAGAAATGAGGAAAAAGGTTTCCTTTGAGGTAATAGAGAGGATCAGATCAGTGAGTATTCTGGGAGATCTCATCACTAGCATCACTAGCATCTAGATCTAAGTAGAGGGATGATTAAGGAGGTTGCATAACCTTGATCTTTGAACATAAGCATATGTGTATGTGTAGAATAGAGACAAAGACAGACAGGTGGTCATGGTAAGGTGGTCATCATCGGGCTAAAATAAATGTTTTTGCCAGCTTCAATTTCTTATGGTTAATTGCTTTGAATAAATAGTTTCAAATATGAAAGTGAGCTTCAGATATTCTAATACCTTCAAAGGTTAATAGACACTAGCGTAATCAGAAGAACAGAAGGGAAAAAAAAATCCCAGGAGTAATGAAAGTTGAATGAACTAATTTGGTATTGAGAGATGGTATTAAATATGTGAAAAGAAAAGGCATTTGATGATTAGAATCAGATGGTAGTGACAGTGGTGGTGGTGGCAATGGCAACAGCAGTAACAGTAGAGGTGATGATGGTGGCAGAAGTGAGGGTGATGTTAAAGGTGATGTTACCAGTGGTCATGGTGATGATAGTGGTAGTGATGGTGAAGGTAATGGTGGTGGTGCTGATGGTGGTGGAGGTGGTGCTGATGGTGATGGCAGTGGAGGTGGGGGTGATGGTGGTAGGTGGTGGTGGTAGCCGTGATGGTGGCAATCAGTGTGAAGGTAGTGGTGATGATAATCATGGAAGCAATTATGGCAGTTGGCATTTATTGACCATTTGCTATGGACAAGGCTATGATAAATGCTTTGCATGAATTCTTTCATTTAGATCTAAAAACAGCCCTGTGAGGTAAAGGCTTTTACTCCCTTCAGTTTCCCCATGAGAAAAGGGGGATGTGGCATGGAGGATTTAAATGCTTTTCTAGGTCACATAGCTATATGATAAGCAAGAGATTTGATCCCAGGTCATTTGACTCCAGAGTGATAAACATAACCATTTTGCAATTCTTCCCAGAAAAGGCAGAAAAGTGATGGTCGAATACTGAGATTTTTTTTTTTTCCCAATGAGAAACTGGTTTATGTGCCAAAGCCTGAAATGGGAGACCTAGAGAGTATTATCACGTAATGGTGCTAAGAGATAGTTTAAGTACAAATGAGCATAATTTTAAGATTAGAAAAAGGATGGATTTCGAAATTAGGGAGGCAAATATCTATAACATTTGGTCATTTTGTTGGACTATGATAAGCTATGTTCAGTAATGACACCAGATATCTATAATTTACCTACCTGTACATAACTTGAACTTCAAGATAACCACTTAATGTGAAAATAGATTTTTGTTTTCACTCTAAACTGACCTACTAAGTTTGGGTTGTACTGTGAAATCACTGTGGAGGAAAATAACAAAGGGGAAATCCAAGGTTTCAGATTCTGAAGGAAACAATAGGCTATTGAAAATGGGTCCATAAGGGACGAAATGAAAGCCAGGTTGTTTCCAACGGCAATAGGATAGCCATCTGAGTTTAAAAATCTCTGGTTGTATTGACCCAAAGTCTCCATACAAGCATTTTATTTTCCATCATGGCATTTTACCTTTTACCTTTTTGGCACTTTTCCAACATATAATTACATTTATGTGTGTCACTTTTGCTTGCTGTGTATTTTATATCTTTTCCAAGTAAACATTAGGAATAATGAAGGCAATTGCATTTTTCATCCATCAATATGTACCTGGAGCCTGGTATAAAGAAGGTACTCAAAAATGTTTGTTGAATTAATGAAGGAAATAATAAATGCATACACAAGTGAAAGAACAAACACACTCCTGGTGAGTACTAGCCTCTCCTGTCATGAACTAGAAGAACAAAGACACTCAGACTTCCTCTGCACATGGGCTAGTCAAAATGCAACTATTCCATGCTGTGGAAGTGCAGAAACCGCACACCTGGGTTTGCATTCATACTACTCCTAGGGGGCAAAGACCAAAATTCTGGGGCTCATGCTACAGTAACTCTAGAAAACCAACTCTGGCTATTTGGAATTAACATACATTCTCTTACATCCTCCCCGAAGGGATACTGGGACTGAACCCCTAACCACCCTGGTTTTTGTCCCTTTTTTACCTCTGTCATTACCAAAGTGAGAAGATCCATCCCCAACCATCCCTTACACTACTGGTCTTTGCCCTTCTATCCCCTATTCTTCTCTCATCCATCAAGCTTTCCACTGTCTCATCTACAATAGTTCTTCCATAATTTTTTCAGGATTTTGTGGCCAATTCCTTAATTTAGCTGACTGCCCAAACTAGCTAAACTTAGACATCTCCTGAGGACACTGCTTTCTTTGCAAACTTAGCTTTGTATTTTTTCAAGCTGCCACTTGCTTCAGAGTCTGCAGATGTAGAGGTGTCTTTCCTGATTATCACTGCCCCTCCCATACAACTACTTATTTACTCACTTGTTAAAATTGGTCTTTGAGGCTCATGCCATTTGACTTTAGATGTTGCATAGTTTATTCAAAATCCTGACTTCTCCATTCTTGACCTACTAAAAGTCAATAGCCCTTTTCCCTACTCCACCTCAGGGATCTGCTCCCATAGAGATCACAATCTTTGTCACAATCTGTAACTGACCTACTTTAAAAATGGGCTTAAATTTCTACTCTCTTGCCATAACAGTCTACCATCCAATTTTTTAAAATGACTTCCACTGAAAAAATTCTTAAAACCCACGGAGATCTTGATACTATATTTATTATATGTTATATTTATACTGAGATACTATGTTGAGATTCCTCTATTTTTTCCCCAACATTAGCATTCTCTCTTTCTATGTTTTCTCCTAAATTGTTTGGATTCCATGGCCCTTCTTGTCAGTTATAGAATATCTCAAACTACCTTGCCCTCTGTTTCCTTTGCAATTTTATTATATTTTGAACTGGGGAGGAATCTAAACATATGTTTATCCATGCTTGCACCTGAGCAGCCAAGTATGGCTGCAGATTGTCACACAGTAGGGCAGACATAACTCTGTACAAATACATCATCATTGACCTCTAGTGAATCCCCATTAATGCTTGGAAATCCTCCTCTGTTACTCTGTCCAACTTGCATTCCAACTAGCTCCCATTCTCAAGTTCCTGCTATTTTACCTGTATAATCAGATGAGGTAAAGTGCTAAGTAGATCTTTTCCAATTTTTCAGAATTTATCAACCTTTGCCTACCCCACATTATCAGTTTGAATAAATGGCTCTTGTGGTGTCAATCACATCCTTAAGGGTTTGACCGAAGGTTTCTGTTCTGAAATCCCTCTGTCCTAATACAGAAGGCTAGAAAGGAGCATTTTTGAGGAAAGTACTATTTGTGAGGAACAGGGAAGCAAGGAGAAATGCCTCTTGACTTACTCTCTTTTCTCAAGTGGAAGAGGATTGCTGCAAAAAAAATCTGATGAAGTCAATGGCTATCTGTAAGAATGAAATAAGTCTGACAGTTGTCACCCAGTTAACAGTCTGTTGAGCTGCAAGGCTCACTGACCTGACTTGTATTACTGAGATGGGGAGATGAGGACTAAGAAGAAATGGAATGGCATATGACCAGAGAAGAAGATCACAGACTATACGTTCAAGTTCCTAATAGTCCCTGAAACTTACATGTGATGTATCTAACAGTGTCCATAGGACATGAGGGAGTGGGAGGGGATGAGATTGTGTGGTTGAGGCTTGCTGGGGACTTCATTGATTTGGAGCAAAGAGTCTAGAGTAACTGAAGGAAGTGATGAGATGCCACCAGCTGAGGGTCAGTTGGAAGAAGGAACTGATCCCTGGTCTTAAAGGACTAACGTCAACTAGGGAAGTTACTTGGGTTTGAGACTCCCCTAGCTGGACTATAGGGTTCTCTACCTGCCTTTCCTGAGTCTATAGATAATAAGCTAGGTGAGTAGTTAAGACCCACAACTTGAAGTGTAACCAACTCTCTTTGGGCAGAGATTGTCCTTTACTTTTTCTTTTCCTAGCTTTATTGAGCTATAAGCTATTGAGTTACATTGACATATAGCATTGAGCAAGTTTAAGGTCTACAAAGTGTTGATTTGATACATTTATTTATTGCAAAATGATTACTACAATAGCATTAGTTAACATTAATCTTGTAGTTTTTAACGTACAGTATTTCACATCCTCAGTTAAATTTATTCCTAAGTATTTTATTGTTTTGATACTATTATGAATAGAATTGTTTTATTTCTTTCTTCAGATATTTTGCAGCTATTGTGTAGAAATGCAACTGATTCTTATATGTTAAATTTGTATCCCGCAACTTGACTAAGTGGTTTACTAGTTCTAACAAGCTTTTGGTAAAATATTTAGGATTTTTATATATAAGATAATATCATCTGCAAGCAAAGACAGTTTTACTTATCTCTGATTTGGATATCTTTTATTTTTCTCTCTTGCCAAATTGCTCTGGTTAGGATTTCCAGTACTATTGCATGGAGTGGAGAGAGTGGGCACCCTTGTCTTGTTCTTGATAGCTTTCAATTTTTAACCATTGAGTATGATGCTAGTTGTGGTTTGTCATACATAGATTGTATTATGTTAAGATATGTTCCTTCCATACCCAATTTGTTGAGGGTTTTTTTTTTTAATCACAAAGGGATGTTATATTTTGCCAATGTTTTCTTTTTTTGCATTTATCGAGATGATCATATTGTATTTATCTTTCATTCTATTAATGTGGTGTATCACGTTTATTGGTTTGCATATGTTGAACCACCTTTTCACCCCAGGGATAAATCCCACCTGAATATGGTGTACTATCCTTTTAATGTGCTGTTGAATTTGGTTTGCTAGTATTCTGTTGAAATGTTTTGAATTTATATTCATCAGGGATATTGGTCTTTAGTTCTATTTTCTCCTAGGGTCTTTATCTGGCTTTGGTGTCAGGATAATGCTGGCCTTGTAAAATGAGTTTCTCCTCCTCAAATTTTTGGAAGAGTATGAGAAAAATCGCTGTTAATTTTTTAAATTTTGGTAGAATTTGCTGAGTGAAACCATGTGGTCCTGGGCTTTTCTTTGTTGAGAGATTTTTGATTACTGATTTATCTCTTTACTCATTATTGTTCTGTTCAGAATTTCTCTTTCTTCATGATTCAGTCTTGGTAGGTTGGATGCTTCCAGGGTTTTATCCGTTTCTTCTAGGTTACTCAATTTGTTGGTGTAGAATTGCTCATAGTAGCGTCTTATCACCTTTAAAAAAATTTTTTTTTGCTATCACAAAGGATGAATACCCAACTTTTGCATCAACATGGATGGAACTGGAGGAGGTTTTGCTAAGTGAAATAACTCAAGTAGAGAAAGTCAATTATCTTATGGTTTCACTTATTTGTGGAACATAAGGAATAGCATGGAGAGCATTAGGAGAAGGAAGGGAAAAATGAAGGGGGGGAATCAGAGAGGGAGATGAACCATGAGAGACTATGGACTCCGGGAAACAAACGGAGGGTTTTAGAGGGGAGGAGGTGGGGGAATGGGTTAGCCCAGTGATGAGTATTAAGGAGAGCATGTATTGCATGGAGCACTGGGTGTTATACGCAAACAATGAATCATGGAACACTATATCAAAAACTAATGATGTACTGTATGGTGACTAACATAACATAATAAAAAAATTTTTATGCTATCACATGTAATGTCTCTTCTTTCATTTCTGATTTTCTATTTGCATCTTCTCTCTTTTCTTCTTAGTCCAGCTAAAGTTTTGCTGATTTCTTTTATCCTTTCAAAAAAAAAAAAAAAGAAACAAAACAGTTGTTCCTTTTTTGGTCTTTTCTATTGTATTTTCCTTGTCTCTATTTCATTTATTCTGTTCTAATCTTTGCCATTTCCTTCCTTCTGCTAACTTTGGGCTATATTTGTTCTTTTTCTTGTTCTTTGATTTGTAAAGTTAGGCTGTTTATGTGAGATATTTCTTTTTTTTCTGAGTGCAGGCATTTATTGCTATAAAATTCTCTCTTAAAACTGCTTATGCAGACTAATTTGGGTTTTGGTAGGTTGTATTTCCATTTTTGTTTCAAGATTTTTAAAGTTAATTCTTTAACCACTGGCTGATTATGAGTACTTGTTTAATTTCCAGTGATGTGTGTATTTTCTAGCCTTTCTCCTGTTATTGATATCCAGCTCCATGCCATTGTGGTTGGAATAGAAACTTGATATTATTTCAATTTTCTTGAATTTGCTAAGACTTGTTTTGTGACTTATTATATGATCTTTTCTGGAGAATATTCCATGTGCATTTGAGAAGAATGTTTTTTCTGTTGCTGTTAGATAGAATGTTCTGTACCTGCCTGTTAGACCCATTTGATCTAAAGTTGGAATAAAACCCAACATTTTCTTATTGATATTCTGTCCGGATGATCTATGCATTGTTGAAAGTGGGGTATCAGAGACCCTACTATTATTGTATCATTGTCTATTTCTCACTTCAGGTCTGATAATATTTGTTTAATATACTTAGACACTCAGATTTTGGGTGCATTTATATTTACAATTGTTATATCTTCTTGATTGATTGACCCCTTTATCATTATATAATGACCTTTGTTGCTTGTTACCATTTTTTGGCTTAAAGTCTATGTTGTCTAAGTATAACTACCCCTGCTCTCTTTTGGTTTCCCTTTTCAGGGAATCTTTCTTCATCCCTTCACTTTGAGCTTATGTGTGTCCTTAAAGATGAAGTGAGTTAGAGACTTTCCTTTTCCATTTGTTTCCTTCCTTGCATGAATATCACCTACCCAAGGAAGACTAAGGGGTTTAAGGAGTGAATGAGCAGACCATATCTAGAGGTCCATTACATTCTGAGCCATTCAAACCAAAATATGAATTTTATGGTGAAGCAGAATTGAATAAAATATGAAATTACAACATTACACCAGACTGGACAAGTTCTAAAATTTTAATTCATTGAATTGTTATGGAATAAAACAGATAGTATCAAGAATCCTTAATGGCCATTGGAGAAAGGTGATTTTATTTTTCAGAAAAGTGGCAGAAGTTACTAGAAAATCATTCTCTGTTAAAAAAAAAAAAAAGAAAATCATTCTCTGTTTATACTCAAACTGAGTATAGCCACAATCATACCTATATTAAAACACATTTTCGTTTTCTTCTATACTGGTACAATATAGGAGTTATTGCTCCTCTTAGCTAAACTGAGTCTCTCTCTCTCTGTCTCTGTCTCTCTCTCAATCAGTCTTTCACTTGGTTCTTATACCCTCTAGCTTTATCCAGAACCTGATAATGTTGATTTTTCTTTCACTCTTTTGTGTCAGTAACTGTTCTCTTTATCAGCCTTTAAACATAATCTATTTTCAGAATCTTTCACTTGACTCTATACATCCTATATTGATAGCCCGTTTCTCTTCTTGTTTTCACAATCAAGCAAATTGTCAAAAGAATTGCATACATTTTATCTATTGCTTCTCTTCTCATTTACTTCTCACCCCACCGCAGTAACTGTTGTCATGACACCATGCTAAGACTTCAGTGAATTTCCTGTTATGAATCCAATGGGCACTTCTGCCCCCAACCTATTTGCTTCGATTAACATTTTATATTGTGAACCACTCCCCTTTTTTTTGAAATACTTTCCTCCTTTGACTTGTCTGGCTGCTTTTCTCCTACTTCTCTGTCCACTCCTCTTCTGCAGGCTTATCACTCTCTTACTGGCCTTTAGAATTGGAGTTCATCAAAGCATAGCCCTAGACCTTTTCCATTTTATACTACCCTCTCCCTAAGACATTTTATTTATATGCATGGTTTAATCTATGAATTAACACAGAAAACAATCACTCCCCAATTTATATCCTAGCCCAGATCTCTTTGCTGAGCCATAGGATGTTCCAACAACATACTCAACATCTCCTCTAGGTTATTTCAAAAGTTCTTTATACTCTACATAAACCAAGACTAAATTCAAGATTTTCCTTCCTAAATATGGTCCTGTGCCACTAAATGACACTGCCTTCCATCCAGTTGTCATCCTTGACCCTATCCTCCTCTGCCACCCAAATCTATCATGTGGTCCCATTGATTTTACCTTTTAAGCATAACCGTAATTAATCAATTTCTCTCCTTCCTGCTATACCCTAGTCCATCATTTCTTACTCAAATGACTGCAATAGTTTCCAAAGGATCTGTCCACACCCAAAATTTCTGTAATGAATCCTGCATGAAGAAGTAGGGAGATCTTTTTGAAATGCAGATGCGACCATCACACTTTGCTCGAAATCTTAGGATAAAGAGCTAAGTCCCTAACATGATCTATCAGTCCTTAAATAAGTCAAAGGCAAAAAGTGCAAGCCTGGCTTGCCTCCCAGTCCCCTACCCCTATTCATATACTAAAGACTTAACCTCTAATACTTCAGAACATTACCTTACTGGGAAATAAGGTCTTTGTAGTTGTGATTAGTTAGGTTGGGATGAGGTCATACTAAATTAGGGTGGGCCCCTGGTCTAATATGATTGGTGGTTTTATAAAAAGGAAAGATTTAGACAAAGACACACCCACAAGGAGAATGCCAGGGCCATGTGGAGATGAAGACAGAGATTAGACAGAGATTAGCATGATGCTTCCACAACCAAAGAACACCAAAGATGTCCAGCCAGCCACCAGAAACTATGTGAGAGACTGGAACAGATTTTTGCTCACAGCCCTTAGAAGAAACCAAACCTACTGTCACTGTGATCTCAAACTTTCAGCTTCCAGAATTGTGAAACAATACATTTCTGTTATTCTAAGCCACCCAGCTGGTGGTACTTTATTATACCATCCCTGTCAAACTAATACACACACCATGTTCCTCCTCCCTCTTCCTTCCTCTGGGACTAGCATTTCTCCTACAACAGAGCTTTATCCATGCCCTTCCTTCTGTCTGGAGTGACTTCCCTCTCTCTTTTACTTAGCTAACTCCTATCAATTCCCTTGTTTCCTTACCAGTTGAGGAAAGGCATCCCTGAGGAAGACCACAGCCTAAATAAGTTTTATTATTCAACTTGTTTCAGTGTCTAATTGTGCTTCATTCATGTCATTCCTTGACTAGTGTAAGATCTGTCACAGTGTAGGCAAGCAAGAAATTATTTGCTATTTGAGTGAATGAATGAATGCTTACGTAATAAATACATATTCTGGATTGATTTCAATGCAAGCCCAGGCAGAATTAATTGCTCACTCTTCTATATTCTCCTAGTGGTTTATGATTTCCACAATTACAGAATTAGCCACATTACCTTCTATTCATTTATCTTAGGTGTCTATCTCATGTTCTGTCACCCCCTTGAGACTATGATTTCTTTGAGCCTTATGCTCCCAAACCCTAGTGAGCTCTCACCAAATATTTGTGGAACTGAATTATGTAGAAATTATAGGGAACAATGAACTGCGAAATGCTTAACAAATGTAACAGATAATTATTACCAAATGACTTGAATTATTTTCCTCTACACAAAGAAGTTTTTAAAATTTGCTGCTCCTGGTAAGCAAAATTATGCCTGGTAAGTTCTTCTGTTCAGCCTCAAGCTTATGTGGAAGGAAATTAAATGTCTCTTTCTCAGATTCATTTATAACTCACTCCTCAGCCGATGTGCTCTACAATGCCTTTTGAGAATTCTTTTCAATTCTCTTTATCCTCTTATCCTCCCTCCTCCCTTAGATGTTTGTAACCCAGGGGAAAACAAAGCACTTAAATGCAAGTAACACTGTAATCATACACAGTGTTGAATTGCACAAGGAACAAACAGAAAGACTTCCACTTAATCTCCCATCTTCCTGACTCACACTCTTGTACTTGGACGTTATAAATGTAAACACAGGCTAAAGTAACATCCTTTTATGTTTAGGGTTAGCCATTGAAATCCATTCAGTTTCAGTTGAACTAATAACTATAAGTACTTCTCGAACTCAAAGTTGTTTTTTCTATGATAAGAAAATGTTCTTTTCAATTAAGCAATGATAACATTAATACTAATTTACATTTCTACATTTCTTTTTATCCAGGTTTCCCAAGGCACTTTAAAGGCTATATTCTATTCTATTAAGATCAAGTAAGAAGTATTATCTCTAGTTAACAGAGAACAGATGCAGAGACTTGTTAATTAGAACTTGTCACAGGTCATCCTTGTGGTTCATAACAAATGCCTTCCTTCAACCAAGATGTAATGTGCATCTCCCATAGACCAGATGAGCTAAATCTGTTTATAATTTAGTTTCTCCCGGTTCTAATTTCATACTTAACTAATGCCTTGGCCATTTAATCTTCCCCTGAAAAGCAAATCCAAGAGATTTAGATCAATTCAAAGAAGTTGTGAGTGACTGCAGGGTGAGAATCTGTTTGGATTCTGCTCTGCCTCCAGTGACCAAGTTTTCTTTTATCCAGTGTTGGAAAAGAAAATCACCCTTTAATCAATGAGGAATGTCCATGGACTCAGGAAGCCCTGTGATTATCACCATTAGTGCAACTCACCTCCCAAGTAACATAATTTCTTCCCCATTCCTAACACGAACTTTGAGGTGCCTCTGTGAAAGCCAGACTCCTATTGGATTAAGACTCAGTTCACTTGTTTCCTTTCAGCATTAAAAATACAAAAGAAAAATAAAGAGAAAGCTACTGTTCTCTGCTGAAGTGGATATTGCTTTTTATTTATTTTTTATTTTTTTAAAGATTTTATTTATTTATTCATGAGAGACAGAGAGAGAGACAGAGGCAGAGGGAGAAGCAGGCTCCCCGCGGAGCAGGGAGCCCAATGCGGGACTCGATCCCAGGACTCTGGGATCATGACCTAAGCCGAAGGCAGACGCTTAACCGACTGAGCCACCCCGGCGTCCCGGATATTGCTTTTTAGTCTCTACACAGAGATTTTCTTGTGTATGTGGCTTTCTTATAATTTTTTTTTTTTTGAGAGAGAGAGAGAGCAAGCAGGAGAGGGGCAGGGGGAGAGAGAAAATCTCAAGCAGGCTCCAAGCTCAGCACAGAGCCCAAGGTGGGCTCGATCTCAGGACCCTGAGATCATGACCTGAGCAGAAATCCAGTGCCTCACTTAACTGACTGAGCCACCCAGGCACCCCCTGTGGCTTTCTTTTAAACCTGCTTTTCTTTCTGAAAGCAAATCAGCCCTTCAATTGAAAAATCCACCTTGGGGTGCCTGGGTGGCTCACTTGGTTAAATGTCTAATTCTTGGTCTTGGGCCAGATGTTGATCTCATGGTGGTGCATTTGAGCCCCTCATTTGGCTCAATGCTCGAGGAGCCTACTTATAAAAATAAATAAATAAAAATTAAAATCCATCTCCTCCCTACTTTAGTTGCCTTGATTTCCCCTTTCCTATCTGCCCTATCCTATGGAATAAGGTATCATTAAGCTAGTGGAAGGCAGTGAGCCCTCACTCAAATATAGGCATGCATCTGAACCGCACACAGAAGTAACACATGACATTGACACTATGAAAAACGATTCATCCGAGAGTCTTCTACTTCCTTTCCCTTTATCAGTTACTTATTCAAGACACTGAAACCAGCTGTTATGAGGGGCTAATATTTGCTTTGCAAAGGAAGAAAAGCTCCCTCTGTACACACATTCTTATTCTTCCTACTGATTCGAGTGTTAATAGTATTTGACAGGTTGGTAATTTTTTTTTTAAACCATAATTCATTTAGTACCGTTCTGCTTTGTTATTGTACATTTTACACATTGGTGCACAGAAAACATTGTTTTTTAACAAT
Organism: Mirounga leonina; assembly: GCF_011800145.1. NCBI lineage: Eukaryota > Metazoa > Chordata > Mammalia > Carnivora > Phocidae > Mirounga > Mirounga leonina. The sequence goes on along the minus strand of NW_023270387.1, from coordinate 26,565,562 downwards.
TATATTCCTTGCAGTTATCATTCATTCAAAAGGGCTACATGAGAGTCTTTGGGAACAGGAGGTGCCAGGAGGCCTAGACAAGGAAGAAAATGAGGAGAGGGTGAGAAGAGCATCAGGGAAGGAGGAGCTGGAGACAGAAACAAAGACAGAAGGTGTCATTAAATGGGGTAATAACTGCGTGAGGAAACAATACATGTGAGGAAGGAAACGACAGAAAAACACCACAACTCTGTGCCCTACAGGTACAATGGATGCTGGCCCGCCCTCTGGCCCACCTCTGAAGGGATCCAAGATGTCTCAACATCTTAAGTTATTGCTGAGAGAGGCAGGAAATGGCTCCTGCACCTCCCACAGTGCATTCACAGGAAGGTGGGGAAGAGGATCAAGAAAGGAGCCTCACATGCATGTATCTGAGATTTCTGTCTCCACAGAAACTAGTTCTACTTGCCTCCTTGGGGTAAGAATGGGGGTGGGTCTGGAAAAGCTCTCTGAACTTCACCTCCTCTCTAAACTGTCATGAATCAACCCATGAGGTCAGAATCCCCAGTGTGTTCCAGCCTCGGGAAATGGAGTCCAAAGGAAGAGATGTGGGGGCTGAGGATCTCCCTCTGAGGAGTCTTTCCTCCACTGGAGCATTCAGGTCACCCTACGCCAGATGTGCCGAGCACAACATACTGTTAAAACCACATATGCCATTGGGGCACGTGGGTGGCACAGCCAGTTGAGCTTCTGACTCTTGATTTTGGCTCAGGTGGTGATCTCAGGGTCAGGAGATAGAGCTCTGTGGTGGGCTCCATGCGCAGCGAGGCATCTGCTTGAGATTCTCTCTCTCCCTCTCTCTGTGCGCCCCCCTCTCTAAATAAATAAATAAAATCTTAAAAATAGCAACAACAACAACAGCAATAACACATCAGCCATTTACTGGGCAGTCACTGAGTTCCAAGCAGTGTGCTTTTTATTTTGCTTCATTTTTCTAAGCATATGTTATCATTCTCCTTTTATAGATAAGGAAACAATATTTGAGAAGTTAAGTATTTGTTTATGACTACAAAACTAGTGAGGGTGAGAATCTAAATTTAAGACAAACTATTACTGCAAAACCAAAGTTTTTGCCAGTGTGCCCACCTGACTCCCTGAGGCTTAGATGGAAATAGAGGAAAGGGCATCACTTGGCTTGGAGTTCTGGGTCAATAAGTATAGCATCTTTTCACAGCTCAGGGGACATCCTGCCTGGCCACAGGAAAGAGTATGTCTGTGACTAAGGATCTTACCTGTCAATGGCTACTGAATAGATACCAAAATCATCAAAGAAAACAGGAGCAAGGGATGAGTTTCTAGTTCCATTAGGAAATGGATCTGGTGATGCTTCTGTTTGGCTAGGCACCTTGGATGGTGGGAGAGCAAGAAAAGAAACTTGAAGAAAGTGATTTTCTTTCCCCAGTGTGATTGTCTTCCTGGCCAAACGAAGGGAGAAATCATTTTTCTCTGTGCTCAGATATGAAATGGGAATAATGTCTACTTTTCATTTTCTTACAGTTCTGGGAGACAATCCCTCATCCATTAGAGTTAAAGATGTACAGCCCTATCACCTGGCTAGGCTTGTGCCTTTGGAAAGACTCGAGTATGTGCACAAGGATCTAGAGCCCCAGATATGATGGGCAGCAACATTTGTAACAGAAAAATGCATGCAAACAACTACTTTCCTCCAACAAACAAATAGGTAAGTGCATGATTGTGACTTATCGTAGGACAAAATATAGTACTCAAGGTAAACATTGGGGATCTTTAGCTCATGTTTCAAATGGAAGAATGGTACATATAAAACTTTTGGATTAATGAATACACATGGTATGAGAACTTTGTGTAAGTTTAAAAGCATGTCAATAGCACTTTACATTGTTGAGTGACACACACATGTGGTAGGAGTATAAATGAATGCCTGGGGATGATGATACCAAATTTAGAATGGTTTTGAACTCTGTGGGGAAGGAGAGGGGCTGACTGGACCAGGGGTGGACTCTGCAGAGAGCTCACTTATCCGGGTGACGTACTTTTTTGTTAATCTGGGTGGTAGTTACACTAATGTTCATTTCTTTCTCTCTTTTGTATGTTTGAAATTTTTCATAACCAATATTTTGATTGAAAAATATGTAAAAGCAAGTACAGAAGCTCCTAACAACCAACAAGCCTCAGTCATTGGTGGTGGTGGGGGGGGGGTTGTGACTCCAATCCCCAGAGAACTGGGACACAGAGCAGGCCCAAAGTCCATGTGGGGGAATCATTTTACCATCTGGAATCTCAGGTGGCTTTTCCCCTCGGTAGAACACTGCTTCTTTGGGTGGTGGAAAGGTGTCCAGAAACAGAGATGTAATGCGGGAAAGACAGAGGGAACAGAGACTGAAGATGGAGAGCTTAGATCCAGCGGATAAATGAGAGGAGGGGCCCTTACTAATCTCACCAGGTTGTTGTGGTTGAAAGGACCCACTTTGCTCCCAAGCAGCCGCTTATGTTATTATTTCTCTCAGCGGGTTTCAAGCTGCCTGCAATTCTCTGTTAGTTAATAAGAAAAGTGAGAGATGCAACAATTGCTTTTGCTTGGCTGGCTTGTAAAGGCTTTGTCACTCAAAAATGGAACAAAGGCCTTAATAACACCCTGTGCCGCAAAGGCAAGTGTCAGGGAACAGACCAAAATCAATTATCTGGGTGAAATTCAGAGACAGGAGAAGCGGCACGCACGCACACGGCAGCCTCCACACCACATAATCCCATTAACAGGGTGCTTCTGCTGCTCTCACGGGAGGGCAGACCCACGCAGGAAAATTATAATTAAAAGTACATAATGAGAAACGAGCCCCTGGTGCCTTCTGTCACAGCCCTGAACGTGAACGTTGTCCCAGCAGATGGTGGCACGGCTCTCCTGTGGCTCCCGTGTGGGGCAAGCTTGGAAAACGGGTTGAACTGGGCTTGCTGGCTAAGCCTGCTTGTTGGTGATGTTTAGTAACAGGGTAAGGGATTTGGCGAGTGCTTGTGGTGTCCTGGGAGCCTAGAAAAATGTTCCTGACACAGGATATGGACTGCTTTGGAGATTTTCTAGGTATGTCTCTCTTGCTAAATCAATATTTAGGGAAATATGTGGGATGAAATGAGTGAATGGATGAATGAATGAATGAATGAATGACTATGACAGCAGAATGTATAGGTGACTGGTCCTTTGGAGTTATCCTTAAAGCAACACCTAAGAATCATCTAGGACATCTTTTATAAATTCCGTAGTCCAGACTTGGCCCGAATCAAGTAAATTAAAATTTCTGGGGAGTGGAACCCTGTCTTCAGTGGGTTTACGTGCTCCTCCAGATGCCTCTAAATGTGCAGCCAATACTGCAAACCTTTAACCTCGGTTGTCCCTTACAGTCTTCTTCGGTTGGATTTACAGGTTTTTGTCACGAACTTATATAGTACCGAGAGTAGCCAGAAGGCAATTAGGACGAGTGGGATCTAATCTCACCTCCACCAACAATTAATTTTGTGTCTTTTGGCAAATAACCTAAACTTTCTGAATCTCAGTGTCTTTGTCTATTAAAAAAGGGGGGATCTGTTAACTAGATACCTTTACAGTCCCTTTGGGCTTGACAGCCCCATGACCTTGAAACTCCATGAGCCAGAACTCATGTAGAACAATCAACATATATGTTTACTGAGTGCCTTTTCTGTGTACTTAATCCCTGTGGGGGAGATCAAAGATGTGCATCAAATAAGAAGGAGAGATGGGACCCTGTAATTCCTGTGATCCTCTGCATAGATGCTACACAGATGATTGGTAAGCGTGGATGAGCAATGGAGACAAGTGCTACAGCAACAGACTTTGACACTATGATTATTTCCCTCCAGTATCTCTTCTGACAATGCCTGACACAGAAGCATTGGTTGAATGATTGAATGAATGAATGAATGAATGGCACCTCTAATGGGTAAATCAAAGTGCGTCTTGCCTTTGGAAATTGAGTATTTCTGCCATACTAGCTGTTAAATAATCACCCTCCTCACCCCTTCCCAAGAGGCAAACTGCTGCGCTGAATTGTGCTCAATGGTTTCTAATATCCCAACCCAGCTATACAAGTCCATGGATTCTATCAATATGCAAATGTATGGCTTCAGAGCCAAGAGGGGTATGGTTTCTCCTCCAGGAAGGATACATTTGCACCCAGTGAGAATTTAGTCTATGTCAACAGGTAGAGATCTTTACAGCTCCTTTAAAAAAAAGTCTTGTATTTCATTTAAATGTGTTTCACCCATTTACTAAAGTTAGTAGGAGAGGGTCTTCTTTGAAATCAGGCAGGTCAGGGGTAGTGGGAGCCCCTCTGCTGAGATAGCGACAGGATAGAAGAAAGCCATTTTAAATTAATTCCCTGAAAATCATGGTGAAGAATCCACTGCTACAGGAAGGTGGGTTCGGAAGCAGGGAGGGAGATTCCAGGTCACTGTGCCTCGCAGCCTCCTTCAGCTGATGCCTGTTGGGTGCAAAACCTGCTGATGTGTTAGAGTAAAGAAAGCGAAGCGTGTTCATTGTAAACACCAGCCTATCATTTTCAGTGTTGTTGGTGATTAAAAATCTATTTGGAAGAAAGCATGGTCAAGAGGATTCACCCTTATTTGCAAAGACAGTAAGTGGTACAATTCAAATCCAGCAATACTAGCTGGCACCAGCCCCATCTACTGCATCTACTGCTCAGTCCCCATGAGGTTAGGAAAATATCCAGTTACTCAGTATAAAGCAATGACAAAAAGAGGCAGTGCTGAGTGTCAGGTCAGCGCATGCAAGGGCTGCTGGTTATTGTTAATTGGACTCGTGTGGCCAACACCCTGGTGCTAGACAGTGAGCTAATTCAGAAAAGGGCCAAGGGGGTGGAAGGAGGCGGGCAGAGCAGATCGTCAGTGCAGATGCTCAGCACCCACTTCCAGAGCAACCTTTGAAAAGACCCAAGTGCATACTGCACATAAAATGCTGAGAATTCCTAGGATATCCAAATTGGCTCCTGGCCTCTTTAGGCCATTGGCTAAGAGATGACAGAGCAGCCGCAAATCTGACATGGCAGTTCTGCTAGAAGAGCTGCTCCTGAGATGCCCAGTAGGAGTCAAGGCTAGTTTGAGGTCAGGCTGAGGCCAGTTTCCCATTCCTAATAAAACAAAAGACTGAGAGAAGTAGTTTTAGGATCAAGTGTTTGTTTTAAAAAGTCACCTCCATCCATTAAATTCTCACTCTCCCTAAATCCCTAAAGATGATTTTATATTTTAAGCAGATCTGTTCTATGTGAAATAATTCTTGGTCTTAAATGTCATGTATATACCCTGAGGTCATATTGCTTGAGGTGCAGTAGTAATGAATCAGATACATTATTAATACACAAGTACAATGACACACTTGAGTCTTTCAGGGAAATTCACACAGGTATACAGAGTACTCAGAACCGCCTGGATGTGAATGCAAAGAAGGTCTGAGGAATTCAGGTGGAGACTCACCTCAACATACTGAAATTAAAACCTGGAACAATAGACCCAGCAAGACCAAAATTAGGTGATGTATCCTCATGTGCTCCTGGGTTTCAAAACGCCCACACAACCGGCAGCCAGAATAAGAAATATCTAGAAATAGATGCTGTGCCATGGTGGGCGGACAGTTAAAAATCTCAGGGAGGGTTAGGTAAAATATTTGGAAGTTGCAGATACACTCAGAAACCCACTCAGATTACATTAAACTGGATAGCACAAAATCAACATTATCCAACTGATGTTTACCCAGTGCCTCCTATGTTTTAGGTGATGTGAAGGATGGACCCTTGGCCTAGAAACTCAACTCTAAGTGTTTAAGCTGAAAGGAGCCCCAAATGGTGCATGGCCTTATTTTGCTCTGCATAGATCTCCCTTCAAAACCACAGACTTCTAAAACCCTTAAACTCTAGACCCTCTAATGTGATATGGCAAAATGCCAGCTCAAGTCAATATAGGGTTGCATGATTTGGGGGTAAACCTCCATGACTCAGGTTCTTCACTTGTCATTGACGAATTGGACTAAGTAACCTTTAAACCCCTTTTCTAGTTTCACATCCAGTAAAATTATTCCCCCACCCAGAAGTCAACTGCTTTTGTCTTTATTTTAATAAAACCTCTAAAATATGGGGTAGGCAAGAAGGGATATACTCCACATTTTGTAAAAATGTCAGCTTTCTCTTTTCAGGACTTCAAAAAAAAACTATCATTCTAGGTAATCTTGGGGGCAACTGTCTGCTGTTTGAGAGAGTACTGAAGCTGAGGGACAGACACTGTCCACCACATGACACTGTGAAAATATCGGATGATTTGGGATCAGTGCATCTGAGATGCTTTCATGATGAGTGACTAAGCCTCAGATGTTTCCCTCCGTGGATTCACTTGGTGTGATCCAGAATAAATCCTCTTCTGCTTCTGTGTCTCTGGCTTTAGTCTTAGTTGTTACATAATCCACAAATGTAGAATTTTCCAGCCACTAATGAGAGCACTTCACATTTAGAAATAGGAAAGCTTTCTGAATTGTAAATAAAGGAGGAGAAAAGAGAAGATAATTCAGTTGGGTTCTTAAAATGTTGAAACAGAAACAATTGCCTCTTTGCCAGATCTCTCTCCCCATTCGTAACTATGGGCTTCCCCAGTGCACAACCCCCCGCAGTCTGCATCTCCAAGGCCCAGAGACACTGCAGTCCAGCCCTGCCCACGTGCTGGAATCTGCTCCTGCCACCCGAAAGGAAGCAAGATTAAAGGCTTAATCCTCCTGCAAAGCTTCTTAAGCGTTTCTATCAGGGTCAGCTCAGTTGGTGCTTACTCAACCTGTCTCTGGAAAATATCCCAATTTAGGTCCTTCTGCTAACTGTCAAGTTGAGAGAAATGAGAGCCTGGATCTTGATCAGGAGAGGGGTGGGGAGACAGACAGGTGGCAAGAAATCACATGGTGGGGAGGAAAACCAAGCCATTCCCTTTTCTTTGAAGATAGGTTCTCACTTCCATTCCCAGAACAATTTTGAGGTTATCCTTGGTCTTGGCTTTGTTTCCCCATCTCAAAAGGATTCTTCAAAAGTATTCAAAAAATTTTTTTAAAGAATTCTACCAATATATATTAAGCACCTACTGTGTTCCAGGTACTGTGCTAAGAGATTGCTATGAGCAAGAGAGATAATGCCTGCTCTCACAGAGCACAACCCAATAAGGACATAGCCAGTATGATAAGCACCTACAATAGAATGTAATATGGTAAGTGCTGTGACCAAGGGGTTTGAAAATCTATGGGAGCATGTAAGTGGCTCATAGGGCAGAGTATAGTTGGGTTGGAAAGCTTCCCCAAAAGAAGTCATATTTAAGCTCTAAACCAACAGATAAATTATAGATAGCCAGTATCAGCATAAAGGTGGGGGATAAGGGGACAGGAGAGTAGCAATAACTAACAAAGAAGGCACTGGGGATGAAGGGTCATGAAGGTTAAGAAGATCCTTCTCAGCCAATTAAAGTTCAAGCTTGATCCCATCCTGAGGGCAATGGAAAGCTGTGGACTAAAGAGAAAAGCAAAATCACATTTCCATTTTAACAGATCTCAGATTGCTGAGTAGAGAACACACTGGGGAAGAGTAGAAATGAAGGAGGACCATCAGAAACCATTGCCCATAGTGTGTTGGTGTGGAAAGTAGCAACATTGCTAAGGAGAGGTGGTTGGTTTTGAGAGATATTTGGGAGGTAGAATTGTCAGGGCTTACTTGGCAATTGTCTGGATGTGATGGAAGGGAAAGGAATCAAGAGGAGAGTCCAGGTTTCTAAACTGGAAACCAGTGTGGTTGCAGCAATGCAGAACAAGGGACAGCCGTGGAAGCGATACAGCCCTTATGAGCAGTACACGAAGCATGGAGGTTCAATGCAGAGTAAGAGGCAAGAACCGGAGTGGTTTTAAATGTGGGTGTGTCTCACTTCCCCGTTTTATTTTGGAGTTTTATTTTATTTTTCTCACATTTTCTTTTCATGGGATTGAGAGCAGGACCAAGTTTAGGAGTGCCTCTTAGGAGCCAAGCCATTGATAATTTTTGGCTTTTTTTTCAACAAGGAGTGGGGAGGAATGAAAATGTACAGCCATCTGAAATTGCACTAAAGGGTTCTGGAACCTTTATTTTCACTTGCAATGCAAACGTGTGATAAGAACATATTTTCGTGGACTCACAATCTGGTCTAGCAGAGGACAAGGTGGGAGAGACACCTAGAGGGAGGGAGAATGAAGGAGGAGAGCCAGGTGTAAGCGTTCATCTCAGCTTTGTTAATGATCTGGAAGAGGAAGTAAACTGCACATTCATGAAGTTTTCAGCTGAGTAGCAAAAAAGGAAACACCAGGGAGAATAGCTAAATAATTGGAGTAAAACCCAAGTGGCAAGAGAGAATAGGAATGGTGTGTACCCACTTTTGTGTTGGTGATTTATTACAGTGGGACCACATCCTTTCTGAAGAGAGATGAGAAGAGTGCTCTATTAGGGTTTATAGGAGGTACATTAGCTCCATAAAGGTACCGTGTTGTGGTTCATTCAGTGTTTCATTAGGTGTTAAATGACAGATAATAATAATAATATTTAATCATACATGGCTAACATTTATTTAACTCTTATTGTGTGCTTGACACCAAGCTAAGCACATTACCTCTTTTAATATTCAGTGAACTCTATGAAGGAAGCAGTGTTACACATGAAGGAATGAAGGATAGGGAGTGGGTGACTCATCCAAGATCTTACAACTATTCAATGGCAAAGATGAAATTAGAACCCAGGTCTCTCTGATTCCCAGAGGTTCTGGTCCTAACCACTATCTTACACTGCCAATAGCAACATCAAAGTAATGTTGTGACCGAGTCCTTAGAAGAATAAAGGATTATTGTGTAGAGCTAAATGAAGCAAAGAATTATAACATTATTTTTATTTTATTGGTGAAAATCCATGAAACTCTATATAGGTGAGCTATTGGTAACAAAACTCCCTAGCTTCCCATCTGCAAAATTTGCCCATAGAAAACTCCTACACATTCTTTCAGATAAAGGTCAAATACCTCTTCTTCAGAGCCATAAATTCCTCTGCTCTCTAGAACCCTAGTCCAGTCTTTATAACAATTCAGTTTGTGATGTGTTGGCAATCATTCTATAAATACAGATACACACACACATAATATATAAATTTATGTATATATAATATACATATGTATGTTTATTTATCTATACACATATATGTATGTCTTCCTCATTAGTTTATGAAGCTGTTTATATTATTCATCTTTGTGTTCCTATCACCTAGTAAAGTGCCTTGAACTTAAGAGGTTCTCAATACATATGTTTTGAAGGAATGAAAAAATGATTGGATGATAAAGTATGGATGCTATTAACTAACATATAACATTAATTTGTTGTCATGATAACAATCATCTGGTATTGGAGAAGTACATAAAACCATTAAACTGAATTGACAAATATGTTTGCTAAATCTTTAGTTCTAAATATTATGTGCTTAATTATAAGAAAGAAGCATCACAAAAGGCATAGCTTTGACGATATTATTACTGTTGACATCTCTTTCTAACCACACAATTGACAATCATATCCAGAAATAAGACCCAGCTGATTAAAGGCAAATACATAGATAGGGCAAATCTAAAACATCATCACATGTACCAAAGGAACATTTGGGGTGATGGTCCACACCACTTAAACAGTCATGTAGAAAGGCTTTTCATGATACTGATTGTTTATTTAAATTTCTCTCTTGACTGTCCCTTTTCAAGTGCTTCTGTGTTCTTGCACCACACTACTTGCATATCCTTGAATTTTCCACTTTCTCACTCTGGACACATGTACGCCATTTTTTCCTCAGTAAAAACTTCCTTTTGCACTTTGCTTTACTACCTTGAGTCTTGATTTAGATGCTAATTCCTCCATGAAGATCTCCCTATTTATCTGACAGCCATCTCCTCTCCCTTTGCCCCATGGAGATATTCCTGTGCAGCCCCACGGCAGCCATAGTGATGCATTGTCACAAGTTTTTTTTTTCCCCCCTCTGTCCCACATTCTAACCTAGTGTCTGCTTTGCTTCTGTGTCTCCAGTCCCTAGCATGATGCCTGGCGTGTGTTGCATGGAGGAGAAAACAGGAAAGAAGGGGTGGGGGAAGGGACGGAGGAAGGAAGGGTAGCTAGGCAGACTTAATGTTCTACTGTCGTTTTTCTAATATCGTGGACACATGTTAAATGCTCTTCAACCAGCAAGCCTTGGCCCAGGAGTCTAACCTCATGGTTGAATGTTTAGCTGGAGTTGATCCAAACATCATTGTTTGTACCAAGGATAAATCAATTCCCCATTCTCATATATAATAGACATTAGTCCTCACATGATAATGGCAGCCTTATTAGAGGAGAAAGAAAGAGATGGATAAAAAAGAAACACACACATGCATGCAGAGAAAGAAAGAAAGAGATTAATTCTCTAACTGGCATAGGGCAGAGAGAACCATGAGAAAGCAAGAGGTTGGAGAGGCAAATGGAGTTTTAAAGTCAGTGTTTCAGTCTTTCACATTGTTACTCTGCAAGCACTTTGAGGTTGTTAGGGGTACATAAATGCCATGGAGTCCTTCAGTATGCTAACGATCTCCATACAGCTGAATTGCATACCAGCATCACCACCTACTGTAAACATTTGATCTGGGGATGGTATGGTGACTTTTTGGAAAACCTTATGAAAGACGTAGATTATCTCAGGGCTAAAAGGTGAAAAATAATTATACCTCTAAAGTCCATTGCAAATTCCAGATGCTGCCACAGCTGTATTTTAATATTCCAAAACTAGGACAAGAGTGAGCTTGCTATTGTCTCTTATCTTCCCCTCACATACCAGTGCTGTCAATGCCATTGGCAATTTTACATGTAAATGAGCTCATCCATCACTCCTTACTTTGCAGCAACTCACTTCTAAGCCTGCCATAGAGTTACACCATTAAATCTCCCTGCTTTACAATATACATCATGACATATTTGACATCAATCAGCTGTGTCAGCCTGCTCACTGTAAACCATAAACTGCTCTGCATCCCTCTCTGCACGGGGTGATTAAACCTGCTTGGGGTAGCTTCCTGATTACAGTGATAAATGGTGATTCATTTCCCACTCACTCTTCCTCCACCTGTGTCTCGCCTCTGCCCCAAGCTCCTCACGCCTGCCTGTTGGAGGAGGTAGTGGTCGGTGGAAAGTGTGCACAGGAATGTATATTTGTACATTTGGGTTAAAATCCTAACTTTCGCAATCATTGCTTGGCTCTGGGTTGTAGCTTTGCTATTTTAAAATAAGGATGAGAAGATACATCCTTTGCCATTCTATAAGGACATAAGGGATGAGTACTTAGAGTTCTTCTAAGGACAGCCCTCCTGCCTAGAAGAGAGAGACGGACCAGGACAGTAACTCTCAATTCCCAGTCATGGATGCTCACCACATGTCCATCAGACCCCTATATACAATGTGTTATATCTGCCAGGTTACCTCTAACTACATCCCATTCCTATTCAAGAAATCATATCGGAATTCATGTGAGTGAAAATGACATTATTATAAGTATAACCTTGAATCTGTTCTAATTGATTGTTTTAAGTAGTTCATTTGCAAACTTCAGTACTTTGTTATTGGAAATAACAAATTACTTGTGACATGCTGGGCTATTGCATTATACCACACAGCTGATTGCAACACACCAGGGTATGATGACACTCCAGCTGAAATCCACTAGACTAGATGATAGCCATGCTTTTTTTTTTTTTTTTTTTTTTTTCCAGCAGGGAAATCCAAGACAGTTTTAGCAGTATGAAGAGATACTCCACTGAACTGACTAGGCAATCCATCTGATCACTCCAAAAGTCCTTTTGCCCTTCCTTCTGTTGAGCCTGAGATAACAGCTACTTCTCCTACCTCCTGGCACACAGACCAAGCCATCTGCTGACCAGTGGAAGCAGCCTCGATCATGTGTGCACTCCAGAATATCTCCTAGGCAATAAATCAGAGGCTCTTTGGACCCAACAAAACACACAGTAGTAAGCATTCTTTATCCACAATTACCCTTTTCCAGCCACAGACCTAGAACTACCCACCTGCCACTTGGTCTGATTTCTATCAGTCTGGCTGCTTAGGTTCCCTTTTTTCTTATGATCTCATTCATCTACTGAGTCCACAGTGGCTTGTCCAAACCAGGGAGTACAAACCCATCTGGAAGGACCAGAGTGGAGGGTTGGGCTATTGAGGACAGCCACAAACTGGATTCGATGTCAGAACACTTTCAAGATGCCCACAAAAGCATTAGGACATTTTTGGGGTGGGTGGCAGGGGATTGAAGAGAAATATAAGGGAACATGGAAACATGGGGAAAGGGAGTAATTCTGTTTGGGGGATTCCACTGATCTCATGAAGTAAAGGGAGGGGGTGGGCAGAGAAAGGGAGGGAGGAGAAGCAGAAAGCCGTAGGAGGGGGAGAAAAGGAACAAAAACAGAAAGTTAGCTTCTTGCTTTCATTCTTGGGACATCCAGAGTAATGAACCCTCTTTCCAGAGAAGATGAATGGGCAGCTGTAGAGATTATGAGTGAGGTTTTATTGCAGATCAATAAATCTGTGTCACAGATCCCCATCTGGAGGGAGTTTTAATTTAAAGGAAAGAGTGATGAGCTCCCAACGACAATAAATCAAAAGTTGTGTATTCACGTATGCATTAACCTTCTATCAAAACATACACCCAAGTCAAGGCAGGAGTTTGGAAACAAAGCTGGGAGGTGATTTGGAAGGACAGCCACCGGAGCCCCAGAGCTTGCCTACTTTGGGACACAGAGAAGTGACTGTGGGAATTGCGGGTTGTCACCAGCCTACAGCTGCCTCGGATCAAAATCAGGGAGAGTGCTCCGAAAAGAATGATTTCACAGCAACAAAACAGAGATAGCAGCTGACGAGAAAGGGAGTAAGGGCATATTCAGGAAATTTTGAAACCTATGTTCAAACACAATTTCAAGTGCGGGGTGTAACTCAGAAACCCAGCCCACTGGTGCCCATCGTTTATAGTTTCTCTTCTCTGCACAGTCCCCCAGTCTTTCAGTAATGTCCTGCACAAAGCTATTGCAGTGACTGGGCTGCTTCAGAAGGCACGGTCACGAACTTGGGACAGGTGAGTGTGAATGGCCAGCAGCAGCATTGCAACTTGAAGAAGCAAATCAGACATGGACAGTATTAATCAGCTACCACGATGTCTCAAGAAAGCTGGCAGTGTAAGGAGGAGAGCCATTTACTCGCTAACTTACAACTAGTGTCATTGTTGCCCATTGGTCTAAGTGACTGTGCTATTCTTTCAAAGACTTCTCTAGAAATTGGGGAAGGCACTAAAGAAGTTAAGCATTGACTGTCCATCAGCAAATCAATGAATATGTCTCTGCAAACGTGTTATAGATGTACAACTGTGTATGTGTATACAGTAAGGCAAATGCTTCCACTTATATATGAATGCACTAATTCCTTTATTTTCTAGAACGTGTGTTAGACATCCCTACTCAAATTAACACCACTAGGTAGATGTAAGAATTTTATATTCTGGATGAGAAAATTGAGACCCGGAAGGATTAAGAAGCTAGGATTCCAGTCCATATCCGTCGGCCCCACTGGCTACTTTTTTCCTTCTGTCCCGCTGGCCTCTTGGTGTGTGTGTGTGTGTGTGTGTGTGTACATATGCACACTTCTATAGACCTGACTCCTTCCTCCCTTTCTAATCTAGTTCTTAATGTGCTGTCCCCTATGTGTACTGCTTCCCAGTGATGACTTAATACAGGCTTCCCTTGCAAGCTTTGTTACCATAACCAGGAATACCCTGTCCTTGCTCGTCCTCATACCAGGACACCCAGCGCATGACCCTGGCACCTTCCTGATCCATACCAACTCCACTCAACACAGCTGATTCTTCGTTTCCTACCTTGTACATATCTCTCTACCAGAGCACTTTTCCCCTTTACTTAACCTATTTTATAGGTATGATTTCTTTTCGTTCACAGTTCACAGGGACAATGTCTTCTTTACACTTATTTACATCAAGCTTAGTAGCCCCTAGTGGTTGACCCCTAGTGGTGCCTTGTAAATGTTTGCTGAAGGTGGCTGGAAGAATATATTTCACTAATGAGGTTTGAATTCTGATCAAGCGAACGGATACTCTTCACAACAGAAGCAAAAAGAGAACTCCAGTCCCTGAAGACTTATAACTGGACCTCCCATCTCTGATTATCATTAGGAACCTGTGCACACACTATGAACCCTTTTGACCTACTGCCTTCATCCTCTCTAAGCCACAACACAGGTCTACTCAGAAATACAGATATTTCCATGAATTCAGCTAATAAATCCCATTCCAAAGATAAGTAAAGTGAGCCATAGAGAGAGCATGGCTGGGCTCTCATGACCCAGTCAACTGAGCATCCAGATAGAACCCTAAGCTTTTGAATCATTCTAGCCTAACATTAGTTCACTGATCTAAATTAAATTCAGGAGTGATGTCTGCAAAGTGTTCATCTACTCTGCTGAACACATTGAAAGTGATAGTTTTATGAAAGATTGATATTATTATTATTATTTTGAGAGAGATAGAGCATGAGCAGGGGGTGGGGCAGAGGGAGAGGGAGAGAAAATCCCAAACAGACTCCACACATAGGGTGGAGCCCAATGCGGGGCTCGATCTTACAACCCTGAGATCATGGCCTGAGCTGAAATCCAGAGTTGTACACTTAAATGACTGGGCCACCCACGTGCTCTGGAAAGATTGCTATTATTAATAACTTTCCACATATCAATGTATACTATGTGAAGATAATATCTGATAATAATAATAATATCTAAAGATAATCCTTATGTAAAGAGCTTCATATACAATCATATCAGAAGGGTATATAAGGAGAAAATACAAAGCAGAAAACTTTGGTAATAATAACAAAAGCAGTAATAAATATTTATTAAATAATACCTAATATGTGCCAGACACTTTTTTAGGTACTGGGAATATAGTGCTGAGTGAGATAAAATGCTTGCTCTCAGGGCACCTACGTTCCACATCTTCCACGAACAACAACCACTAATATTTATTATAAACTTTCTGGGAGCTGGCATTGTGCAGCACAGAGAATCTCAGGCATTTGTATAAGGACACAAAGGGGACAGCCAGACTGAATCCAGAGCCCAGACTGCTAAGTCTTCCTCATCATGTCTCTCCTATTTGTTTTCATTCTATTTTGAACCCTGTTTTCCTGTGTGGAGAGATCTTTCCCTGGATTCTGAGGTAGGCTTGTAATTGTTTCCCCTGTTGTTTGTGTTGCCACTGTAGTCACTCTGCAGCCAGGATGGCTTTCGAGAAAGGGCAATGCCCATCTTCAACCACCTTCAAAGTCTCCCCATCACATATCAAGTCAAGTCCCGGTTCCTACGCATGGCATACATGGCCTTTGACAATCTGGCCAAACTGAAATTTCCACACTTCATCTCACATTCCTTCTATGGCTCCTTCAAGTTGCAGGCTTGGGGGCAGCAGTGCCCTCTTCCTCCTCCATGCTCCTGGACTTCTGTTTTGCCCAGACTGGTCCCTTCTCTTCTTAGCTTATGGCTGCCCTGTGTTTCTTTCAAAGATCAGCCTAAACATCACTTTTCCTGTGAATACCATTCTATAGCCTTCAGCTTTGCCCATCCTAGAATTTGATTTATTAACTGCATTCACTGTGGGCTCACAGCACTTTCCTACATCTCCATTACAGCATTTATTTCCTAACAAGTATTTAGCAGTGGTTTATGTGTTTTTCTCCTCCATCGAAGTTTGTGAACTTAAAAGCAGAGACTGTGTAATTCATCTTATAATCCCAGCAGTGCTTAGCACCATGCCTGGTACATAATAAGAGTTTAATAAATATTAGTTGAATTGTTCTTTTTTTCTATTCTCAAAGAGTTTATCATATCTGGGAAATGGCTGATGTGGTTTGATGTGTGTGAAGAGCTCCAGGGAACATGGAATCTGGAATCTACTCCTTGCTCTGCCAGTAGCTTGCTGTGTGACATTGGGCAAATTCTTTGTCCTCTCTGTGTCTCATTACCTCATCTAAAATAATAGGGAAGCACTAGATGATATGAATTCAACTATCTTACACTATAAAATCCTCATATTCTTCACATGTTCAATAAATATGTATTGAGCACTTTTTATATCCCAGACACTCTAAATTAGGCTTTGGGGATGTGGAAAAAGGACAAACTCTGAAATCAAGAACTTCACATGTGGTTCTCATATCAACTTTGCAATCCAGGCAAGGTGATTATTACCAACCTTGCTCTCCTTATCAACAGAGAAAACTAAAGTTCAGAGACCTTTGTATGTAATGATTACCAGACATTCTTAAGATTCTGAGGCATCGTAGTTGAAGGCATATAAACAACTCTTTATAATTTTCCCCATAGTTGAGAACAAAGTTCTTCAAAGATTTTTCACTTAGATTTACAGAAAGCTCAACTACTACATGGATTTACCAGGTAATCTAATTTACCTCATTGACCACCTTTCAAAAGAATGTTGTGAAGTCAATGCTGTTTCTTTTTTTTTTCTTTTCATGCTTATAAAGATATATAAGATGTAGTCCTCACAAAGAGAATGATAATATTTTTGTTAAAGACACTAAATTGAAATGATGGATGTCTAATCTGATTTTTCCACAGAAATATGTAAGTTACATTCTTCACCAAAAGTGTGATGTCCAACATTTTATAGATATGACCATAAACACCATATATAATTTTGTGCTAATAAAAAAAAAATATGTTCTTTTAGAAGCATCAAGCTTTCTAAATCAGTTTGCTCCATTAAATTCAACGAATAGTCTAAACAGCTAAATTATATAATGGGCTCTGAGAGTCACTGCTGGGAAAGAAATGTGAATGAGTTACTGTTCTTCCACTGGGAGCTTTGTTCTATTATTGACAATAAGAAAATGACATGAAATATCTGTGCTAAAAGTCAAAAAATGAGAAGTGCCTTAAGGAAGGAAGGACATGTATTTACACTTATTTTAATCATTTGCTGTGTTCCAGGTGCAGTCATAAGTATCGGTATCCTTGAAAGGGAATTGGAAGTACTATAGTAGTGTAGAGTAAACTTTTAAAGAGTTAAGGAGTAAAGTTCTATTTGTCTGAGTCCAAATCCAAATGCAAATCTGATCATTGCAAACCATGTTTTTTCTACGTTTTGGAGTTCACACATACATACACACACCAACATATGAATATTCAGTAAAAAGAGATCAAAGAAGGCTTCTTGTGGGAGAAGGTATTTACACTGAGCTTTGTTAAGGTTGCGCAGAATTTTGGTAAGTGAATAAAGGAGGAGGGACACCAGTTGGAAGGAAGAACCAGAGGAAAAGCAAAGAGAGGAAATCACAGTTATGCTCATGTGATAACAAACATCGAGATTGATTAGAGGGGGAGGGCTGTCATTGATCCCATGTTTATTCTGTGTTGGGTGCTGAGGATATAAAGACAAATAAGATGGCCAAGGTGGCCCCAGGCTTATAAAAGCAGATATTGTAATACAAAGATATGCACGATGTTGTGAAAGTACAGAGGAGGGAATGGCTTACACTGCCAAGTTGGGTGAAAGAAGACTTTGCAGAGAACATAATCCTCACAGTGAGTTTGGAAGATGATGAAGCGATTGTCAAGGTGGAGAAGACGGAGTGAGGTTGTGTGGATGGGGGGGTGGGGTGATAATCTGGGCAGAGAAAACAACATAATCAAATTCAGAGGCATCACCCAGTGCTGCATGTTCAGGAAATGACTAGATGTCCAGTGCATGCAGAGAAAGAAGGCAAGGGCTTGAGGTGGACAGAGCATGTGCACGGAAAATACTGAGTGTTCAGCTCATGAGTTTGGCCTAATGACCTTCACTCATGCCTGAAGAAAGAATTTGGACTTAACTTTTCTAGCATAAAGGTATCATTAATGGCTTCTGGACAGGGAGTGTGTCAGGGTCAGAGCTGTGCTTGGGAAGATTAACGTAGCAGAGATATGAAGGGTAGAGACAGAAGGGACAGAGATTAATTAGTTGGTTGTTCTGATAGTTCAAGTGAGAAGTGATGACATAATAAACTCGAGTGGAGGTGGTGGAGATGGAAAGAAGAGGTGTGAAGTTATAAAGTTAGAATCAACAGATCAATAGACCTGAGAGACAGATTTTATGTAGGGACCAGGGAGAGAGAGCTGGTGATACTCCTTAAGCAATTATACATGCGGAATTGGATTTTGAGATAGGAGTCAAGGCTAGAGACAGATTTAGGCTTCATTCCCACAGAGGTGATAATTGGACAGTGGGAGGTGATAAGAACGCCAAGGAAGAGAGTATAGAGAAGGAAAGAAAATAAAAGAGCCAGGGATAAAACCCTGGAGAAAACTTTGCTTGGGAAGTAAAGAAAGGCAGAGTGACCAAGCAGGGGACAGAGAACAAGTGGTCACGGAGACAGGGGAAGGCCAGGAAGGCCAGCTTCACAGAGAGGAGCAGTAGATGGCCTGACTGAAATGTTGCAGAAGTGAGTAGGATGAATTGAGATTCAGCCAGTTTATTTGATGATTAGTAAGTTGGTGATAAACTTGAAGAGAATAGTTGGAAAAGAGTATAATGAGGAGAAAACAGGTGGCAAAGTATGAAGTAGCCTGGGGACGACAGTAGCCACCAAGTGCACTGTGTACCCTTGCAAAGTTTGTCAGTAAGAGGGGGAAAATACCCCACCAAATGAAGCCCAGCCCCTGCCAGCCAGAGCAGGGAAAGTGATTTCAATTTGTCTTATTTGCTGCTTTGCAAATTTATGGTAACTGGAAACTCAAGATACCGGGTAAATCAAGTGTTAGAATGATTTGCACAGGTCAGTGATTGGTGCCCTTCCTGGCCAGGCCAGAGCTGGGTCTGCCTCTGCCCCAGTGCTCCCACCCCGGTGGGCAGCACATCACACTCTCAAAAACAGCAAAGGATATTGCACAACAGAATGATAAACCTCAATCAATAATCTTATGAGCAATTTATAAAGTGGGGGAAATAACACTGTTTTTGTTTCCTCCTGTCTTTTCTCCCATCCTTGGTCTATTAGTTAGCCAGATGAAGTGCAGAGAGGAAGGAAGCAGGGCACTTACACTGCACAGGAAACCAGCCACTTCTTCCTGAACTCCAGACACGTACGGACAATTGACAATTGATCGGTGGATCAAGAGCAGAGCCCCACAGGATGCAAGGGGGAGTTGCTCAGTAGTGCACCCTCATGGCCCAGGCCCCCACCCTACACTTGAGCAGCAGTGTCTGCACACTGCTGTGACATGGAGGCCTCCAGCACACTCATTTGTACCCTCCAACTGAAGGCACCCCACACCTGGTGGGTGCAGGGATGAAGGCTATATGGGGGCTCATGAATTCGGAGGGAGAATAACCGGCAACAGATAAAACTCCAAGTAGCTGAAATGCTGTTTTCATGCAAATGGCCACAAATGAAAAGAGGCAGGGCTGGGAAGGAGGGAAAGAAACAAGAAAAAGCTGAATTAATTCTAAATGGGAGATTTTTTCTGAGCGGCATTAGCCACTATTGAAGAAAATGAATAGGCTTTCTCTCCACATTTATTAAATTTCTATGATTCTCTAATTTAGGAGCCCTTTATTTTCAATGGAAAGACTGAGACTCTGGTGCATTTCAAATGAGAGGATCTCTGTTACCTATTTATCATAATGCTCACAATGATTCCTTGAGAGAAGGGCAGGGGAGGGGGAGAGGAGGAGAGCCTTCCTTGAGGGAGAAACACAAGATGTAGCAGGAGGTCTGTGTGGGCTGCGCAGGACAGGATGTGTTGACTTGGATCTGGGAGGATGTGTCCAGCTCCAATTCACACAAAGGGAGGGAGAGAAAGCCAAAAGACATCAGAGGGTGTCATGGAAAGAACACTGGATCTGTAGGAAGGAGGCCTTATTCTAGGGCCACCTGTCATTGGCTATGTCATCTAACTTTGTTTTCCCCATTTATGATATTGCATTATAAACAGTCCACCTCACTTCCATATTGTGAGAATAAAATGGGATAAAAACATAAAAAGTAAGAATAGCTCTATATAAATACAAGATGCTAATATGCTTGAAAGAGGAAAAGAATGCCTGTTGGTAAGGATATTTTTTAAAAAATGGAATGACTCCATCCTAGTGCAAAACTGCCAGAACACAATATCTAAGGGGGTACTGAGGCTTTAGTGGGGAGAAATCCATTGTTCTGAGGTTATGGCAGGAGTGAACAAGGAGGAGAAGGAGAGGGTTCCCCTACATTCAGTTGCAGGTCTGTTCCCCGGCTCAGAGAGGACCTAGGCCTCTTAGCTGGGTACTTTGCTCACCTGCTGTGGCAACTCTTAATATGCACTTGAACCAAATTAGCTGCCCTATTCAGAAGGACAAATACATTCTACCTGTATCTGCCATGTCCGGACTGAAAATCTCAACTTGAGAAAAAGTCATTCCTCTTTCTACTTTTTTTTTTTTTTTTCTCCTTGACTTGGTAAAAGTAGTTCACATGAATTGCAGTGGATTTGATTTGATGCAGAGATGACTCACTGGTTGTTGTGTAAGAGTGCTAATCTTCCCCCAACCACTTCTGAATTCTTTAATTCCTCTGACATATTAATTCTAACCCCAGCATAGAATGCCCCAACATCCCCGAGAATCCCAGAACAGAAATTATAGCAATTTCCTATAACTGGAATCAAATTCCAAGGTTGGAGAGCATGGGCCACGTCCTGCCATTAATTCAAACATCCATGTGAAAGATTATGGTGGGCAGCTGTGATTCCATTAAAGGGGGCAATTTCAACTCCATTTCCTTGATAAACAGACACAAGCTCGCCCCTAAATTGGGCTTGATAGATTTGATTAGGGTAGAGTTTTTGGAGGTTGTGGTTTCTGCACGAAAATTGCTGTTTGATGTACAAGGCCAAATTGCACTTGAAATCTCCTTGCATCCACAGAGGGGGGAGAAGGAAGACGATAGAACACCTAGCCAATTGCTATCATCCAAGCAGCAGGGGAGTCAAGCTGTTGTATTCAAAATATCTGTTAGGTATGCAGCCAGTGTGTGCTGCAGAAAACATGCCACGCTCAGGGGAACCTATGATTAAAAGCAGTAAAACCAAATGTTATTGAAACAAAGCAAAATGTACCCATCCGACTTCTTTAGCCCACATGAATCTTTTGCAGGGAGAAGGAATGGTATGTAGCCTCCTTTGGGGACACCTGTGGGCCATGTTTCAGAATTCCCACTGAGAACCTGGGAACCAGGGAAGGATAGAAGTTGAAGCTCATAGCTTTAAAGCACAGTCTCCCAGCACAAACACAGAAGGATGGGCTAAATGGCAGTCTAGCTTGCTTGGTTTGTCTTCAATAAATGAGAAACACTACTTCTTTAGGTCAGCTCCACAAGATAAGGCACCGGAGATTATAATTCCTTCCACAAACACTGTTTTGAAATTCTAAAAGTCAGAAACCCTTCCTATTGGTAAATCCTTTTGTTTCTTCAGTGTAAGCACTCACAGGAGCACCTGAATTCCTTTGCTGTTGCCTGCTTTGCCTGGCCTGGTGCCAAGTGAACAGGAATTAAGCTTTATTGAGGACTTACAATGTGCCAAGATCCACTCTAGGTATTTTGTGTACATCACCTCCACTAAATCCACACATAACCTTGGAGGTGACTACTCTTTCCCCATTCTCAAATAAAGGTAGTAAGTTTCATAGAAGCTTAAAAAATAGCCAGTTTTTTTTTAAGATTTTATTTTTATTTATTTGAGAGAGAGAGAAATAGCAAGAGAGAGCATGAGCAGTGGGGGAGAGGGAGAAGCAGACCCTACCCCTGCCTCCCCCCACACACACACTGAGAAGGGAGCCTGACATGTGGCTAGATTCCAGGGCTCTGGGATCATGACCCGAGCTGAAGGCAGATGTTTAACCAACTGAACCACCCAGGTGCCCCAATGGCCAAGATCGTCTAAGTGGTAAGAGGTAGACTAGGCTGTAAGCTAAAATCACCTCAAACCAAGGTCCAAATTCATCCATTATAGGGGACTGCTGCCATAGTTGACATGAAGGACCCTAGTGGGGAAAGAGGATGCACCAAGTCAGTAGTACCAGAATGGTTCCAATCCTTGACAGAAGGATCAGAGCTTGAAGGATAAAGTCAGTATAAAGATTGAGAGAGGGGGGCGCCTGGGTGGCTCAGTTGTTTCGCGTCTGCCTTCGGCTCAGGTCATGATCCCAGGGTCCTGGGATCGAGCCCCACATTGGGCTCCCTGCTCAGTGGGAAGCCTGCTTCTCCCTCTCCCACTCCCCCTGCTTGTGTTCCTGCTCTCGCTATCTCTCTCTCTGTCAAATAAATAAAATCTTAAAAAAAAAAAAAAAAAAAGATTGAGAGAGGATGAAAACAATACATATTTTAACTTGCTAGAATTTAGCATTATATAAAGCAATCACCAAATCAGCCTCCATTAAAGAAAAAAAAAATGATTGGCAAGTGCCTGTTGAAAAGCTTCTGGTGTTAGAGCTACGTTAGAAAATGGAGAAAGGACTCCTGGTGACACAGGGCCTCCATGTACCCTCTGCCACTTGCAAAAATGTTCTGTACTGTATACTTTGGGAATTGGACAAACCTAGAAATTCATTAAACATCATCTTCTTGAATATGTCAATAGGTTTTAATGGAACCACTATGGTACCCCAAAGCACAGCTATTCAAGATTCCAGGTCCCATCCATATGTCTCATTTTAAAGCATTGCTTTTTTTTTTTTTTTAATCTGATGGTACTGTCTCCACATATCAGTGTGCCCAGCCCAGATGTTTAATAGAATCTACTCCAACCATAATTTTGAAACTTTGCTGTGGTGTTCCCCATCCTCCTGAATCTTCACTCATCTACCTATTCAAACAAAGCTCTCAGACGGGACTTTCTGTATGGATCAAATACTTTATTAAGAATATCAGAATATACTTTGCCAACCTAGCAACTGAGCCAAACTCATACTGATTCTCTATTCCTTTTCCCCTCCCTCTTCATAGGTATGTTCCTGTGCCCATCTCAGAGAAGGAGTGACAATCCACTTGGAACTACTGCTTTGATCAGCTGTCACTAGATTCACAACTCCAGAACCTATCTCTCCACCCCTGGCACACACAGACAGAAAGTGAGTGTCCACTGAGCCAAGATGTAACAGGCTGGTCTCCAAACCTGAAGATCTGGCTTCATAGCCAATAATTGCCACTCCTTTTCTCCAACCTTGCCTTCTTAATGAATTCTATCCTATATATAGCCCATATACCTGAAGATGTAGAATACATACATACATGAAGCCTTTTTGGATCTGATTTGTATATCCGATTTGTATATACATATACATTTGTATATGTATATTTTGAGAGTTTCTTGCCTTCTCAATGTAAGGGGCAAAGATGCTCATAGCCCAGGCCAGACAATTATTGACATAGTCACTGGAGCCACGCCACTGCTCTGTGCAGAGTATAACACCACAGCCTGACTCGGTGCATCAGCATGGGGCAATTTGAAGGATACTCTCCATTAAGAGTCATATGGGATGTTAGTCATGATTGGGTTCAGCTTGGGGTTGGGGATGGAGTATAGCGTATGTCTTTCGAGATGAATATTCTTAATAGATTATAAAGGGTGTGAGGTATTGGCAATTTTCTCTCTGTTCTTTTTACTGTTTTAGAATTTTAATCAACAATTAATTGAACAAATATTTGCACAGGGCTAATTTCAGTGAACTTATGGTTGATTAATATAGACATGAATTCTGTTCTCATTGAACTTAATGGTCTAGTAGGGGAGAGATCATTGAACAAGTAGTTAGAAGTTCATTGGGTATTACCATCTGCTTCCTGAAAGCATCTGAAAAACCTAAAGCAGGTGCAAGTACAGATGGTCATTTCCCATCTACAGGGAAGAGGATTGCAGACACCCTGAATGACCCATAATAGTATCTCAAAATCCATAAAGTCATGAAGATCTATCCACATTATATCTGATATTCACACATTAGTAGAAAAGGACAATGAGTACAAACTGTTTTATGGATGCAGATCAATAGGCCTTACACTGTTTGATGTCAAATAACAAAGGAGGTTTATTGTCTCTCTCTCTAAAAGTTGAAAACTTTTAAAATCAGCACCAACCATAGTACTTAGCACATAGTACGTTCTCATTAAACAATTGTTAAGCAAATCTATTGAAAGATTGCTATCTGCTCTCAAGTAATCAGGCTTTGGACTCATCATTCTTGCCAGCTCTATTACCTTGCCCTTCTTATGGTGGAAGCTAGGCTATAGGAGGGCAAATGTGATGAAGTGTTTGGAAGAGCCTCCCTCTCCTTCCTGCATGTAGATGCTGTTCCCCCCAGCAGAGACGTGAAAGGAAATTGAACTGCTATGTAGGTCCTTGGAGATCTCCATGATAACAATAGCAACTGGGAAGTGGGATAGAGAAATGCAAGGAGAACCTGAAGGCTGCAGCCTGTACATCCACATGAATCATGAAGATGAGGATCACCAGGACCATTTTATAGCAAATCTTCAGTTAATTTATTTAACCCTGCTGCCCATTATTACTACCCTTTTCTTGTTTAGGTCTTGTATCAATATGCTTGGCTAATTTTTTTCTGCCCAGCTGCCAACCTTGGGCAGGAGAACATCTGGTGTATCCCCAAAGGGCATTAGCCCATTAAGAAAGGCAAATTGATTCTTAAAAATTTCATAAATCAGCAGTCAAATGAAAAATGTCATTTTAAATTACAAGCACAACCAAGCTGAATGTGTGGCTGCTATCGTGCACAATTGGAATTATTCATGATTGTTTAATATTTGTTGGGGGGGACTTTGTAATTTTAATTATGTGATACAAGGTGAGGTAATTATTTACTGGTGCTGACATGAAATTGCCAATAATTACTTAATATCTGTTGGAAATTATTCAACAGTTTTTAATTAGTGGTACATACTAAAGTGATTGTTATTTTCCAGTGAATATAAAAATCCATCCATGAGAAAAACACCTGGGACTTACATTAGTAATTGTTCTAAAATACATTATTGATTTATACACATTATCATACTGTGTTAGTACTTCTCAGTATCTGAGGGTTTCTTGCCTACATCAGCAAAAGAACAAAAAAGTAAGCAATGACTAACTCTCATAGTAGACCACTAACTAAAGGAAAGGCATCCATTTGAACAAATCCCATTTGCCTCATATACTCAGATTCTGGGATAAACAAATATGTTGCCATAGGGATACATAAATGCTATTTGTCCACTGCATCTCTTCCTTTCAACTGTAAATTCCTTGAGGGCAGGAACCAGTCTTTTTATTTAAAGCTTACTGTGTCATGTCCTCCCTTACAGGATCACATTTACAGTAAATGTTCTATAAAGATGTGTGGATGAAGATGTGAAGCAGAGATAGTTGTTCATCTGTACAAAATTCCTTTTACTATTTTGTTGATATTCTTTTGCTCATCCTTGCAAACTACAAAGAAAAAAATGAAAAAATGATCTCACAGTCTTCTAATAAATGTTCTTAAGTCATTTACTTGGTGTAAAGATTACTCAGGAACACCATTACTTACTAAACACATTATTCTGAATCTTTTTCTATGTAAAAAGCATTTAATTAGAATTACATTATTAGAGCCTGTTAAGTAGTTCCTTAGTTATTCATTAAACAATGAAGTGCTTTATCAAGAGAAAACAAAAGGAAGAAAGATATATCTATTTAATCATTTGCTAAATATTTTTGATGACTTGCTAAGGATCATTTCCAACTATTTGTAACTGTAATAAATTCAACTCCTCTTACACTGACTTGTTAATGCCACCCTGTCTAAAAGGAAGGGAGACAGGGACTCATCCTCCCCATAAGACGAGACACAATGCAGACAATGGGCCATGTATTCCAGGAGGGGCGAATATTACCAAGCCTTTCCTCCTGGGATTCTAGCTAACTCCAGCTCCAAGCTCTCGCCTCACCCAATGATGCCAGTCATCCCACATTACTTATAAGCTCCTGTGTCTCTCAGCCCCAAATGCACCCTCTATGTTCTGCCTTGTGATGCAGAGGCTATGATTCTACAAACTACATTTCTTCTGTGCCAGTTGGCTTCGTGTTAGGTTTCTCAACAGGGTCATAAACAAAGGATGGAAGACAGAAAAGGGGAAGGGGACTTGCTCCTTCCTGTTGGCTTGCTCTTCCTGTCAGCCCTGCTTCAGCAATGGCCCTTCACCCAGAAGAATAAGAAGTACTTATTTCCAAGAACAGCTGGTTCTGTTTCCAGCTTCTTTCCATGGTCCCCAACCCAGCTCATTGTTCCCTGTCATGGGAACCAGCATGGGCAATGGCAATGCCGCCTCCCAGAGGATAACTACCAGCTCTGCCTGGTCCCTCCAACATGATCCTGAGATACAGAAGCAGCCAGGTGGCACCTCTCCTTGGAAGGCTGGCCCCGGATCTGCAGGCCTTTTTAAATTTTTCCTACAGGTCTTAAAACTTCCAGTTTCTGACAATCCTAACTTCTTCTCCATGTTCTGCTAGCCCTGGCAGGGCTTCAGTCTTTTCTTCTGTCCTTTTCGTCTTCCCACACCTTGTTGCTCAATTCCCTATATTAGATGATCTCTGGTGAAATAATTCGTGTGGGTTATGTTTTCTTGCCCAGCATTGATTGTAGCACCTCTCTACACAAGTGCTGGTTCATGACCTTGGCTCATGATGTCCTCTCAGCCTGAAATACTTTTTCCCCTTCCTCACATGTGGAATGTCTGATCAACTCTTATGATGCACGTCAGGTATCACCTATTCCAAAAATGTCACCCTTTCACACGAGGCTGCACATCCCCTCTCTAAATTCCCAGAGCACCCTGTGCATTCTTGTGACTGTGACCATTGTTTTATCACTGCAATATTTTTATGGCTCTGCATCACTGTCAGTCGCCCCCCCCCCCCGCCCCGCAGCAGTGTCACAACATGGGTCACTGCCCCTCCCACACCTCAGACCATACCCTGTGTACAGAAGATATATCACAAGTGTCTGCTATTTGCCCTGAACTAATGTGCACCAGCACCACACTGGCCTAAATGTGAACTGAACTCCTAAGAACATCCTAAGCCTCTGCACTGGTGGAACCATGTTTCTCATCTGGACAACACCAGATGGACATGTCTTTGCTGTATTCTGACAGAGCAGTGTTTTGCTATAAAAAAGAATCATAAAAAAGGAGGACAAAAGACAGCTTTGAGGGCGCCTGGGTGGCTCAGTTGATTGGGCGACTGCCTTCGGCTCAGGTCATGATCCTGGAGTCTCAGGATCGAGTCCTACATTGGGCTCCCTGCTCCGCGGGGAGTCTGCTTCTCCCTCTGACCCTCCCCCCTCTCATGCTCTGTCTCTCTCATTCTTTCTCTCTCTCAAATAAATAAATAAAATCTTAAAAAAAAAAAAAGACAGCTTTGAGGTGACCTGGTATCATTTCTTCCAGTTATTTATTAAGCATTTGATCTTATACCAATAGTCTATCTAAAGGTAGTCCTAAAACATCACTATTCCTTTCTTAAGCGATACTAACAAAGTATCTAATAACTATATCTAACACTTAGTGAGCATACACTATGAGTACCTGGACACTGCACTAGCTTATTCTAACAATGATCCTATGAGGAAGAAATTATCATCCTATTTTGCACATGAATAAAACAGTGATGCTGAGAGGGTGGGACTAGGGTGAGGTGAGTGAGCAAAATTTAAGGGGGTGACAAGAAACTCAATAATCAACACACCTATGTTATTATAGTTTAAAAAATCAAAATAAATAAAATAATTGATAAACAAATATGAAAATTTTAAATAAAGAGTCCCATATGGCGGCGCTGCTGTTTCTGTTGCTTACGCAAGGTGGCACATCCAGTAAGACATGGAGCTGAAATGCAAATTCAGGTTCCCTTAACTCCAAACCCTCAACTATCCACCATTTACTACATGGTTGGGGGACCATAACATGTATCTTTAGAGGGCATTACCAACTCTAGCTTTCTGAGCTGAGTTTTTTATTTAATGTAGTGCCATCCAGGTAGGAGCTTTCAAAGAACACAGATCTTTTTCATGTATCATAGAGAACTTGATTTCTCTAAATTCTATGCTAACTGTGGTTTTAGATGTCATGCATTCTAGGGCTAAAAGCTTCAGTTTTGACAATATATGTACTACTTATTTAATCATGCATGAATTCATTCATTCCTTTAGCTAATAGTCACTTAGTACCTACTTTGTATTCAATCTATTGCCATTCCTTATTCAAGTACTTGTGGAATTCAGTAAATGGATTGGTTAAAAATTAGCAAGGAGTGAAATTCTGTCTTCCTTAGGATAATTCCCAAGGAATAAAATAGTAAATTATGGATGAGACATAAAGACAGAATACTTGTGTCATAGTTTATTAATTTATAACAGACATCATGAAGATCTGGTGACTTCTTTAGCTAATGGCTATTGTGAATATATTACCTAAAATCTGTAACTCTGAGTATCACTAAGCTAAAGGATTATCCCTTTTCCTCCGTTCCCTTACTGCAAAGTGGTCCATAACAAAATAATGACTGGTTTGTACCTAAATGTCAGTGTGATTACCTACAGGGCAGATGCAGATATGTAGTGATCCTCCCAAGCCAGAGTTGCAAAAGAGACCCAGAATACTGGTGGTGATACTGGGGAGTCAGCAGCAGGCTGCACATGCCATCATGCTTCACACCTACACCTCCTTCTTCCCTTTCTGACAGTCAGCATCCACTTGCCTGGAGAGTTCAGTGGTCTGAGGAAATTCCACCCAGCAAATATTTGTAGATGGTTATCCTGTCTGTCCCACAGTCACAACTCAGACAAATGATAAATATTGAGGTCTTTTAATCTTATCTCCCAAGTCAATCCCTCCAGCCTTCTAATCATTCTTACTGCTCTCTGGCAAGAACCTTCACATTTGTCTACCTCTCTGATACAGAAATGATGGAAAGCAGAGCCCAACAGAGCAGCTGGTAGGTAAACCTTGACCTCAGCCCATGTTCTGATGCTCAGACCAATGCAAGGGCCACAAAACTGCATCTCTGCTCCAGGAATCTTCTGCCAGGATCTCTTCCTAGAACACCAATTGTCATTAAAAAAAGAATGGAAGCATGAAACATGATGTATAAGGTTCACGTAAAACAGAGATTTAAACTAGTCTAAAAGAAGATTCTGCCCTGGCTTGCAAAATCCAGCCCTTTATAGAGCATTGTAAGGTGCTGTACAGCCTCAAATCAGACTGACCCAGGATGGAAAGAGACATGTTATGGTTTTGATAAATTGTTTAATATCTTTGGCTACTCAATTTTTAAATCTGAAAAATGGAGGTAATCCTTCTTATCTCTTAGGTTGCTTCACGTTAAAAGAGATAACATAGCAAAGTATTAGGCACAGCATCTGGCATTCCTTTATTTAGCCATTAATCAATATACATTGAGTCCCTAGTGTGTGCCAGATATTAGGTGCTGGGGTTAGAGTCCAAAAAAAGACAGAGATAACCATTCATTTCATGAAGTTCATCACATTCTTAACATAGTTATTATCATCAGTATCATTAATAATACTATCTAAAGAAGTGGCAGCAGCCAAACAGTGGAAGCATTGCAATTATTACTAGTATCAAAACCATCCCACAAATACAGCAGGCTCCATATGAACCTCTTAGTCTATAGTCATAGGTAGCTCTCAGTGCTCAGCAATTTTTGTGATGGAGAAGGAAAATGAAAGTACTGAAAAGTCCTTCTAAACAAGTTGGCAATTCTCACTAAGGAGAGGTCCCAGGGCCTTCCTTTTAATGGGACTCCCTCCACTCAACTTCCAGATGTACATTTGTCTAACTGCACTCTGGGGAATCCAATCCAGACTATTCCATTTTACAGTAGAGATAAGTGCTAGTAAGAGAAATTAAGCAATTTAACGAAAGTAAATACGAATCTTTCTACAAGTGTGGACCTACTAAACAGATATTTGATGAGATCTGCAGAAAACAAACCATTTTTATAGCCTAATCTTTCTTCTTACATTTCAAATCAGCTGCCTTAATGCTTACTCTTTTTAACTTGAAAAGAAAATGAAACCAATACCAATTTAAAGAGTAAGGGCCACAGATGGTATTTCAGAAAGAGCAGCGTGAAGATGGCATGTCCGTTTGTCATGGATGTCTTATCTGCAACCTTTATGGCCTCAGATGTCATAAGAAGCAGCAAAGATGCTAATGACAGCTGGAGGTGGTGGTCAGAGAGAGGGAACTTTGTATAAAGAGTGGTGGTTGGGAGATCAAGTGAGGCTAGATTATCATGGGACTCAAACAACCAAGTGTATAGTTAGAACTTGGGCTTGAAATGATGCCAACTTAATCCAATGGGGCAGGGTTGGTGACCCACCATCAGAAATAAGCCAGGGCTGGGGCGCCTGGGTGGCTCAGTTGGTTAAGCGACTGCCTTCGGCTCAGGTCATGATCCTGGAGTCCCGGGATCGAGTCCCACATCGGGCTCCCTGCTCAGCAGGGAGTCCGCTTCACCCTCTGACTGTCTCCCCTCTCATGCTCTCTCAAATAAATAAATAAAATCTTTAAAAAAAAAAAGAAAAGAAAAGAAAAGAAATAAGCCAGGGCCAAAAAAAACCAGGGCCTAGATGATCAGAAATCCAAGAGAACATACTGTGATCAGAGGACTCTGTAGGCAGAGGGGCAGACCTCAAGACCAGGACTTGAACTCATATGAGGGCACAAAGTAGCTGCATTACCCTCCATGACATTCTCTGTTTGTTGATTTCTTTTTTTGTTTGTTTATTTGTTTGTTTTTTGCTAGGATGCTGAGTATGGTTAAACCCTTTCCGCTGCATTAAAATGTCATTTTTTTTCTAAAAGGATTTGAATGTTACTTATAACAGAAAGGATCAAGGTAAGGGGGATTAGTCATGCTCCAAATACAGACAGCTGGGTCCCTTTTCTTCCCATAACAACTATTAGGTACCAATAATAAATAGCCTATTAGGTGCCAGGCACTGGTTCTACATACAGTAACTTTAAGCCCTTGAGCTAGACATTGGTGTTTCTATATTTAGATGAGTAACCTGACGCTCGATGAGATTAAATAACTTGCCTCAAATTACACAACCAATTAAACTTGGATCTCCACTTCAATCTCTGGCTCCAAACTCATATTTGGCAATGTTTCACCTTCTAAAGTTCTCTTCACTTAATACTTCACTCATGCAGTTACTCACTGATGTATTCATTCCTTCCCTCATCCAACAAATATTTCTCAAGTGCAGTACACCTTCTGCATTCAATGCTGTATATAGAATTCAGGTTGTCTTTGCAAAAGTCATCTAGGCTGTTGGAAGTCCGGGTAGTGGTCACTCTTCAAGGGGTGTGTAATGACTGCAAAATAGTGTCAGATGGATTCATATAAGTTGCAATGTTGTGTTGCTTGACCTTGATGCTATTTACAATACATGTGTTCAATTTGGGAAATTTATGAAGTTGTTTATTTATGATATGTAGACTTTTCTATATGTACATATCTATGTATGTATATGCACAAATACACACAAATGACACTTATTAGAAGTATAAACACACCCATATATAAGTAAACAAGCTAAAAAGATACTGTCCTTGGCTTTAGAAAATTCATATCATACTGAATAAAAGATAATAGCTCTTCCTTTTCCAGAATAACTGAAAGTACTCTCTTCATATTGATGTTGGGCATTGTTTACATTTTTATATACTTTCCTACTACTTTGCTCTGTGACATTATTATATACCTACATAAAGTAAACAGGATGAAGTTCGCCCTGATTTCCTCTTCCTTGTTAAAATCGTTGTGCAAAAATCACTGGACTTGGGAGAGAAAGCCTTGGTTTTATTGTTGTTCTTTACCAATTTGTAAATTTAGGCATTGCACTAAACACTTTGAACCTGTTTTCACACAGTAACACCCACAACACAGGGTGATTTCAAGGATCACATGTGCTTGGTAAACTTTAAAGAGCTACTACTAATTAGCAGTTGTTGCTGCTGCTTCTGCTGCTTGAATTCTGGGTTTAATAGAGATGGCTCCAAAGAGATTGCTGAACGATTAAAACAAACTTGGCAAAATGGTGACCTGAATGCTCTTTTTCTAGCTTTATTTCTGACTTTCATCTGCTTCTCTCGAGCCACATGTCTGAGACCAAAGAGCAGTCTGAATCAAGCAACTCTGTTGGAATTACTATAAAGAAAATTTCTGTAGGACTCGCTCTCCCATCCTATAAGCTGAAAAAGAACTAGAAATTCCTTTCAGAGAATCTTCATCCAAACCAGAAAGTGGTGGACCTTGGGATAAGCCTGTTTCACAGCAGTCTGTGGGATCCTAGATGAGAGATCAATTTCTCAACATCTGCCTGGTTTGAATGGCCTAGTCTCCCAGCACCTCAAGAAGCCTAGAAGGAGCTAAACAGATAGGCTGAGTCTGCTTTGCTCCTGAGGCCAAGAAGGTAACAGGAAGTGGGATGTGGAGGGAGGGCTTTACTATTTCTACTCCACTGATCCCCAGCAGGAGAGACTACTTCACTTCCTACTACCTATCTAGTAATTTCTCAATGTGACCAGAATCCCAATTTATTGACAAATAAAAATATGTATTTGAGGGGGACAAGCAGTTAGAGAATCAGAATCTGTCAAAACAAAGCAAGCACATACTCAACAAAATACAATCTTCGAGGATGACAAAACAAATTATAATATATATATATATATGTAGAGAGAGAGAAAGATTCAAAAAGATTCAAAAAGATTCAAATGCAGCACATAAGTATTTCTACAATAAAAACATTTGCATAATTAATAAACCCAAAAATTTTATAGTTGAATGGAAAGAGAAAACGCTACTGTTGAGACCCAAATTAGTTGCCTGGAATGTCAGGGACACAGTATTAGCTCAAAGCACATATTAAAAGGATAAAGAGATGCTAATCATTAGAGTAAACATAGGAGTTTAATATATAAATAAACAATTGTTTAATATGGGGGAAACAACTTAGAAGAGAGATGCACAATCTGAGCAAATAACAGAAGAAAATTTGGGGGAACAGAGGATAGACCTGAGTGTGAATATTAAATGGGTGTCTTCTGTTCCAGGCTAGACTGATAAGTAAAACACACACCTCAACATATTGTAATAAAATTCCAGAATTCTATATAAATACATAATCTTATAAACTCCTACATAGAAAGAACAAGTGGTTTACAGAAGAAAAAGAATCAGGCTGGCATTGAACTCATCAGCAACCTAGGAAGCTGGAAGACAATGACATAACATCCCAGATGACTGAGAGGAATGACTGCAGTATTCGAATCCTATGCTCAGTCAGGATTTCATTCACCTGTCAGAGCAAAAGAAAGGTATGGAGACTAGGCAATAATTCAGAAACAGCTTCATGCATATAGCCCATCTGAAGGAAATACTCAAGAACAACTCAGAGCAAAGAAGGGATGAGGCAGAATAGAGGCTTCAAGGTGGGGAGGACAAGAGAAGGAAAACAGAGATGAAAAATGAGCACTTGCCTGTGTTTCTCCCAAAGTGGATAAGGAGAGCTTGCCCAAGAACATATTTAAAACACATCCTTGTAAAGGAAGGCATGCACTTAAAAAGAAATGATAAAAATTGTCCAGAATGCTGCATCAAAACCTAGAACTTCCGGGGAGGGGGGAGAAAGTGGGAGAAGTAAGCCTAAAAATACCAAAGATTCGATGTGAGGTAATGGGGAGGAGGAAGAAAAGCTTTTCATTTCTAACTGGGGAGGGTTCAAAGATTGGAATTGATAGAAAAACAGAGAACTTTTGTAGATGAAAGTCAATCTTAATGGGGAGATTATACAGTTGACCCTTGAACAACACAGGTTTGAACTGCTTGGGTCCACTTACGGTGGATTTTTTTACAGTACAGCACTGTGAATTTATTTTCTTTCCCTTATGACTTTCTTAATAAAATTTTCTTTTCTCTAGCTTACTTTGTTGTAAGAATACAGTATAGTATACACATAGCATACAAAATATATGTGTTAATCAACTATTAAGGTTATCAGTAAGGCTTCTGGTCAACAGTCATTAAGTTTTTGGGGAGTCATAATTTATACATTGGGATCCCTAACCCTTGTGTTGTTCAAGGGTCAACTGTATTTTACACTGTTTTCAAATAATAGGGAAAATATGTCAAATAATAGGGAAAAATATGTCTGATTGTGTCAGCAGAAAAGAATATAAGCATTAATAATATAGAATGAAATCTCTAAAAAAACCAAAAAACAAAGTGGGGAACCATAGAATGAAGAGTGATTAAGATGTAATAGATATCAATCTATACATACTATACAACATACAGTCAATTATATAAAATAAAATTATCCAAAACCCCCACAAAACCATCCAAATTCAAGAACTTGAAAAAAAATAGTCATAATAGGGGGGCACCTGGGTGGCTCAGGTGGTTAAGCATCTGCCTTTGGCTCAGGTCATGATCCCAGGGTCCTGGGATCAAGCCCCACATTGGGCTCCTTGCTCAGCAGAGAGCCTGCTTCTCCCTCTCCTTCTGCCTGCTGCTCCCCCTGCTCGTGAGCTCTCTCTCTCTGTCAAATGGAATAAATAAATATCTTTTAAAAAATAGTTATAATAAGAAACAGTAATGCAACTTTCTTAGAATTTGGCATCTTTAGTGAACAAAAAACAATGATAAGAAGATAGAAGAACTTAAGAATACAGTCAATAAAACTAGCATCAGATGTAACCTTTCATTATTATATGCTATATTTAGATAGTATTAATTTATGTATATTCAAGGGATAGTTTAAATTTTTTTCTTTCCCTGGAGTACAAAGAAACTTAAATAAATTTTAATAATTAAAGATTTTATAGGCAATGTTTTCTGACCAAAATTCCTTAAATTAAAAATAAATAATAAATGCATGTTGCAAAATATTTACTTAGAAAATAAGAAATATATCCCAGATCATTTTTGGGTCAGAAAAGGGAATTAGAAGTTATCAAAGAAGAAAATTAAATTAAAATACTTCATATCAAGTCTATGGAACACAAGGAAAAATTTATTATATCCTTAATTGTCTTTATTACTAATTAAGGTGATGAAAAATGGATAAACTAAATACTCATCTTAAGAAATTAGAGAAAGAACAACAAAACAACAAACAAACCTAGAAAGACGGGTTTAACACAGAGGCAATCAAGAATTAATTAAAATCAAACAAACAAATACAAAAGAGAAGCGAAAAATTCCAAAACCCAGTTCATTGAAGAGTCTTTTGTGAGTCTGATTAAGAAGAAAACAGAAAACAAATACAGATACAATTAGGAGAGAAGATAAGAAGAAAAGCGAAAAACAAATACTGACTCTATACAGATTAAAATATTTTAAGAACTACTACCTGAAACTCAATGGCAACAGCAAAATGTAAATTTACAAAAATTTATCCAGAAGTAGAAACTCCTGGGTGGCTCACTCAGTTAAGCGTCTCACTCTTGATTTTGGCTCAGGTCATGATCTCAGAGTCCTGGGATCAAGCTGCACATTGGGCTCTGCACTCAGCGTGGAGTCTGCTTGTCCCTCTCCCTCTGCTCCTCCCTTCTCTCTCTCTCTTTCAAATAAGTAAATAAATATAATCTTAAAAAAAAAGTGGAGGGCACCTGGGTGGCTCAGTTGGTTAAGCGACTGCCTTCGGCTCAGGTCATGATCCTGGAGTCCCGGGATCGAGTCCCGCATCGGGCTCCCTGCTCGGCAGGGAGTCTGCTTCTCCCTCTCCCACTCCCCATTTGTGTTCCCTCTCTCGCTGTGTCTTTCTCTGTCAAATAAATAAATAAAATCTTTAAAAAAAAAAAAGTGGAAACCCTAGACAAATCAAACATCTATCCTGTCTATCTATCTATCTATCTATCTATCTATCTATCTATCTATCTATCT
>NW_023270387.1:26496158-26529353 GCF_011800145.1 Mirounga leonina | reverse complement strand
TCTATCTATCTATCTATCTATCTATCTATCTATCTATCTATCTATCTATCTAAGAGAGAGAGTGAGCAGGTGGGGGGAGGGACAGAGGGAGAGAGGGAATCTTAAGCAGGTTCCATGCCCAGCGTGGACTCCCATGACCTGAGCTGAAATCAAGAGTCGGATCATAAAGTGATTGAGCCATCCAGGTGCCCCATATCTGCTCTTTTTAATAGGAATTTGGACCAGACTGGTTCACAGTTGAAGTTTAACTAACCTTTAAATTCCAATGATATTTGAAATATTCTGGGCCGTAGAAAAAATAAAGCTTTCAAATTTGTTTTATAAATCCAGTATTACATGAACAGGAAGACCTAATAAAATACTATAAATCAATTTCATTCTTATATATCAACACAAATACCTCATTAAAATGTTAATATCAGAATTGATCAATTAACTATAAGAAAGGATTGCTTTATTCCAGGTGTGGGGGAACTCTATGTAAAATTGAAATAGTGTCTCCTGGGTGGCTCAGTCAGTTAAACTCCTGACTCTTGATTTCAGCTCAGGTCATGATCTCAGGGTTGTGTGACTGAGCCCTGCACTGAGCCCCGTGACTGGCTCTGGTCTAGGTGTGAAACCTGCTTAAGATTCTCTCTCTCCCTATTCCTCTGCTCCCCCAAATAAAAATAAAATATAAAGTCATCTTTAAAACTGAAATAGAATCAAGAGATTACCATAAATTAGAATTCAGAATCTTTAAAAAATAATCTCTCTGTCTTAACAAGTATGGATTCTGTGATAATCAGATTTGGTTTTAGCTATCAAAGACAAAGACAATAAAGTGCAGATTTAGTAATGTTATTGTTCACACAATGACATATATATGGTTGTTTACAGAAACCCAGAGTTTATATAATTCTATTTATATAATTCCTTCTCATTAAAAAGAACACATAGGGGTACCTGGATGGCTCAGTGGGTTAAGCATCTGACTCTGGATTTTGGCTCAGGTCATGATCTCAGGAATGTGAGATCGAGCCCTGTGTGGGGTTCTGCACTCATCTGGGGTGGTCTGCTTGGGATTCCCTCTCTCCTCTCCCTCTGCCCCTCCCCTCCCTACCCCTGTGCTTTCTCTCTCTTTCTCATAAACAAATAATTGTTTAAAAAATAAAAATAACACATAACAAAGTTCAGTCTATTAGCAGTATGCATTAAACTTGCCTTTAACTCAATGGACAGGAATAGCATATGGCCAACAGACTGTACTCTATGAATGTCTCTTCAGTCTTGTATCTGAACTCTTTCGCTAACCAGTGTTGATGATGAAATAACCTCCTGCAGGTGCAATATCTAATTTAAATGTTATCAATTGGAACTGGTCTTTTAAGTTATCTTTTCATATTTAAATAACATGATAAGTCTAAAAAAATCAATCTTGTCTTTGCATGTTTCAAGGTTCTTTAAGAGTGTTTTACTTGTTTTGTTAAAAATTCCCTACAGTGCTTATTACTATTTCTTGATCTTGTTGGCATCTTGGGGGGTCCTCAGTCATCATCTAGGATATTAAATAATGCTGAATAAAATTGCTAACTTCCTCCAGTCGCTTTTTGATTGTAGCCATGTTTACTCTCAAGAAGAATCTGAACCTGAATGTCTCAGCATCACTTTTACAAAAATTGCAAATGCTACATTTGCAAGATATTCATGAGCGCAGATATGTTAAAACATATGTAACCCCAATGCACAGGTGAAGTTTTCAACTGACCTTATAGCTTACTCATCTTGGCAAGTGCATCAGGATGCAGTGTATCTAAAAGACAGATAGTCCCCAATGTTAACACTGAGTTCCTTTGATGGACAAGGAGGTCAGCTATAAGACTTGTCTTAAAATTTTTCAAGCTAAAGCCATTTTATCCACGTTGTGTAAAACTTAGAGGTCTTAACCAAACATGTGCTTAAGTAGTTTAGGAGACAGAAAGCTCTTCCCTGAAGAAAATGCTGGCTCTACCCGAAAGAAATCCTGCTGTCCCCACCTGTTCTAAAGTGCAATAGCCTTCTGTCTGTCTCCTCAGCTTTCACAGCAGAATGACATCTTCCTTCCCATCTGGTGTGGAAAGCATATGGCCATCACAGCAACATAGGATGCCCGCACTACAGGTACTTGTTAGAGGATTCAGTCATTCGTTGTCTGATCCCTGGCCTCAACCAGAGGCTCTCCTAATATAGTTGAAATTTACAGAAAACTGTTTAATAAGCATATGAACTACTTTTTTTCTTTAATTTTCTCCTATGCTACTACGACTGTATTAAGTTAGATGATCAGAAAGCAATGCCTTAACCTTGTGTCCCAAATTGACCATCTTTATCAGGTGTTCATCTTAGTACCACCTCCTCTGCCTTCTTGGGCACAAGGACAGTGTCTTTGTGCAGAGT
Organism: Mirounga leonina; assembly: GCF_011800145.1. Classification (NCBI taxonomy): domain Eukaryota; kingdom Metazoa; phylum Chordata; class Mammalia; order Carnivora; family Phocidae; genus Mirounga; species Mirounga leonina. Next base: position 26,526,938 of record NW_023270387.1, on the reverse strand, counting down.
TGCTGACTTTTTAAAAATTCTCTTGACAATACCATTTACCTCATTACCAAAATTTCATTGTCCCCATAATAAATTCTGTCTTGAGTTCTGCTCCAGGAACACATTTTCTATCAGAAAATCGGCATCCTTTCTTTCAGTGGAAAAGGATAATTAAGTAATACGACATAATTTCTTTGTTAGCCTTAGTTGCCAAAAGCTCAATTGCAAAATTAGCTTTCCTGGGTATCTGGATGAATCAACTGTCTCATTTTTGAGCCTATTTCTGGTCTGTTTTTATCTCCCTCTCATTTCACACTATGTTTCACTTGTTAAAATTCTTGGGTTTTGCTTCTTATCTAGCATTAGGCTCACCCCATTTCAGGTGCTCTCAGTCTATAAGTGGTTGGCTTGCCTGGACCGCACCTGTCACTGCCCACACTCTTATATAACAAGATGAGAAGACTGCTCAGATCAGGTCCAGCAAGCAATTGAAGAAAACTGTAAATCTTGATTCCAATGCAAAGGCTGATCATCTGCAGTTTTTGTTTTTATTTTTAATGATGAATTCAGTATGTCTTTGGATAAAGAAAATCTACATATGTATATATATAGTAAGGAAGAGTTAAAGGACTAGTTTTGTGAGGTCCTGATTATATTTTGTAGAGCTGACCAGGTTGCTTGCAGAGTACTTATACAAGGTTACTGCATACGCAATAAAGTGGGAAAAATAATCTTTTAATTAGTTCATTTTAATGAAAATATTAATAAATGAATTTGAAGAGAGAATTTGGAAAATACAGAAAGACCAAAAAGAGAAATTTTAAACCATTTGTAAACTCACTTTTAAATCAACTTTAATTAGATACATTTTGCATATGATAAGATGGGACCATTTAAAGTGCACAGTTCAGTGAGTTTTGACAATTATATGCACTCATGTAACTACCACCACAGTCAAGCTTTGGAACATTTCTACAACCTCCCCAAATTAGCTCATATCTTTTTCCAGTGTATGTCACCAACTCTTTCTCACTTTCCCTCTGACCCTGATGCCAGGCAACTCAGCTTTCCTTTTTCTCATTATAGCTTGGTTTTGCCCATTCTACAACTTCATATGATTTGAATTATATAATGCGTTGTCTTTTATGTCTAGCTCCTTTGGTATGGGATAATGTTTTTTTTAGGATCCATACCTTCTGTTTGATGTATCAATGTTTTCTTGCCATTACTCAATGGAATTCCAACTTGTGGCTATAATACAAATGTTTTATTCATTCACTTTCTTTTTTTTAAAGATATTTATTTTATTTATTTATTTGAGAGAGAGAGAGAGAGAAACAGCATGAGAAGGAAGAGGGTCAGAGGGAGAAGCAGGCTCCCCGCCGAGCCGGGAGCCCGATGTGGGACTCGATCCCAGGACTCCAGGACCATGACCTGAGACGAAGGCAGTCGCTTAACCAACTGAGCCACCCAGGCGCCCTCCATTCACTTTCTGATTGATATTTAGATTATTACCAGTTTGGGGCTATTATGAATAAAGCTGCTCTGAACTTTTGTGTGCAAGTCTTTGTGTGGACACATATCTATCTATTTATCTTCGGTAAATGCTTAGAGATTGGTAGGGCATATATTAAATATTTGTTTAATTTATGAGAAACTATCAAATTGTTTTCTGAAGTGACTATACAATTTTACATTCTTCCTGTCAATATACAAGAGTCCTACCTATTCAAACATCATCATTAACATGTTATTTTTCAATCCATTAAAATTACATCCTTTCTAGAAGGTGGGAAGTGGTACTCACTGTGATTTTAATTTGCATTTGCTTGATGACTTGCTTGGTGTTGAATATCTTTTCATGGGACTTTTCATTGGCATTTCATAAATCTTCTTTTGTGAAGGAGTTGTTTAAACATTTTGCCCCTTAAATAAATTGAGTTATTTGACCTCTTACTATTGAGATGTAAGATTGGTTTATAGATTATGGATACAAGTCATTTGTTATATACATGCACAAAGAATATTTTCTTCTAATTTGTGGTTTGCCTGCCATTGTCTTACAAAGAGTAAAATATTTCAATTTGATGAAGTTCAATTTAATACTTTTTCCCTTTTGACTTGTACTTTCTGTTCCAGATCTAGGGAATATTTATGTATCCCAAGGTCACAAATATTCCCTCCTATTTTTTCCTAGAAATGTTATAGTTTCTGCTCTTACATTTAGATTTATGATTCATTTTGAGTTAAGTTTTGTGCATGATATAAGGTATGAATGGATTTTTTTCCATTTGGATATCTAGTTTATTTAGTACCATACATTGAAAAGGCATCCTCTTCCCCCACTTAATTTCCATGATATCTTTGTTGAAAATCAACTGATTTTCAGGGAAATGCAAATCAAAAGCACAATGAGATATTGCCTCACACCAAGCAGAATGGTTGTTATAAAAAACAAGAGATAATACATGCTAGTGAGGTTGTGGAGAAAAGGAACCCTTGTGCAATCTTGATGTTGGTACAGCCACTATGGAAAATAGAGGTTCCTCAAAAACTTAAAGATATAACTATCATATGATCCAGTAATCCCACTTTTCAGTATCTATCCAAAGGAGATGAAATCACTGTCTTGAATAAATACCTGCACTTCCATATTCATTGTAACATTACTCACAATAGCCAAGATATAGAAATAATATGGGGTGCCTGGGTGGCTCAGTCGGTTAAGCGTCTGCCTTCAGCTCAGGTCATGTTCCCAGGGTCCTGGGATTGAGCCCTACATCGGGCTCCCTGCTTGGTGGGGAGTCTGCTTCTCTCTCTCCCTCTGCCCCTCCCCTGATTCATGCTCTCTCTCTCTCTCTCTCAAACAAATAAATAAATAAAATCTTTGAAAAATAAAAAAAAAGACATAGAAATAATCTAAGTGTTCATCCATGGATAAGTGGATAAAGAATATGTAGTACATATACACAATGGAATATTATTCAGCCCTAAGAAAGAAGGAAATCCTCCCATATGCTAAGTAAAATAAGCCAGCCAGACAGGGAAAACCATGCTCTTACCTATGTGTGGACTCTGAAAACACCGAGCACACAGAAATAGAAAATAGAATAATGGTTACCATGAACTGAGGGGTGGAGGAAATGGGGAGATGTTGGTCAAAGAGTACAAACTCTCAGTAATAAGATGAGTAAGTTTTGGGGATCTAATGTACAGCATTGTGACTATAGTTATCAATACTCTAATGCATACTTAAAAGTTGCTGTAAGAATAGAGCTTTAGTGGTCTCAACACCACCACAATAAAACGGAAATTATGTGAGGTGAAGAATGTATTAATTAACTTTATTGTGGTAAATATTTTACAATATATACATGTACCAAATCATCACATTGTACATTTCAATAAACCTGGAAAACTTATTCTTAAACATTTCATGTTTTTTGATGCCACTATAAATGGAGTTTTTTTAATTGAATTTTCTAATTCATTTCTCATTCATTGCTAATGTACAAAAATAAACTTGGTTTCTTTTTTAAAAGATTTTACTTATTTATTTGCCAGAGAGAGAAAGAGAGTGAGAGTGAGAGACAGAGAGTGCACAAGCAGGGGGACTAGCAGAGGCAGAAGGAGAAGCAGGCTCCCCGCTGAGCAGGGAGCCCAATGGGGGGCTCCATCCCAGGACCCTGAGATCATGACTTGAGCCAAAGGCAGACGCTTAACCTCCTGGGCCACCCAGGTGTCCCTAAACTTGTTTTCTATACATTGATCTTGTATCATACAACTTTGCTAATTTCACATTAGCACTAGTGTTTTTTGTGGATTCCTTCATATTTTCTAAGTGCATAATCATGTCAACTGTGAATTTGGACAATTGACACCTTTCTTTCTAATCTGTATAAATTGTATTATTTTTCTTATATTATTACACTAGGTAGGACCTTCAGCTCAAAAACAAATAGTAGTGAGAGCAGACATTCTTTCCTTGTTCTCAATTTTATGGGATAACATTATTCTTTCCCCAATATGATGACAGCTATCGGTTTTCTGTGTATATCCATTGTCAGTACGAGAAAGTTACCTTCTTGACTTAGTTTGCTGAGAGCTTTTATCATGAATAGATGTTGAATTTTATCAAAAGTTTTTTTCTGCATCTATTGACTTTTTTATCCTTTATTTTGTTTTTATGAGGAGTTATACTAATTTTCAAATGTTAAACCAACCTTGCATTCCTAGGTAGTATTAAAATCCACTGGTTATAATGAATTAATATTTTCATTTCTGGGTTCAATTTCCTAATATGTTGTCAAGGACTTTTGTGTCTATATGTGATTTTGGTTTATAGGTTTCTTTTTATCTTGTAATTTCTTTACTTCTGTTATCAGTGTAATGCTGGCCTTATAAACATTTTTACTTCTCTATTTCCTGAAATTTTTTCTATAGGTTTGGTATCATTTCTTCTTTAATTATTTAGTGTAATTAACCAGTGAAGCCATGTAGGCCTTGAGTTTTCTCTGTGGGAAAATGGAACTATGCATTTAATTTCTTTATATATTCAGAGCTATTCAGATTTTCTACTTATCCTTTTTTCTTCAGACTTATGTATTTATTTGAAAGTAAGAGAGAGAGAGAGCAAGCGAGGGAGGAGGGGGAGGGGCAGACGGAGAGGGAGAGATAGAATCCCAAGCAGACTCCCTGCTGAGTGCAGAGCCTGACTGGGGGCTTGATCTCATGACCCTGAGATCATGACCTGAGCTGAAATCAAGAGTATCAGTAACCTGCTGAGCCACCCAGGCACCCCAGATTTTCTACTTATCCTTGTGACAGGTTGGGTAATTTTTGTTTGTTCAAGGAGTTTTTCCATTTCATCTAAGCCTTTGAATTTATTGGCATAGTTTTTATTATAAACCCTTACTATCCATTTGGTATCTGTAGGAGCTGTAGTAATATACCCTCTTTCATCTTTCTTTTGGTTATTGTCTTCTTTATATTATATGGATCAGTCTTCTCATAAATAAAAATCTCTTAAAAACAAATAGTCAATTTTCTTGATCTTTAAAGACAAGCTTTTGGTTTTATTTATTTTCTGTATTGTTTTCCATCTGCTCTCTACACTGAATGCCACACATTTACAATAAGATCTCTCCACTCTAACTGGTCAGAACTCAAATTATTTCTTAGTTCTTTTTGAGTTTTAGGAATTATCCAATTTATAAATCCCTTCTAGCTCTTTTCCTGTCTTCACCCATGTTCACTCTATGCATGTGCCTCTTAGTATTCACCAGTGAAGTCATGCAGACTCCCGTGTTGATTTCCACAGCTCTTTTTCTCCATGTCCTCCCTGCTGTCTCCTCAATGCACTGAGCACCGATCTCTATGTATTAAACTCAATAAGAATGATGTGCTTCCCACTGCATATTTTTTCCTGCTTTGTCAAAGATTATTTGACCATAGGGTTGAGGGTCCATATCTGGGCTCTCTGTTCTGTTCCATTGGTCTATAAAAAAGACAATCTCTTCAATAAATGGTGCTGGGAAAATTGGACAGCCACATGCAGAAGAATGAAATTTGACCATTCTCTAACACCATACACAAAGATAAACTCAAAATGGATGACAGACCTCAATGTGAGACAGGAATCCATCAAAATCCTAGAGGAGAATATAGGCAGTAACCTCTTTGACACTGGCCACAGCAACGTCTTTCAAGATACATTTCCAAAGGCTAGTGAAACAAAAGCAAAAATGAACTTTTGGGACTTCATCAAGGTAAAAACCTTCTGCACAGCAAAGGAAACAGTCAACAAAACAAAGAGGCAACCCACAGAATGGGAGAAGATATTTGCAAATGACACTACAGATAAAGGGCTGGTATCCAAGATCTATAAAGAACTTTTCAAACTCAACACCCAAAAAACAAATAATCAAGTCAAAAAATGGGCAGAAAACATGAACAGACACTTCTCCAAAGAAGACATACAAATGACTAACAGACACATGAAAAAGATGTTCAACATCATTAGCCATCACGGAAATTAAAATCAAAACCACACTGAGATACCAACATACACCAGTTAGAATGGCAAAAATAGACAAGGCAAGAAACAACAAATGTTGAAGAGGTTGTGGAGAAAGGGGAACCCTCTTACATTGTTGGTGGGAATGCAAGTTGGTACAGCCACTTTGGAAAACAGTGTGGAAGTGCCTCAGAAAATTAAAAATAGAGCTACCCTATGACCCAGCAATTGCACTCCTGGGTATTTACCCCAAAGACACAGATGTAGTGAAAAGAAGGGCCATATGCACCCCAAAGTTCATAGCAGCAATGTCCGCAATAGCCAGACTGTGGAAAGAGCCGAGATGCCCTTCAACAGATGAATGGATAAAGAAGATGTGGTCCATATATACAATGGAATATTACTCAGCCATCAGAAAGGATGAATATCTAACTTTTACATCAACCTGGATGGGACTAGAGGAGATTATGCTAAGTGAAATAAGTCAAGCAGAGAAAGTCAGTTATCATATGGTTTCACTTATTTGTGGAACATAAGGAATAGCATGGAGGACATTAGGAGTAGGAAGGGAAAAATGAAGAGGGAGAAGTCGGAGGGAGAAATGAACCATGACAGACTATGGACTCTGAAAAACAAACTGAGGGTTTTAGGGGGGAAGGGGGGTGGGACGATGGGTTACCCCGGTGTTGGGTATTAAGGAGGGCATGTACTGCATGGAGCACTGGGTGTTATATGAAAACAATGAATCATGGATCACTACATCAAAAACTAATGATGCATTGTATGGTGACTAACATAACATAATAAAATAAAATTTTTAAAAAATGATGTGCTTCCAAAAAGTGCTTCTAGGCTGAAAGCTGAGTGGATCATAGAGTTTACCTCATCTGTTTTCATTTATTCAGGGATCTAGTCTTCAGTGATTGTTGTCCAATGTCTTAAAAACATTAATTCATATATTATGTTCCATTTTCTAGTTTTTACAGCAGGAGAAAATTCTGATACCAATTAATCTTTCATGGCCAGAAGCAATACTCTAGAAGCCTTACTATTAGCTTCTTGATGTTTGTTTCTTGTAATATTTTATTACTTAATTCAACAGAACCTTATTAAGCATTTGTTATGTTGCCGAGCATTTAACAATTATAAATTAACATATAATATAACATATAGAGATTGGGTTCATATATCATTGTGTTCTTTTTTTCATTTATCTCAACTCGTATTTACTAAATGTGCTATTTCTTCAAATTAAAATATTTATGCAGCTTAAGAATGATTAGGTTTTGTATGTATGTTGTTCTCAATTGGTATGGTATATTCTTATAGGACACAAATTCTCCTTAGATAAAAATTATTCTCTGTGCTTTAATTCTTTCATTTCTTTGTTCTTCATCTTTTAATTTTGGAATGAAAAAAAACATTCCCAAATGTGATCTCTGCATCACTGATTAAATTTTAGATTGCTATTTCTGTCTTATACTCCTTCTCTTGAATTTTACTTTCCTTAAATATTTCTTGATATAATGGAACTCTCTTTTTAACTCAATCTGCTGTTACATCATCTTCTATTTTATTGCTTTTTCCATAGAGCTAGTGAATTCTTTTTTTGCCTTTATGGAAATTATATATAAGATACTCTCCAAAGTTGTTTTCTGTTTCCTGTAGTGTAAGTTTTTTTTAAATTGCGTTTCCTCCCTTACATCATGGGTATAATCATATTCATCTTGTAAGTACAACAAAGACTCTACCAAATCTTTTCACAAATCTCTTATGGTTATTACTTCACTTTTTGTATTTATCCATGAAGAAGAAGGTATATGAAAATTGATGGAGAGGTGGATTTTCCTCCTGGCCAGCATCACTTTCCACCTAGGAGCAGTCAGAATCCTATCAGAATCTACAAGGCTGCTCAGTGTGCTTAGCTCATTCTAAAACTTTTAATATTGGATATCTATTTATCTATCTATCTATAGATGATAGATAGATAGATAGATAGATGATAGATAGATAGATAGATAGATAGAGATCTTATATATCTTTTCCTAAGTATTATTTTAATAAGATGGAAGAGGGAAAAATCAAGTGCTGGTAGAAATCTTGATTCCAATGTCTTAAAAACTTTAGAGGAAAACACTGAACAGAAATCACTCATTCACTCATAACTTCAGATACACCCTACAAGTCCCTGACATGCAAAGTAATGACCCTGCCTTTTCTAGTGACCTAGAAGTGATCCAGACTTTTCTAAAGTCCTATCCTTAGATAGGTCCTATCATATCCACTTTCTACTAAACATCTTTAGCTCAGTCCCATAGGCATCTCAAACTCAGTCTTTCCAAAATAAAACTCATCATTTCTCCTGTATCTACTACATTTTAAAATGACCACTTCATCCACATAATTGTATTAACCAGACACTTGAGGTTCATTTTAAACAACTCAGTGTCCCCAGTCTGTTGTTCAAATTCTAGATATTCTGTCTCCTTAAAATCTGTTTTATTTGTCTACTCCTTTCTGTATTCACTGTCCCTGTTTTGTTCTCCTGCCTGGAGTGTTAGAATAATGTTCTAACTGGTTCCTCTGCTTTATGTCACATGTATCTTTCATCATCCTTCCCGTTGCTTCTAATGTTTTTTCTAAAAGATAGGTCTGATTATGTTACTACTCACATTAAAATATTTCAAAATCTTCCCTTTATCTAAAAGATCGTGTCCAGACTTGTCAGCATCAAGAGGCTCTAAACCAGGAAAGTAGCTCTGAATCACCTCAGAATGTGGTTAAAACACAGATTCTGATTTGGTAGATGTAGGTGGGGCCTGAGATTCTGCACTTGTAGCAAGTTTCTGGTTGCTACTTAGCCTGCTACCCCATAGGGTCACTTTTGGTAGCATGTCTGTAAGATGTCTTTCTGTTCCGACTTCTCTGTAGACTCATCTTCATTTCTTCATCCTCCACTGCAGCCTTATCCTTTTCACTTACTTAACTCTTTAAAGTGCCTAGAAAAATATCTCTGTGTGAATCATCATAGAACTTTTCTGTTCAGAATCCTCTTCTCTCCCATTTCCACCTGAAGAACATCTATTCCTCTTTAACACTTACCTAAAGTTGCAGTTTATAATAGAATCTTTCCTTGATCCCTCCATCCCATCGGAAGATTTACTTTACATATTTACTACTCTTTGTGCTTGGCTGTGCCAGGACGAGCAACTCCTAGGGCACTATGTGTTAAGAATATGATCCATTCTCAACAGATTTTGTTTGTATACCTAGTTTCTTTACTAGTCTATGATACTTTAAGGGCAGAGACTATGTGGTATTGCTGGTACTTAGCACACCATCTGTCATCTTTCAAGTTCTAAATAAACAGCTTTTATAAGAATGTATGAATATAAAATGAAATAGAAGAATAAATTAAACATTAATTTGAAATTTTATTTATAGTTGTATTAACTTTCTATTGATGCATAAGACATTATCACAGACTTAGCATAATCTGCCTAGCCAGGGCTGAGATTTCAACTGAGACTCCCAGTTCTCTTCTGAGCTCATTGACTATGGCGTAAAGCATTTCCTGTACTGTAGGGGGGAGGCACCCATGTTCTTTCTAGTTACCAGTTCCTGGAGGCTGACTGGATCTTTGGCACATAGCCCTCATGGGGCATTCACAACAATGTTGTTTGCTTTCTTCCAGGCAAATGAGAACATATCTGTCTGACTTCTTATCCCTCTCTAGTCTTCCATGATGGAAAATAATATAATGCAATAATCAAATTTGCCACATAGCATACCCTAACGAAGGGAGCAATAATAGACTATCTCATCACATTCATAGGTTCTGCCCTCACTCAAAGATGGCATATTACACAAGCATGTACACCTGGGAGGCCATCTTCAAATTCTCCCTACCACATTAGTTGACTGCAAAACTTGAAGTGCTCATGACAAGTTTGGGAAAGGAAGCCAATGGGAAAGGAAGCCAATACTGAAGAGGAGGATAAAATGAGACTTAAATATATATGTGTGTATATATATATATACACACATATATATAATCAAGATATGAGTTTTACTATCATGATATGTTAGTTACTGGATTTAAAAAAAATATGGGGGTGCTTGGGTGGCTCAGTCATTAAGTGTCTGCCTTAGGCTCAGGTCATGATCCCAGAGTCCTGGGATTGAGCCCTGCATTGGTCTCCCTGCTCAGCGGGAGGCCTGCTACTCCCTCTCCCACTCCCCCTGCTTGTGTTCCCTCTCTCGCTGTCTCTTTCTGTCAAATAAATAAATAAAATCTTAAAAAATATATGTGGTTGAATTCTTGATTTTATAAATGAGTATAAAATTTAAGGACCTTGAAATCTGTGGTAGAAGCACCATTCCTGACTACTGCTAAATGATCTTTCTTCTACCTTAGAATTGCCATCTATTCCAAGCCATTGCAAATAAACAACAACCCCTCAGCCTTCGAATAGTTAAGTGTATGAAAAGGGACTTCACTGAGGAATTAAGTCTGATCAGTCACTCTTAAACTTCTTGCTCAACTTTATCAACTCTAAATAGAATCTTAAACTTCAAGTTTAAAAGAATGTAGCTGATGGCTTTTGAAGTAAGACTGGCAGCTTATCTTTTTGCAAAGCATAAGTATGCATGGAGCCAGTTGCTTTAGCTTCAGTTTAACCTTCTGGAAAGCCAGTCACTAGCTAGCATTGCAGATTTTAGCTCCTTGTAGAGGGTGTCTGTAGCTTCCTACAAATCCATGTGGATCCTGGGATTTGAATGACAGGTGCTTAATGTTACTGAACATACCAGGTTTACCTTCTCATCTCCTGCATTGAATGGGATTAAACTTCTGAGCTGTGACAGGTGATATAATGACAGTATTATCAGTTTTCAAATTTTTTAGCACTTGCTCACTCATGGCTTATTCTCTTGGGACAGTTCTTCTCTCCCCCTGAAATCCACCAGTGATCTATTTATCATGATTCAATATATTCATCCATCACCATGCAAACATAATTGGGTCAAACAGTTTTGCTCATAGGTAAAAAGTCCCATAGGCAATTATCAATTCCCTTTATGATTAATGTAAAAATGATGGTGTTTCTATTAATGGAAGTGCATACAGGAGCATTCACAGTCATATACTGTAGATAAACTTTGTCATTACCCTAATACAAAGTAAAAATTCCTGAAGCACCAAGGAAGTTGGTAGCACCTGTAATATCTGAGCATATCAATTTGCCAGGAAATTAGAGTGAACTCACAGTATTACAAACAATGCTTTTTGGAACCATTTTTGCAAAAATGAGACTAAAGTTTTTTTCAATTTTTTAATGTCATAATTTGAAGCAAGAACACAGAACTGGAGAACACACTGTGCAGAACAGGCATCTACTTAAAACTCCTCCTAAAAATGGTAGGCATGAGAGAAGAATCTCATACTACATGATTCAGTGAAAACTAACACCAGAATTGCATTTGGGAAAGCATTTGCTCATAAAAAATTGAGTATGGGAATTCATGGTTTGTGTATTTCAAAACCTAAAAAAAAAAGCCCCTGTATCATGAGGATGAATTAGAATCATATTGTTCATGAAAAGATCTTCATTTACAGTGTTGTGTGTGTGTGTGTGTGTGTTTTCTTCATGAACCCGTGTTTCTCCTTGATGTTAAGTCTTCCCAAATCAAGTTGTTGAACTCCACCTCTAGACGGTATTGTTGAAAATGTTCTATTTAATATATATATACTACAATATATGATATCAATCTAATACTTATATACATAAGTATACAAGTAAATATACTTAACTATATATATTATGTAATATATACACAAGTTTGGTGAATGTTTATTTTCCCTCTCTAGAACTTAATTTTTTTAAAAACCTTTCTCCACATGTGGCAGAAGCAGCTTCTGATACCAAAAGTTTGTGATTTGACTTGTCTTACTGTACTGTTGTCACCAGGATGTGGCTGTACAGACGGAGACCACATTTCCAGTCTCCTCACACTTCGGTGCAGCCCTTTGCTAAGTTCCAGCAAAAAGGAACTTGAGTGTAAGTAATATGTACCACTTCCACAGTGCCCTTCCCTATTCCTTCCTCTGCTGGCTGGAGGCTGAAGACTTGGAGGCCTAAAGACAGTGGAGTCACAGGACAGAAAGAACCTGGATCCCTACATCATTATGTGGCAGAAAGCCACCCTTTCATGACCTAGGAACACCTGCATTGGAATTGATATAAAGGAAAAATAACTTTCATTTTGCTATGCCATTAAAATGTGGGGATTTGTTTGATACAACAGCTAGTATTACTTGAACCAATACAAAAATCAAGGCCTTGAGGTAGATGCTGCTATTAAAAAAAAAAAAAAATTTAACTATCTGACAGGAACTTAGCAGTTTTGTGGTAGGCAGTGAGGAGACAGATCTAGCAAGCTGGAAGTCCCTGCTTGCTGTAGTGAAACATTTGGTAAAACTGTCACCCTTGTTAGCGTGGAAGGCAGACCAAGTGTCTACTGAGCCTGTGCATCTCGGGAAAGTGGTTGGAATGAGCCAGAATGCTAGCATATGTTGATCTTCCCTTGCTGTGTTTGGCAAGGTATTACAAGAAAGAGTGAGCTAGTTTGCAGACAGAAAGAAACAGAATAAAAGTATCAGAAATTTAGAATCACACAGGGTTGGAACTGCTTCTAGAGGACAAACAATGTAAAATAAGACTTTAAAAGCCTTTGAGCCACAAAGGCCCATTACAACTACTCAATTAAACAAAGTTACAGGGCCCTGGGGCTGACACCAGATTAAGAGTGGGCTTTCCACCCAAGCCTGTTGTTGCATATAGCTTCAAGGTACTAACCATTACCTTGATAGAGAGAGGCATAAGTGGAGAGATAAAGAAGGCACCACTATTGTTCTAGAAAGGAACTTTTTTTAGTGTAATTTCCAACCCATGGAATTTGCTGGAAACACATCAAGCAGTGTGGGTTATCGTTGTCTCAAAGTACTTATTCTATCCTTACTAACACAGTCCCAAATAGTCACTTGTTATATATAACTCCCATCAAAACTTGTACTGGCTCAATATCAAGTTCACGTCACCCTTGCTTATCTGGCACAGAGTCTTCATTTTGCTATTGGCATTATGTTGACTGAAATTCCTATATTCCTGTATATCCTAAGTTCAACACTCTTAGAGGAAAAAGGCCAAGTAAATGAAATTCTCTTCAGGGTGTGTCTAAGTTAGACAGAGCTGCAGTATGTACCATGTACCAAGTGTTGCCTAATGACTATTCTTTTGGGAGAGAAGAGATGATCAGAATGCGTATCTGGAAGAGATGTTCCCTAAATTCATACTTTCAGGTGGTGTGAGTGGAGGGAAGAGGGAAATCACGGGGGCAAATGTTTTCCTTTGGGGATTTATCGAGTAAGGAAAATGAAAAAGAAAACCTTTCCAGTTTTGTTGATTCGTGCTGTCTAAAAATTGCCAAAATTTCATCTTTGCCTGGTGGAGAAACTCACCTCCAGGGAGGAAACACATGATCTCTTTCCTTGTTAAGCAAGTGCTGTACACAGCAAAAAGCACCCTGATATTAAACCATAAACCAAGTGAACTAATAAATAAAGGTGCCAACCTCAGTTGAGCAATAATGCTCCATATCTAACATTTTCAGGGGACAGGCCCCATGCAAAGTGTTTCCACATTTTTCCCCCCTAGGATGCAGTTGACTGTGTTCTATAAAGCATAGATTAGCTTTACAGCTAATCTGTAGGAGCCTTGTGCTGAGTTACAATCCAGGGACACTGAAATGGAAGCCACGGCAAGGCTTACAGCAAATGGGGAAAGCCTGCACCTTTGGAGTTACTATTTCTAACTTCCAGAAAAACAAAACTCCAAGAGAGATGTGCATTGCTAAGCCTTGTGGATTGGCAGGGAAGTGAGAGGAAGAGAAAGGGAAACGGGACACATACTCATTTTCTCCTGAGTCACCAGAGGATCTGTCCGGTGGGCTGAGCTCCTCTCAGCAGTTTTGAAATCTGACTATGCTCTAAAAGCCACAGGCATCCTAGGAAGGAAGTAGCCCACAACAGCACTCAGATCATTAATGACACACTCATACTGAACACTGAGGCAAAATTATCTTCACCCTAAGTTTAATGCATTCCTGGAAACCACAAGAACAGCTCTGAGGAATGTCCCTAATGGCAAGTAATAGAAAAAACTTGCTACAATTCTCGGCGACCACACAATTACCTAAAACAGAGACAGAAAATTATATTTCGAGCCAAAAATATGGCCTTCTCATTTATCCTGCATGCCATGAATTCATCTTCAGCAAGTAGGTGCTCTATTGGCCTAGCTGGAGTAATACAAAGAGGAGAAGACTATTCCAGAAAGCAGAAGGTGGGGAAATGTGTATTCTTATGCCCCACCCCCCAAAAAAAGTTCAGTGACTTTTGAAAATGAATTCTCCAGCTCCTTAAGAAAGTGTGTGTAGTTGTGTGAAAGTCAAGGGTTAGTGTGAGTGATAAGAATGGATGTTCCCAAGGGGAAACAGAAATGGGTAGAAGGAAGAAATGAAGAAGCACATCAGTGTCCTCCCTAGGATGCTGCTGCGGAAGAAGAAATTGAGGTCGTAAGGGGCAAAAATCAGTGCCTGAGGGGTAAGAAGCTTAATAAAAGTTACTGAGATAAAGGAAAGCTCCTGGAACAGATGGGCCTCCCACTGACACTTATGAAGAATTCACTGACGATTAAGTACTCCAAGCCTGGTGGAAGGCTTCAGAGCAATTTTGGAAAAACGGAAGAAGGCAAAGTCAATGACACCATGGCTATTGACTATTTTGTTTAAAAATGGCATGACAGGAGATGTCAGGAATTGGAAGTTCTTAGCACAATTGAGTCTGGGCTTTAACACACTTGTGGGAATTGTGCAGTGAGTCCAGGAGTCATCGTTGACAGAATGATACACGAGAACCAAAATCATATAATAAAAGGGAGGAAGAACACACAGCATTTATTCACCTGAAATAAAGAAGGAAGGCATATTGAAGGTGCAACACAATCAGGTTATACCACTCTTGGATAAAGACATCGTATTTGACAAGACAGTGTGTGACTTTGCATTGCTAAGTTTATGAGTTTGAGGTACCACATTAGCCGTATGAGAATGGAGAGAGTCAGAAAGAAGAGCAAAATCTCTGGAGACAAGGTAAAGATGTCCACTCAACTATTTGCTGCATGTATTTACAACACACTTCTGATTTTTAAAAAAAGCAAACATAACAATAAAAAATTTTTTTAAAATGCATAGATGTGAGACCAATGCCAAGGAAAGGGTTATAGGAAATGCTGGACAACAGCATATAATGGGACATCAATGATATGGGAGGCTAAGGTGAAGGTAACTCCACTGCTTTATCCATGGAAATGTGCATAAATATCATTGTGAAATGGTTGTATTAAGAAAGAACTAAAGTGAGCATAGGCAGCCCACACTTTATTTTTTTAAAGATTTTATTTATTGGAGAGAGAGAGAGGGGGCATGAGCAGGGGGGAGGGGGAGAGGGAGAGGGAGAAGGAGACTCCCCACTGAGCAGGAAACCCCACCCCCCACCAATGT
Source organism: Mirounga leonina (assembly GCF_011800145.1). Taxonomy (NCBI): domain Eukaryota; kingdom Metazoa; phylum Chordata; class Mammalia; order Carnivora; family Phocidae; genus Mirounga; species Mirounga leonina. The sequence continues at coordinate 26,511,322 of NW_023270387.1, read as the reverse complement.
GGGACTCGATCCCAGGACCCTGGGATCATGATCTGCTTAAGTGACAGAGCCACCAAGGCACCCAGCAGCCAACACCTTAGATATAGCGGTGTACCTGCTCTTCTGCAAACATATATTAGATGATATCACAACAATAAATATCTCTTCCCTTTTTCTGGCAAACCTCTACTCTTCCTTTTAGTCTCATCTCAACTATCGTCTCTTCTGTATAACATGCCCACACCTTCCTAGGTAGAGATAACTATCCCCTCCTCTGTGATCCCCTGGTGTTTGGTATAAATGCCATGTGTGATTTTTCTCGTGTTGCAGGACAAATTTCCACAAAATTGGCACCTAAAACAACACAAATTTATTATCTCATGCTTTCCATGGGTCAGGAGTCCTTATGTTTTAGCTGGCTGGTCTGCAGTATCTTACAATGCTGAAGTGGGGAGTCAGCAGGCCATGTTGGCATATAGAGGCTCAATTAGGGAATGATCACTTTCATGCTTTCTCAGATCACTGGGTGAATTATTTCCCTGTGATTGACTGAAAGACTGAGTCTTGTTTTCTTGTTGGCTGTCAACTAGGGATCACTTTCTGATCCTAGAGTCTTTCCTCAGGTTCTAGGCCATGAACACAGTCCTGTGGTCCCTTCCATAGGCTGCTTTCTTCCAGGCCAGCCAGCAGGAGGGCATCTCTCTGACACTCCACCTTATCTTGATGGGACTGTCCTGATTAGATCAATGTCATCCAGAATAATTTCCCTTTTGATTAATTCAAAGTCAATTGATTAATAACCTAATCACAGGGGTAGTATCCCATTGTATTTGTTGACCCCACCCACACTCAAGGGGAGGAGAATAAACTCAGTGTATACACAATTGGGAAGAGAAAAATGGGGGTCATCTCAGAATCCTGCCTACCATGCTCGATAAACTGTCAAGATGGGGTAATAATAATCATATATATTATGGCTAGGATATAAATAATGTTTTAATATATTATATATTCACAATTATAAGTTATTGTATATATGTGGTATATATATGTATATAATACACATATTATTATATATGGGTATTTTACACACACACACACACACACACACACTCTGCCCTGGAGCAGAGATCATGCCTTTTCCAAATCAGTATCACCAACAACTAGCATGATACCAAAAATCTAGTAGACATTAATAACTTCTTTTAAATTAAATGCCTATAGGAAAACAATATATAAAAAAACAACAGCAAAACTTGGGGTCCGTTTGAGGGGAGATTATGAGAAATAGATTTGGAAATGGCATAGGAAGGTAGAGAATGGAAAGAAAAAGATAGTTTCCTGGAGAATATGGAAGATACCTAGCAATGTGTCCATTTCAGCTCTCACATTTCACCCCAGACTTCTTAATAAAGCCTGCACTATTTTACACCACTACCAACAGAATTACCATATTTCTTCTGATATTCGTAGAATCAAGGAGAAACAGCATGACTGTCTTAGAAATGCAGGGAGCAGGGTCCATATTCTCTTCCAGTCCAAGTTTTAAGACACTTCCACAGGGCAGAAGTGGGGCTGGAGGGAAGATGGCAGTGCCCAAGCTTAGAACGAGGAAGAGCAGCTCTCGGCACAAGTGTGTGTGCAGATGGTGCTGGAGAAGGCTGCATCTGGGAAAATCACCTTCATAGAAAAACTCCATTGGACACCTGAAGAGCTCAGGTTGCCTACCACAGGAGTCCCACAGAATAAGAAAGCCCGCTTCTTGAAAATACTGATATTTCTGACTGAATTACAAGGAAATTATGAAAGAGTATGGGCTTGGGCCCAAAGGAGGCCTAATAACTTCAGGTTAAACTGCTACCACAGTTAGTTGGGTGATGGAGATGACAAAAGGCCCAGAACACGTCCCAGTCAGTGCTGATGCATATGCCTAGGAAGACTAAAGTCTTAGCCTAGATAGATTCTGGGGCAAACATGACCAAAGCCTTGGCATCTTGGTATCTTCATTTCTAAGCTTGTCATCTATGTAAGGCTGCTGCTCAAAGCTTGAACCCTGAGTCTTTCATGTCCAGCAATATGCTTACAGAATCACATAAAGGCCAAACTGCATTTTCCTGTGATCATAAACAATGGTAACATAATTGATAAAAGTCTTACAGTGAGATGCATCCAGCATTTTGAGAATTCTGAAGATGTCTTTTATCAAAAAACTACATTTTTTATGACCAGCCTTGTTCTATAAGCTTTACAACTGGAGGTGGTGGATTTTTCCAGTTTATTCAGAGTGGTAAGTCCTCTGTTTTGCTTGGAACAAGCTTTAGAGGACCTCTTCATGTGAGTCACCAGGGCTCCAAGAAATGTGAAAGGAAGCATCATTCCCAATCTAAGCATGCACAAAAACCAGAGTCCAGGACACAGAACAACAGCACCAAGAACAACTGCACCACCCACAAAAACCTATAGACTTTGAGTATAGGGACAGCCACAAATGGTGTCTCTTCAAAGACCGTCCTTTCTGACCTAATCCTGACTCATGAAACATTGGCTGAGGAACATAAGGCAGCAGGCAGTGATACTCATCATACTGACCGTGAGGTTGCAGAGCAAAGTTGTGAAGGGCCAGTGTTCCCAATCGTCCCAGGGATCAATGGCAAAGCACTGGAAAAGAAACAATGAACAGGAGACTTCAGGAAGCTCCAATTCAGTTTCATGAAGCTCAGAATTTTGAGATTTCTGCATGTGGAAGCTATTATTTCCACCCACAGGCTATTGACTGAATTTAGCAGACCTCTCTTATGAGGGAAGTCTCATGACCAATAAAGCCAGGGCTCAAAAGTGGCCACAGCCCTGGAGCCTACAAAGTAAACACCTAATTCTGATGATACTTGCCTAAGAACTCACACAGAGAAAGCTGAACTCACTGTCCTTGGAAGCCCGAGATGGTGTTTTATCGTTTGGAATTCAGTGCTTCTGCTGCTAATGGAAGAGAGTCCCTGCTGTGTTGACCACATCACATCTCCAAAGATGGGCTAGGCCTACAGATCCATCCCGTCCTCTTCCCTTCAACCTTAATGTCCTGAGTTCTCCACCTCCAGTAGAAAAGGAGGAGGGAAACAGGAGTCTGAGCCTGCTCAGCACTGGCCATATGGTCTCCCCTCTCAGGGGGAGGGGTCAATCAGGTAACTGGCTAGCTGGGTAAATGATTTAATTAAAAAAAGATGAATAGAGGATTAGGAGACCTAGATTTTTCTGGTCCCAGGAATTCAGCCAGGTAGTTATCAAACCATTCAGAACACCTACGAACTCAACAGAAGATCGAAGAAAAGAATAGCAGCAATTCTCTGAACAGAAAAGCAACCACTTTCTGGAAGGTAGGACATGCAGAGAAGTGAATCCAAGGTGATATTTGGGAAGATGGAACTTGGGGGAGGGAGCCTCCTCAGCTGGCTACCGGCAAGTGATAGAGCAGCAGAGCACAAAATCAGAACTTCTAGAAGTTGGCTCCATTGAGGGACATGTCACTCAGGCAGCTAAGCAGGGGGTGAAACACTCGCTGGGACAGTGTGGTCTTAGGACCTTTGGGGTCACAGAAAGACCAGGGGTGCCTGAGTGCAACAGAGCTCCCAGGTATCGGAGCGGGAAACCGGCTGTAAAGACGGAGCCAAGGAATGGGCTCTCATCTCAGGGTTGCCACAAACCGTGATCCGCAGCACAGTCAGGCCACTGCTCCTCCAGCCGGGACCCATCAAATGGTGGATCCGGGGAGACTCCCCCTCCTCCCCAGGGAGGAGCACACCGCAGGACTCTGCTGGGTTTGGAGACTCCACACGGGGTCATGTGCCAGAGATAGAAACACTCGGTCACAGGCCAGTGAGCATGGAGTGCAGCCAGAGACTAGGGAGAGGGAGTGATTGACTGCTTTTCTCTGGGGGTGCACTAAGAAGTGGGGCCCCAAGCTCTTGGCTCTTCTGGGGCAGAGATTGGGAGGCCACCATTTTCACTCTCACCCTCCAAAGCTGTATGGAAAGCTTGCAGGGAACAAAAGCTCCCGAGAGCAAGCCAGGGCAGATTGCTTAGCCCACCTGGCAAGGGCTTTGCATTCCACCTCAGGCAAAGACATTTGAGAATCACTGCAACAGGCCCATCCCCCAGAAGATCAATGAGAACAGCCAGCCAAGACCAAGTTTACCAATCAATGAGAACTGCAGAACTCCAGCACTAGGGGAATACAGCACATAGAATTCATGGCTTTTTCCCTCATGATTCTTTAGTCTTTCAAAGTTAATTTTTAAAATTCTCTTTATTTTTCTCTTTTTCTATTTTTTAGTTGAATTTTCTTTTTTCCTTTTTTAAATAACATCAATTCCTTTTTTAAAATCTTTTAAATGTTTCATTTTTACAGTCATATTCTGCCTCTTCATTGTATTTAACCTTATTTTTTGTATATATATGTTTTTTTTCTTTAAAATTTTGGGATACAGTTTCTACTAACAGACCAAAATATACCCTAAATCTAGTGTATTACATTGTCCTAGCCTCCAGGCTGATCACATTCTCTCTTTTTTTTTTCATTCTTTTTTCAACCAACTTCTTATCAATTCCTTTTTTAAAATCCTTTTTAATTTTCATCTTTACAGTCATATTCCATCCCTTCATCATATTTACCCTTATTTTTCTATATATATGTTTTTCTTTCTTTAAAATTTTGAGAGGCAATTTCTTCTAACAGACCAAAATACACCCAAAATCTAGTGTGTGGCTCTGTTATATTCACCAAACTGATCATATTCTTTTTTTTTTTTTTCCTTTCTTTTCCCCCCAGTTTCGGGCCTCTTCAGATTTGTTTAGTGTATATTTTTCTGCAGTCATTGTTACCATTTTACCATTTTTTTAGCATTTTGTTCTCTCATTCACCTATTCTCCTCTGGACAAAAATGACAAGATGGAAAAACTCACCTCAAAAAAAAAAAAAAAAAGAACAAGAGGCAGTACTGACTGCCAGGGACCTAATCAATAACAGACATTAGTAAGATGTTGGAACTAGAGTTCAGAATGACGATTATAAAGATACTAGCTGGGCTTGAAAAAAGTATAGAAAATACTAGAGAATCCCTTTCTGGAGAAATAAAAGAAGTAAAATCTAACCAAGTCGAAATCAAAAAGGCTATAAATGAGGTGCAATCAAAAATGGAGACTCTAGGGGCGCCTGGGTGGCTCAGTTGGTTAAGCGACTGCCTTTGGCTCAGGTCATGATCCTGGAGTCCCGGGATCGAGTCCCGCATCGGGCTCCCTGCTCAGTGGGGAGTCTGCTTCTCCCTCTGACCCTCCTCCCTCTCGTGCTCTCTGTCTCTCATTCTCTCTCACAAATAAATAAATAAAATCTTTAAAAAAAAAATGGAGACTCTAACTGCTAGGATAAATGAGGCAGAAGAGAGAATTAGTGATATAGAAGACCAAATGATGGTGAATAAAAAAGCTGAGAAAAAGAGAGATAAACAACTCCTGGATCATGAGAGAAGAATTCAAGAGATAAGTGATACCATAAAGTGAAACAACATTAGAATAATTGGGATCCCAGAAGAGGAAGAGGGGCAGAAGGTATATTGGAGCAAATTACAGCAGAAGAACTTCCCTAATTTGGGGATGGAAACAGGCATCAAAATCAAGGAGGCACAGAGAACACTCCTCAAAATCAATAAAAATAGGTCAACACCCCAATATCTAATAGTAAAACTCACAAGTCTCAGGGACAAAGAGAAAATCCTGAAAACAACTCGGGACAAGAGGTCTGTAACCTACAATGGTAGAAATATTAGATTGGGAGCAGACCTATCCACAGAGACCTGGAAGGCCAGAAAGGACTGGCATGATATATTCAGAGCACTAAATGAGAAAAATATGCAGCCAAGAATACTATATCCAGCTAGGCTGTCACTGAAAATAGGAGAGATTAAAAGCTTCCAGGACAAACAAAAACTGAAAGAATTTGCTAACACCAAACCAGCCCTACAAGAAATATTGAAATGGGTCCTCTAAGCAAAGAAAGAGCCTAAAAGTAACATAGACCAGAAAGGAACAGGGACAATATACAGTAACAGTCACCTTACGGGCAATACAATGGCACTAAATTCATATCTTTCAATAGTTACCCTGAATGTAAATGGCCTAATGCCCCAATCAAATGACACAGGGTATCAGATTGGATAAAAAAAACAAGACCCATCGATATGCTGTCTGCAAGAGACACATTTTAGACCCAAAGACACCTCCAGATTTAAAGTGAGAGAGTGGAAAACCATTTACCATGCTAATGGACATCAAAAGAAAGCTGGGGTGGCAATCCTTAGATCAGACAAATTAGACCTTAAAACAAAGACTATAATAAGAGATGAGGAAGGATATTACATCATACTTAATGGGTCTATCCAACAAGAAGATCTAACAATTTTAAATATCTATGCCCCTAACATGGGAGCAGACAGTTATATAAGCCAGTTAATAACAAAATCAAAGAAACACATCGACAACAATACAATAATCATTGGGGACTTTAACAGGCCCCTCACTGAAATGGACAGATCATCTAAGCAAAAGATCAACAAGGAAATAAAGGCTTTAAATGACACACTGGACCAGATGGACTTCACAGATATATTCAGAACATCCCATCCAAAAGGAACAGAATAAACATTCTTCTCTAGTGCCCATGGAATATTCTCCAGAATAGATCACATCCTGGGTCACAAATCAGGTCTCAACTGGTACCAAAATATTGGGATCATTCCCTGTATGTTTTTGGACCATATGCTTTGAAACTAGAACTCAATCACAAGAGGAAAGGTGGAAAGAACTCAAATACATGGAGGCTAAAGAGCATCCAACTAAAGAATGAATGGGTCAACCAGGACGTTAAAGAAGAATTTAAAAAATTCATGGAAACAAATGAAAATGAAAACACAACTGTTCCAAATCTTTGGGATGCAGCATGGCGGTCCTAAGAGGAAGTATATAGCAATACAAGCCTTTCTCAAGAAACAAGACAGTTCTCAAATACACAACCTAACCCTACACTTAAAGGAGCTGGAGAAAGAACAGCAAATAAAGCCTAAACCCAGCAGGAGAAGGGAAATAATAAAGATCAGGGGCACCTGGGTGGCTCAGTCATTAAGCGACTGCCTTCAGCTCAGGTCATGATCCCAGGTTCCTGGGATCGAGCCCCGCATCGGGCTCTCTGCTCGGCCGGGAGCCTGCTTCTCCCTCTCCCACTCCCCCTGCTTGTGTTCCCTCTCTAGCTGTCTCTCTCTCTCTCTGTCAAATAAATAAAATAAAATCTTAAAAAAAAAAAGAAATAATAAAGATCAGAGCAGAAATCAATGAAATAGAAACCAAAAGAACAGTAGAACAGATCAACAAAGCTAGGAGCTGGTTCTTTGAAAGAATTAGTAAGATTCATAAACCAGACTTATCAAAAAGAAAAGAGAAAGGACCTAAATAAACAAAATCATGAATGAAAGAGGAGAGATCACAACCAACACCAAAGAAATACAATCAATTATAAGAACGTTTTATGAGCAACTATATGGCAGCAAATTAGATAACCTGGAAGAAATGGATGGTTTCCTAGAGACATATCAACTATCAAAACTGAACCAAGAAGTAATTGAAAACCTGAACAGACCTATAACCACTAAGGAAATTGAAGCAGTAATCAAAAATCTCCCAACAAACAAGAGCCCAGGTGAGATGGCTTCCCAGGGGAATTCTACAAAACATTTAAAGAAGAATTAATACCTATTCTGATACTGTTCCAAAAAAATAGAAATGGAAGGAAAACTTCCAAACTCATTTTATGAGGTAAGCATTACCTTGATCCCAAAACCAGACAAAGACCCCATGGAAAAGGAGAACTACAGACCAATAACCCTGATGAACACGGATGCAAAAATTCTCACCAAAATACTAGCCAATAGGATCCAACAGTACATTAAAAGGATTATTCACCACGACCAAGGGGGATTTATTTCTGGGCTGCAAGGTTGGTTCAACATCCGCAAATCAATCATTAATAAAAGAAAGAACAAGAACCATATGATGCTCTCAATAGATGCAGAAAAAGCATTTGACAAAGTACAGCTTCCTTTCTTGATTAAAACTCTTCACAGGGGTGCCTGGGTGGCTCAGTCATTAAGCGTCTGCCTTCGGCTCAGGTCATGATCCCAGGGTCCTGGGATCAAGCCCCGCATCAGGCTCCCTGCTCCACGGGAAGCCTGCTTCTCCCTCTCACACTCCCCCTACTTGTGTTCCCTCTCTCGCTGTGTCTCTCTCTGTCAAATAAATAAAATCTTTAAAAAAAAAAGAAACACAAAAACACAAAAAAAAACTCTTCACAATGTAGGGATAGAGGGTATACACCTCAATATCATGAGTCATCTATGAAAAATCCACAGTGAATATCATAGTCAATGGGGAAAAACTGAAAGCTTTTCCCCTAAAATCAGGAACACGGCAGGGATGTCCACTATCATCACCGCTATTCAACATAGTACTAGAAGTCCTAGCCTCAGCAATCAGACAACAAAAAGAAATAAAAGGCGTCTGAATCAGCAATGAAGAAGCAACACTCTCACTTTTTGCAGATGATATGATACTTTATGTGGAAAACCCAAAAGAGCCCACCCCAAAACTGCTAGAACTCATACAGGAATTCAGTAAATTGGCAGGATATAAAATTAATGCACAGAAATCAGTTGCATTTCTATACACCAACAACAAGACAGAAGAAAGAGAAATTAAGTAGTCGATCCCATTTACAATTGCACCCAAAACCAAAAGATACCTAGGAATAAATCTAACCAAAGAGGCAAAGGATCTGTACTCAGAACACTATAGAATATTCATGAAAGAAATTGAGGAAGACACAAAGAAATGGAAAAACGTTCCATGCTCATGGATTGGAAGAACAAATATTGTGACAATGTTTATGCTACCTGGAGCATTCTACACATTTAGTGCAATCCCCATCAAAATACCATCCACTTTTTTCAAAGAAATGGAACAAATAATCCTAAAATTTGTACGGAACCAGAAAAGACCCCGAATAGCCAGAGGAACATTGAAAAAGAAAAGCAAAGCCACTGGCATCACAATTGCGGACTTCAAGCTCTATTACAAAGCTATCATCATCAAGACAGTATGGTACTGGCAAATAAAACAGACACATAGATTAATGGAACAAAACAGAGAGCCCAGAAATGGACCCTCAACTCTATGGCCAACTAATCTTCAACAAAGCAGGAAAGAATGTCCAACGGAAAAAAGACAGTCGCTTCAACAAATGGTGTTGGGAAAACTGGACAGCCACATGCAGAAGAATGAAACTGGACCATCTCCTTACATCACACACAAAAGTAGACTCAAAATGAATGAAAGACCTAAATGTGAGATAGAAATCCATCAAAATCCTAAAGGAGAACACAGGCAGCAACCTCTTTGACCTCAGCTGCAGCAACTTCTTCCTAGAAACATCACCAAAAGCAAGGGAAGCAAGGGCAAAAATGAACTATTGGGACTTCATCGAGATAAAAAGCTTTTGCAAAGCAAAGGAAACAGTCAACAAAACCAAAAGACAACTGACAGAATGGGATAAGATATTTGCAAATGACATGTCAGATAAAGGGCTAGTATCCAAAATCTATAAAGAACTTATCAAACTCAACACCCAAAGAACAAAGAATCCAATCAAGAAATGGGCAGAAGACATGAACAGACATTTCTGCAAAGACATCCAAATGGCCAACAGACACATGAAAAAGTGCTCAATGTCACTCAGCATCAGGAAAATCCAAATCAAAACCTCAATGAGATATCACCTCACACCAGTCAGAATGGCTAAAATTAACAAGTCAGGAAACGACAGATGTTGGAGAGGATGCAGAGAAAGGGGAACCCTCCTACACTGTTGGTGGGAATGCAAGCTGGTGCAGCCACTCTGGAAAACGTATGGAAGTTCCTCAAAAAGTTGAAAATAGAGCTACCCTACGACCCAGCAATTGCACTACTAGATATTTACCCCACAGATACAAATGCAGTGATCCAAAGGGGCACCTGCACCCCAGTGTTTATAGCAGCAATGTCCACAATAGCCAAACTATGGAAAAAGCCTACAAGCCCATCAACAGATGAATGAATAAAGAAGATGTGGTGTATATATATACAATGGAATATTATGCAGCCATCAAAAAATGAAATCTTGTCATTTGCAAAGACATGGATGGAATTAGAGGGTATTATGCTAAGCGAGATAAGTCAGTTAGAGAAAGACAAGTATCATATGATCTCACTGATATAAGGAATTTGAGAAACAAGACAGGATCATAGGGGAAGGGAGGGAAAAATGAAACAAGACGAAACCAGAGAGGGAGACAAACCATTAAAGACTCTTAATCTCAGGAAACAAACTGAGGGTTGCTGGAGTGGAGGGAGTGGGAGGGATGGGGTGGCTGGGTGATGGACATTGAGGAGGGTAGATACTATGGTGAGCACTGTGAATTGTGTAAGACTGATGAATCACAGACCTGTACCCCTGAAACAAATAATACATTATATGTGAATTTAAAAAATTAAAAAAAAATAGATGAATAAACAAAATAGCAATGTGGACTAATTGGACCTTGTCTCATCTTCTTAATTCTGTGAGGAAACATGAGTGGAATCCATTTTTGCAACACCCTCTGCATTGGCTCTTTCCCCAAGGAGAGGAGAGATCTATGTAACTGGTTAGGCTGGGTAACTTCCTGAGCATATGTGCTCTGGTGAGACTGGTGCCCCAGGATGCATTATCTGCCTCCACCATGCCGAATACTCCTTGGTTAGTGAGAGGCCAAGGTTGGATTGCTAGTCTACTTGGACTGGATGGACATCTGACTTCTTTGCATGTTTCTCAATGGGTTCAGAATATACAAGGCAGAGATGTGATTGATGCTCCTATCCCCCAGCCTTCCCTCATGAACAGGTAGCAAGAACACAGCATTTGTAACCCACGGCCTTTATTCTAGTCACTGACTGTCACTTTGAGCATTGTTACTTCTCACCGATGCTCTGAATCTCTGTTGCCTCATTTGCAAAAAAGAGCCAGTAAAATTTGCTCCACAGGCAGGGTTATAGAACCCCTACAGGAAAGCATTATCCAAATGCCTATAATTAATGAACTCAACATAGTTTGATCTCCCCGAAAAAAAAAAAAAAAAAGGAAACAGTAAATGCCTTAGAGATACCAGAAGCTAGTTACTGATGAACATTTATTTTTCTTCTTTGTTCTTTAATTTCCTCTTTTCTTACCTCCTTCCTTGTCTTGTTTTTACATTGGAGTTTCTCTGCTACCATTTTCACAGAGGCATAAAGCTTGAAGAGGGTTTGAGTGCTTTTCTTCCTAATTGAAAGAATAGTTTCAGTAGAAGACTTTTCACCTTAAAAAACTAAAAATATCAAATCATTGGAGAATAAAATACAAACTAATGGGATGGAAAAAAATATATAGGGGATTCAGAGTTGGGTGTGAACTGTTAAACCTGGGAAACTTTAGGAGAGGATTTCTGTGAGATCCACAACAGAAAAGTTGCCATTAAATGCTTAATTATATGTTGCTCTCATAGGAACTGCCTAGAGAATGTGATATATGCCCAGTCTTTGTACTTGGCAACCTACACTAATGTTAAACAACCTTTGGAGATAGCAAGACCTTATCAGGACCCTCCACCTCCTCTGTGAAGATTTGCATTAATTTGATGAAATCAGTAGCACTTAAGTGAGCTATATTATTAAACATAACAAAAACTTCACACTTTCAAAAATAATACAAAAATATCTAAGTCATTTATTTAGTCTACACTAACCTAGGGGTCTGGGTCCCATAGATTGGGAATCATGATTTACTCTCTACTGGTGCTATTAGAACCATAAACACTTTCCCTGCAACTACAAATAATAATAATAATGATAATAGTAGTAGTAGTAGTAGTAGTTCATATATTCAGGAATTACTAATCACTGTATTTGGATTACCTTGTTTAATTCTTACAACAATCCTATGAAGTCAGATTGTTGAACTCCCTTTGGAGATGAAGGGACCAAAGTCCCCCAAAAGGTAAGTAATTTGCCCTTGAAGAGAGATTAGGAGCCAGGCCAATTGATTCCGGAGCCTGAATTGTTAACCCTTACATATTATTTACTGCCTTGGCTGTAGTTCCCAGCACAAAAGAAATACATACAAGTGATTTCTACTTAATCACATTCGTTAATAATTAAAAAATAAAATCAAGGGGTGATGACTGTTGAGGAAGATGAGGTTATGGTAACAAATCCACTGGGAAAAAAGAGAGGAATATCCCCATGATGGTGAATTGAGAAAAAAAATGGAAATGAAGAAGGGGACAAAGAGGGCTGGATCTGAATATTTATGTTCCCTGTTATTCAGGTGGCAGTGACTGAAATGAGACGTGTACGAATGAAAAGCATCGGACTGAAATAGTCAATGGAAAGAAGAAAGACCTCAATGCTATACATAAGTAACATATTTTTAAGATCACACACCTATATAAGCCAAGGAAGGAAAATGTTTCAATAAAATAATAATTGGAGGACAGGTGGAATAATGGAGGTTGACCTGTCTGATTTCTTTGGTGGTAAGTGTACTCTTAGCAGAATGGGAGCCTGCCGTGTGCCCCCTGGAAGTGTAGCTGTTCTGAGTCCCAGCGTCCCCAGTCAAATGTCAGGTTGGAACAACAACCCTGACTCTCCTCACATTTATGGAACAAAGCAGGACTCTCCCCCTCCCCCTCTCAAGTGTGTTTGATTCAGCTGCCTTTTCCTTGACACACTCGGCCCTTGGTTGACCACATTATTGTCCTACTATGCTCCCAGCTCCTGGCTCCCAAACATGCTCTCATCCACATCTAAACTTTTGACAATTGGTGCTATATCACATCTTGGATGTTAACTAATACTCCTCATGAGAAAATGCAATCTCCTTTCCTTCCCATTATACATGAACTATTTGAACCCCAAAGGCATGTATGGCCACACAAAGACAGACAGTCATTCTTCCCATAAGCAAATGCTTACTGAGTTGCAGGTCCTGAGTTATGTGCCGCTGGGGGCTGAGGGATGGGGTTAGACTGTGAACATGCCAGACCCAGTGCCTGGCTTCATGAAGTTTACACCTTAGTGAAGGACATGCTGAAAAACCCAAACGATCAGAAAAATAAAATAACTTCAGGGATAGTACCTACATAGTACATGAAACATACAAGGTGCTTGTTAATGAATAGGAAGACATGGGGCCCAGGTTAATTCAGGTAAGGCTTTGGGGGAAATGATATATAAGTGTAGATTTATGGGATAAGATGATAGAAAGCATTCCAGGCATAGGAAACTTGAGTGCAATTCCCTGAGAGAAACGGAGGTGGAGCCTGATGCAGTCAGGGAAAGTCTAGGGCCAGGCAGATGATGGAGAATGGCAAGAGACCAGGTCAGATCATACAGGTATTTAGATTTAGGCCCTGGCAAGAGGCAGAGAGTCATGGAAAGCCATTGGAGGGTCTAAAAGTAGCAATAATGACACTGATTTGCATTTTCAGATGATGAGATACACTGCTCTGCAGAGAATGGACCCGAGAGGTGGAAGAGGGGAAGGAGATAGTTGGTTCCCCAGAAGGAGGAGGTGCTCACAGGGCTGCTTCTTTCTGCAGCCGCCGATTATGCACCTGGAAGGAATGTAGAGTATGGCTAAAGAACACCTGCTGCGGAGATGATGCGCTGGCCGCGCTCACTACCCATGAGCTGGGAGGACTTTGCACATTTCTTAACCTCTCTGTGTCTTGATTTCCTCAACTCAGAGATAACAATCGCCCTTACCTTTTAGGGTGGCTGTGATGATTAATCAGATAATGCCGGAAAGGAAGGCAGTGTGCAGGGATTGCTGGTTCCGTGTTACCTCTGCAACTGTTTGGGTGACTTTGGGGGGCTCTGGGAGGGAGGGAGCTCCTGGTCATGAGTCGAGAAGGCAACAACAAGGTGATTCATAATAAGAAGCTGCTTGGAGGAGGGTTCTCCCTCTTAATCTCATTTGACTGATTGCTCCAAAACAATAGCTACCCATAAGCATCAACCACAGACCTGGTCATTTGCACCCATTATTTTATTTCATTCACACACAATCTTGCTGGGTAGATATTGTTATCCTCATTTTTGATATGAGGAAAGTGTGGTCCAAAGGAGGTAGCTAACTTGCTCAAGGTCACCTAGTTAGTGGCAGAGCCAGAATTCAAGCCAGATCTGTCTCTTTCCAAACTCCATGCTCTTTCCACCAAAACGGCGCATCCACAACACATACCTGAATCCCAAACACATCTCAGGTACTCCGGATTCTGCAGCATCTATGTCTCTCAGCACGGGGTAGCCTGTCTATGGAAGGTCCCCAGATAGCACAGGGAAGAAAGAAATCAGCCCACTCCGAGCCTCATAAAAAAGGACAGAACAGACCCGTTCCATCTGGTATTCCATAAAGCACAGCCTTGCCAGGTAAAGTCTGGAAATGAGGTTCTACCCACTGCTGAGTACCAAATGTTATATAGCTAATTAACCACAGAGATTTGGGAAGGAACCCATTAAAGAGACCAAATACAGCATGAAGAAAAAAAGCAAATGGTAATGCTGCTGCTTATTATCGTTATTGCCATTAATATTAATATTAACACTATTATTTAGTTTTATTATTACTCTGATATATCATTATTATTGCTGTCTCCCAGCATCTTCTGCATAAATCTATCACCAAATGTTTTAGAGGTTTAATATCGTTATAGTTATGTAATTAAACAAATAGAAATAATAGTTGCAGAATTGCAGAGTTATATAATTATTGCTCCACAGTGGAAGCGATAAATAAAACTTACTTGCTTCCATAGCAGTTACATAACAACAATAGAAACACTGAAGCCTGAGGCTGAAGAATTATGTAATGCTGACATAATTAAATAATAAATTATCCTAGAACTACAGGGACATGCGCTATATAAAGCAGCTTATGGAATGGAAGAGAAAAGGAAACCATGAACAATTTTTAAAAAAACAAGAAAAACAAGAAGAAGAAGAAGAAGAAGAAGAAGAAGAAGAAGAAGAAGAAGAAG
>NW_023270387.1:26443124-26496148 GCF_011800145.1 Mirounga leonina | reverse complement strand
AGAAGAAGAAGAAGAAGAAGAAGAAGAAGAAGAAGAAGAAGAAGAAGGAGAAGAAGAAGAAGAAGAAGAAGAAAAGATTTGCCTATGGATACAAAGCAAAGCCACATGGGCCCAGAATGAGGAGCTCTGGGGTTTGTAGTATGAAGACACTTCTGCTTCCCATTCTAGATTCAGACATGTGTGTGGATTTTTACCAACCCCAGCACACAGAGTAATTTGTCTAAAGCTATAAATCACTTGTTTAATATAGTCCCTTTAACTAAACACTTACCACATGTGATACACATTTAATCTCTGTGTTTTAAATTATCTCAAAATTTAGCTTCTATCTTCGCTAAATATCATACAACTACTCTTCAGCTACCTGCATTGACTCAGTGACTACTCTGTGCACACAGGATGCGAAGCTTGCCAGAGGTTAAGAATGATACTCTTTTGAAAATTATTTAAGATTATTGAAACACACAATCCCCACATCATGATGTTTCTTTGGTTGTGTTATCACAATATTAACATACTCAAATATTTGGAAAGACAAAGATGTTTGATGTTAAATCAAATACCAGATTATGACTGACTGACTTGCTAATCTTTTTATCCCAAAGTTTTGCAGTTAGGTTGCCTCGATTTTATTTAAAAAAAAAAAAAAAAAAAGATGTGTTTATTGAGGTCTAGAGTGAGGGACAGCATTATATACCTGAGGATATAAAAATGGGCACCTGCTCTACAGACTGAGTTCAGATTGGGAACCCAGTGTATAGCAACACATTTTGCACTCTGAATCCACCTGTCTCCCCGGGTGTCAGCAGACTGAGCCCATTGTTGGAATGAATGGCACGATGGGATGTTCCTGGAATGCCAGCAGCATGCGGTATGAATAAGCACATGGCATCGCTCAGCAGTGACAATGGGGAGGCAGAAGGCTCCTGTCCAGAGCCAGCAGGGAACAGAGTCGTAGTCTGCCAGCCTCTCTGTAATTCACATTTCAGGGAGGCTCTCACTTCTCCATCAGGCCTGTTCTGAGAGCAGCCAGGTTGGGCCATTATCATAATGGGGTCACCTGGGAGTCTGGAAATAGACAGGGGAGCAGTCTATTGGGGAGAACTAATTGACTCCTGTCTCATTACTTGGCTCAGCTTGACAGGCAAACTTAGTGATGGGAAAAGGACAGCCTCAGAAGAGGACCATGCCAAGGAGGGGCTGAGAGGCCACCGCACCTGCTGGGCCTGAGGGAGTGTAAGTGGACTGCCCAGTGTCAGCCCCACAAATTCAGGTTGTAATTTTCCAACATGCAGCTCTGGCTTGCCCCTGGCCTACAGGGAGACCATGCCGCCCATCTGTCTGTGTTTGTGAGCTACCATGATGAAGGACACTCAGAATTAAGACCCTTTTGGCATCACTTTGTCCCATTCCCCAATATCTCACCTTTAAATCCTATGATTAAGATCCTTTGTACCTTTCCCCAGAGGAAGGTGAGAGTAGAGTCTTGTCTAGGTGAGCAGGGTGAGTTTCCATTATCCTGGGACTGCAGGAACTTTTACAAGGGCTTGAGGAATTACCATCGTTACCCTGAGCCACATGGGAACCTATGCAAAGCCTGTTTGGTTTCCCCAGTGACTACTGAGGGGGCTCCTGGAGGCACTATGGGTTTGTTAAATGTCCCAGGGCTTCAAAAGTAAACACACTTGGTATATTAGTCAGCTCAGACTGTCATGATAAACACCATAGCCTGGGTGGCTTAAACAACAGACATTTATTCATTCAAGTTCTGGAAGCTGGAGTCCTAGATCAGGGTGCCAGCATGGTTGGGCTCTGGCGAGAGCCCCCTTCCTGGCTTGCAGAAGGCTGCCTTCTTGCTGTCCTTGCACGGTCTTTCCTCTCTGACATGGAGAGAGAGAGAGAGAGGGAGAGATCCCCTTCTCCCCCTCTCTTCCTCTTCTGATCAGGCTACGAATCCCATCATGAGGGCCCCACCCTCATGGCCTCATCTAACCCTAATTGCCCTCCAAAGGCTCCATCTCCAAAACCATCATAATGCAGATTAGGGCTTCAACACATGGATTTGGGGGGACACAAACATTCAATCTATAGAACACCTGGGTTTGAATTCCAGCTTCCTCTGTTTATTAGGTGTGGATCCTACATGAATTCGATGCCTGAAATCTCAGTTGCCTCACCTGTATAATGTGGCTAGCAATACGTACTAAGTAAGTTGGACCATTGTGAGGGGTAGAGGGGTTAATGCAGAAAAAGCCTCTGACACATAAAAAGTATTAAACACTACCAGTTCTGTTCCCTCTGTCTTGCCTCTTTTGAGGAGTCTCTGATCCATGGTAGCACCTTTGTCCTCAAGACTTCCATCTTACCCCATCCCATGTGGAAAATGTCTCCTTTTTGAGATGCTTTCCATCCTGATGAGTTGGGCTGGGTTGTACCCTTCTTTCTCGGGAAGCAACAACAGAAGTAAGAATTATTGCCTAGGAGCCAGAATGGTGCCTCCTCTCTTGGGGGCCCCATCGAGGAGGAGGGCACTATCAGAGGGCTCTAGAAGACATGTGGAGGTCATTTTCCATCATCACGATCCCCCAGAAGCAAGTTTCCTCAGCCTGCTCACCATCATGGGTGTCTTATTCCTGGACCCCTCTTGCCTCACTTCAAAGTCTCAGTGTCTGTGTCGCCAAGTCCCTATTATGTGGCCCTATCTCCATGAGCCTTTTCCTGGTTATGGAATCCCCTGGCCCTTGCTTCCCAGCCCCCAGACACCACTATTCTCTCATCAGGGTTATCTCTATTAGCTGTTGCCAACGTCCGTGCATTGAAACAGTGCAACGTTAGACACTTCCCCTGACTAACGTCTTTGTACTGAGCGCAGGAATCAGAACGGAACAGATGTTTTAAGGACTCCATAAATCCGTGAAGATAAAAAACCACCCACCCAGCACTTTTTAACAATGCGCCATGCTGATGAACCAGCATATCGGAAATACCAAAATAAATATAAAACCCCCCTGAAGCCTCAGAATAAATCTTAGGGTTTTTTTTCTCTTTTCTCCCCCCTTATAACATACACCAGACATCATTTTTAATACTCAGTGAAGATCCTCAACTGGGAACAGAAGTCTATAAAAACACTGCTGCTTCCCTCTGAAGTGACCCAATGATCAACCACAATGTGCGTGAATCACCCTCCAATTGCTTCCTGAAAAACTCATTTCACTCTCCCCCAGAACCTTCTCCCTCTCCCACCACATCCAGTGTTGTCATGTTTCCTCTCATAACTCCTTGCTGAATTCCAATGAGGTTTTCTAATTAGCCTAATTAATTTTCTGCCCAACTTAATAAGACTGTCTCTGGTTCAGAAATAATTGGACTTCCCAAACACCATTTTCCCTCCCTCTGTTTCTCAGTGGTGAGTTGTGATCCAGCCTCCTTTAATAATTCAAAATTAGCTTCTGTTTTTCAGATGATGGGTTCATGTTCAGAGAGTTATTTAGTTTTTTCATTAACACTCTGACATCGCCTTCTCTCTCCTATAAAGAATATCTAAAAAAGCACTAAAAATAAAAATGAAACTTGGATCCTTTCATGGAGAGATAAATCCATTTGGGATCAAGATTTTAATAGATTCTTATTTCCTATCGTATCAATTTCAGGAAGGTAATTTAGTGACCTGGATGAAGTATATTCTTTCCCAGAAAGTTTGGTAACAGCTATGAAAATAAGTTCTAACAAGCCTAAGGATTAACATCATGAGAAAGTTCTTAAATACATTTAGGCAACTGGCCTCTAATGGAAGAGCAGCCTTCTTTCTGATCTCTTACAAAATTTTTTATGTGGTTTGAATTTGTTACTATAGGCAAATGAAATTGTTGTTCAATATATCAGCATGTGTTCTCCAAACAAATGAGTCGGAAATAAAGAGAGGGGCGCCTGTGTGGCTCAGTTGGTTAAGCGACTGCCTTCAGCTCAGGTCATGATCCTGGGGTCCTCGGATCGAGTCCCTCATTGGGCTCCCCCTGTTCTGCAAGGAGCCTGCTTCTCCCTCTGCCTGCCACTCCCCCTGCTTGTGCATGCTCTCTTACTCTCTGTCAAATAAATAAATAAAATCTTTAAAAAACAAAAAGAAAAAAAAGAAGATAGCAGGAAGGGAAGAATTAAGGGGGGGAAATCTGAGGGGGAGACGAACCATGAGAGACGATGGACTCTGAAAAACAAACTGAGGGTTCTAGAGGGGAGGGGGGGTGGGAGGAATGGTTAGCCTGGTGATGGGTATTAAAGAGGGCACGTTCTGCATGGAGCACTGGGTGTTATGCACAAACAATGAATCATGGAACACTACATCTAAAGCTAATGATGTATAGTGATTAACATAACAATAATTTTTTTAAAATATAAAAAAATAAAAAACAAAAAGAAAAAAAGAAAAGGAGGAAAGGATAAGAGCTAGGGAGGGGGATAAAGAAAGAAAAGTTGGTAAGCCAATGACAATGTCCTTGTTCCAGTGCATATTTGAATAAGATCTGCAAAGCTGTGTAAATTGAATACTGTCTTCTGTTTGCTCTCAGGTTCCAGAATGCCAGGCAATCTTAGCCCATACAGGATTGGTTTTGCAGCCCCAGGAATACTTTACTTGGAACCATGAAGATGGAATTATTTTCTCATTCCCTAAAAAGCCTGAAGCATTTTTTAGAGAACTTATAAATATGCCGATGAACAGTACCAGGAAATAAAGAGCAGAGTGAAAACACTGCTTCCAATCCTTCTCTTTGTACCAGAATGGTACAGCTGTGACCCTTCTTGTTATGGCTGCCATGTTCCAAGCAGAATCATAAAGGTGTCAAGGTTTTCAAAGAATGTATTCCAAACAACAGCTGTAGGGGTACAGCCTGGCTCTTCTCTTTGCATTATCTTTAGCTAAACTTTTCAAAAATGAAATATCTGAACTTATGAAGTTTGGTTCCTTATGTCAGTGAAGACAGGTGATCCACTTATGTTCCAAGAGTCACTGCTTCTGTATTAGGACTCCTCTAGACAGATAGATGTCTTAAGACAATATGATTCCGAAAACTCCAAGTGTACCAAACTGGGGATTTATTTGGGTATAATAATTTGGGGATAATCATTTGGGGATTTGGGGATTTTATCCCCAAAATTTGGGAATAATAACCTCCTGCTAAAAAAAGATTTTCAATCTCTGTCTGTCTGTCTCTCTCTTTACAAGAGCTCTGGGGATGTTGTTTTGAAGACCATATTTTGTGGTGAATGTGAAGTGCAACTCAATTTTTTCAAATGTAAATAAGATTCAATTTCCTGCAAATGTCCAGAAATGAAGCATGCCTATATTACAAGGCCACATCATCAGAGTTGGCTACAACTAGCTAAAGAGACTAAAAAGACTGAGTTGGATTAAGAAGTTTACTTTCAAAGATGAAAGTGAAAAGAATGATACCATTTGTAACTCTATATTTATTTTTTTATTTTTTTTAAAGATTTTTTAATTTATTTATTTGAGAGAGAGAGAATGAGAGAGAGCAAGCACATGAGAGGGGGCAGGGTCAGAGGGAGAAGCAGACTCCCTGCCGAGCAGGGAGCCGGATGTAGAACTCGATCCCGGGACTCCGGGATCATGACCTGAGCCGAAGGCAGTCGCTTAACCAACTGAGCCACCCAGGCGCCCTGTAACTCTATATTTTTTTTTTTTACATTTTTTTTATTCTTATGTTAATCTCCATACATTACATCATTAGTTCTAGATGAAGGGTTCCATGATTTATTGTTTGTGCGTAACACCCAGTGCTCCATGCAGAGCGTGCCCTCCTCAATACCCATCACCAGGCTAACCCATCCTCCCACTCCCCTCCCCTCTAGAACCCTCAGTTTGTTTTTCAGAGTCCATCGTCTCTCATGGTTCGTCCACCCCTCCGATTTCCCCGCTTCATTCTTGCCCTCCCGCTACCTTCTTCTTCTTTTTTCCTTAACATATATTGCATTATTTGTTTCAGCCTGTAACTCTATATTTAAATGAAACTTATTCTTGGGCACCCAAGTGGAACAATGTAAAACTGCATAAAATAGACTATATCGGACTTAAAAATCTTGGGCTTTCCTGCTTATTGCTTAAGTAAGACCACTTGCTTTCAGCAGACTTCTGCAATGTCCAGGGACCAGCTGGGGGCTCTTGGAATTATGACCCATTTAAACCCCTAAACTATTCAGTGGAAGTCTGTTTAAAATTTTAAGGTGGTAGAATAGTATAAACAGTAAATCCTTTATCCACATTTCACCCCCTAGAATATACATTTTCGTGACTATGTTTAAAAAATATATATCCTTTGCCATTTCATATCGGGGTGGGTTTCTTTTCTCAACTGGGTACATTTTTACTAATCTCTGTCCTACTGTCCCTGCTCTGGTTAAGTTCCTCTGTCACGTAATTAAATGACTTTGAATCCTGGCTTTGCATCAATACGTTAGAGATAAGCTCCTCCTAAGCAAACAAAACATCAAAAGTAACAGTAATCACATGGTGATTTCACCTGAAGCCACACTAGTGGAAGTCCAGAACATCAAGTCCTGCCACTGCTTCCCTCTTGCCTGAGCTCAGGGGAGTCTCACTCGTCACAGAGCATTGCCTACGAAGCTAGCACATTTTCAGAGCACCAGAAGAGCAGGAAGAGAGTCTTCACCCGAGTCTCCTTCCGTTCAGGTCTGCCTTGACCGCACAGTTACGCTGATCACCGCCCATGTATCCACCCTATTAAGATGGTGAGACAGGCAGAGACACCCTGGGAAAAGGGCATATCCAGGCACATCAGTCAGGGGCCCGTCAGGCAGAATGCATACATGGCAGAACTCTAACAGAAGGAATTTCATACTGGGAGCTAGTTACCCTGTTGTTAGAAAAGGGAAAGAGAAGAGGATGAAGCCTCCTGTAGATTCACAGCAAAAGAAGTCTCTACCAGGTCTAGGACTGAAGGGTCAAAAAAGATACGATGTTCCCAGGGCCAAGAGCTTGGGGAAATACTGAACTAGGACTGTGGCCTAAAGATAGCTTGTCCCCGCTGAAGGCATCGGCTGTCACTCTGGGCTCTCAGGTGGCATTCCATGCCCCCACTCCAAGCTGCACTACCAGCCAAGATTTTATGGATCATAAAATTGCCAGGTCCCCTTTTTAAACATAGCCCCTGGTTTTGCTCGAATGACCTCCAGCAGCAGTGAACTGCATAGCAGATAAAGAAGCTTTTTCTTTTAACGGCTGGAAATTTACTGGCCATAAATTTCACCGAGTGCCCTCAGGTCTATGTGTTATTGTCAGGTAAAGTAAGTAAGGGGAGTAAGCAGTTTTCACTATCCCCCTAAACAGCATTTCCGCTTCTCTTCCTAAAATAAAATAATCCCCTATTGTAGCAATTCTTTAACATGAGGGCGCCCCCGCCCACCCAGTTTCTTCAGGGTAGATCAAGACCTCTCTGTGTTTCTCTTCAACTCTGCACCTCCTTCCTTTTCTCAAGAAGCATGGGCAGGCTGTGAAAAGGACATCTCATTCTCTTTCCTACTGTCACTGCTACACATCTACCTCTTCACAAACACGAGAGTGGGGGATACTGATGGTGATATTCAAGATGACAACCCAGCATGCCTTTTAGAAGTACATTTACTGCCAACGACGTGGTGCTGTCCTTGCCTTGGTTTCAGGCACCACAATGTTAGTGTTTCTGAAGGTCCAGATGCTGACCCCTACTGGCCAAAGCAGGGCAGCGGAAAGAAAGGAAACCGTCCTCTTGATTAGGAATGACAAACACCTAATTATTCTATTGCCACTCCTCAAATAAAACTGAGTGAGATGTTACTATCCTCATTTAGCAGAAATGTTAAATAGCTTGGCCAGACTCTCAGAATGAGTTGGGAAGCAAAGTTGGGATTAGAACCAAGGTCTGACTCACTACGAAATCCACATTATTTTTGCTACATAGTATTGATTCCAATTTTCCATGTGAGTGGCATCATAAAATGCAAACATGTTCAATAGAAAATCTTTCCACATATGCATTCAAACATTTCGGTGATAATACGGTATGCCGGAAGAGCTGCTAGGTTTAGAAAATAAAAACACAGTACACCTCATTAAATGTGAAATACAGATGAGCAACAAATATTTTTAGTGTAAGTATGTCCCAAATATTGTGTGGGACACACTTATACTAAATTTATGTATTATTTATCATAAACTGAAATGTAGCTGGTCATTCTGTATTTTTTTTTTTTTTTTTGGCAACCCTAAATGTAATCTATCTTTATCTTAATGCCTTGAGCTGTCAGGTTCACTTTGCTGTGACAAACTGAAAATCTTGTCAAAGAAAACTTAATTGCTTTCTCCTCTGCCATTTTCGCCAGTCTCCACTCCCTGGGCTTGCTGGGACTTCTAGGCCAAGAGTAAAACGTCTATCTATGATTATTTAAAACTGATGTTCCCTGATGTACCTAATTGAGCTTTTCATCCAAATTTATCAAGGCATTATACATACATATACATATATGTGGATATACACATGAGATGTATCCATTTAGGAGTGTGGCTCAATGAGTTTTGCTCAATGTATACATCTGTGTAACCACCACTCCAATCAAGATAGAGAACATTTTCATCACCCCAGGACGTTACCTCACACCCTTAGCATTCAACCCCAAGCCCCTCCAGCCCTAGACAAACACTGCTCTGCTTTCTGTCATTATAGTTTTTCTTTTCCTATAATTTTATACAAATGGAATCATAGAGTTGTACCATCTGTGCTCTTCTGTATCTGCCTTCTTTGGCTCAGGATAATCATTTGATATTCATCTATACTGTTTCCTGCATTAATAGTTCACTCTTATTAATTGTTGAGTCATCTTCCATAATATGGATTTACCGTAATTTGTTTAGCCATCCATCCATTGATGGACATGGATTGTTTCCAGGTTTGACTAATATAAATAAAGCCACCATTAACATTCATGTACAAGTCTTTGCATAAACATATCACTTGATTTCTCTCAGATAAATACCAAGGACTGAAATGACAGGGTCATATGGTGGATATATATTTAACTTTATGAGGAAGTGCCATGATATTTTTTAAAGTAGTTCTAGTTCTCTACATTCCTACCATTGGTGTTTGATAGTTTCAGTTGCTCCATATCTTGGCCAACAACTATTTATGGTCAGCTTTTTCTTTTTTTTAAGTATTAGTCATTATAATAGGTGTGATATCCCATAGTAGTTTTGGTTTGCATTTCCCTGAGATCAACTGAGTTTTAAAATACTCAGAAAAATAAAATGAATGGCTTCTCCATTCATTAAGCAATTTTTTGACTCTAAGTAGGGAGTATAAAATGGGAACAACCGCAGCAGACATGATCCCTTGCGACATGGAGCTGATAATCTAGTACGTGAGCAGATATTAAGCAAACAGTCATGAATATGTATCTACTCGTGGTAATCAGTATCACTAGAAGTATAAATAAGTCCTGTGTGCTGACAGAGGCCACTCAGCTTAGACTAGAAAGTGAGAGATGAACCCTCTGGAAGAGCATTTGGCACACCCTGAAGGGTGAGAAGGACATGGGGAGGAGTGAAGTGGGGGAGTGGGGGAGTCTTCCGGATGGAGGGAAGACCACTGGCTGGAAAGGACTGAAAGAAGGCCCATGTGGCTGAGAACACAGAGGCAGTTGGGAGTGGCACATGAAGAGAATGCGGAGGTTGGCCGGGCTCGCGGCAGGAGAGCTCTCCAGATCATGGAAATCATTCTCTGGTCCTAAGTGGAGTGGAAATTCGTTGGTAAGGGCATGGGAGGAGCATAAGCTAATGCATGCTCTTCCAAATCTCACCCAGACTCCAGTGATGGGAAGGATTTGAATGAATGAGTCTCCGAGGAATGAGGAGTGAGATGCTAGCCCATGGCTGTCACTGTGGTTGAAGCAGGTGCTGACGTGTGGGCTTTGGTGGACAGAGAGGAAATGGAAGAGTTCACCATGAATCTTGGAGGGGAAATCAACAGGATATGGTGAGGACTCAGATGACAGGACTGCCGAAGAGGGAGGCCGGGAGGCTACTGGGTCCCTGCTTGAGCAGTTAGGCTGATGGAGGTACTAACGAACTGTAACTGTCACAATAACTTGTACAGAAAGCTGGAGTGGCAACCTACAGGGAAGGAGGTGATAATTTTGTTGCCAGAGTAACATTTCTCCTGACTGTAAAAATAACGACAGTAAAAATACACAAGTATGTGGCAATATGCATGTGACTTCATAGAATGTCTTAGGGGTCTCTCTCTAACTAGGCACTGAGCGAGATTCAGGGCCACCACACACAGACGCGTTGACCGTCTGGCTTGAACAACCACGTCTAACAGCCTTGGGCAAAGTTGGCAACACCTAGTCTCATGAATAAAAGATAAAAGATGTTTCTATCAAGAAGAGATGCAAGATAGTATTCTAAAAGATAAATTTAGACACAAAGTAATTGGTTCCTTTTCTCTGTCACATGTAAGCAGGTGCCTAATGGCTTGTCACCTGAGGTCACCTAAGTGGGAACTTAAGTAAACCAAAGAGCAAGTAGCCTTGGGACAGCTTGCCTGGCTTTCTCTCAGTGGGCATTCATGGGGCCACTCCTCCAGGACAGAACCCTGCCTAAACATGACAGACGGACATAAAGACATCAGTGACTCAGTCTCTGCCCTGTAGAGCTGACAGGAAAGAAGTCTAGTGGTCCTGCAGGTAGAACAATGACCACATGGAGAGGTACGTGCTAGAGCAGATGTGGGTCGTGGGGCCTAAGGTATCCAGAGCAGGGCCTCCTTGAACAAGCCAAATTCCTTCAACTGAAAAAAGAAAGAAAAGAATGATTTCCCTCTAGTGTTAACTCTGTGCAGTTAATAATAATAGCTTTTTTGCTCATTGCCACTTTCGGATGCTCACTCCGCGCCAGAGAGAGCACAGAGCTGAGCATTTTGCGAGCTCTATGCCATTTACTCCTCAGAGCAATCCTGGGAGGTGGATGTTACTGTCAGTCCTTTACTACATGCTAGGACACTGGCTAAACCCCGTCAGTTTGCTCACCTCACCGTCTTGGGGAGTGGCCCGCTGAGATTCAAACCTATAAGCTCATGCTCTTGCTGACTTGAATGGCTGTTGATGAGTTTATTCAGAACAAATTTTCAGTGGTCACCAAGTTGGCTGCACTTATTACATGTTCTCCAGCACCCACTCCTGCTTCACCTGTTGATCTATTTAATGCCCAAAGAGGGCTCATTCATGTGCCACGCTTGTGGAACCAAGTGCTAAGGACATATGCTGCTCTGTGTCCTTTATTCTTGGTCCAAACAAAACCGGGGGCAGGCCACAGAGGCGGGCCCAAGAAAAAAGCAGAGCCAGGGCCCCTCTGATACCAAGGACCCCATGCTGCTGGAGGAGCTTTTCTGTATCATGTTGCGGCACCACGCAGCCACGCAAGGCCCCCACACTTCATGTTGAGAGCCCAGTCTCCACGGGGAGCAGAGAGAGAGAGGTAATGCTGTGTGGTCCCCTCCCATCTGCTTTGCAGAGGAGAGTGATTCTGAAAAAGCACATCAGATTAAATAAATTAAAAGAATTGCACCCCTCTGGGAACATTCTCAAAACAGAAAGTCATTTGAACCAATGTACGATTCACTCACAGGTTCTCTCCTTATAGGAAATGAATACAATCAAAATAAAAATCACTCCTCCCTCTGTATAGTAAGAGGCAGTAGATGGGCGCAGGGAGAGAGGGAGGAGGGGAGCAGGTCACAGAAGACACAGTGTTTACAAAGCCATTAAAGGAGAATGAATAGATCTAGTCTAGTCCCAAAAGGCAAAGAAATGTGAATTTTCACATATAAATAGAAAACGTTTAGAATGTTATTAATTCAAGACAGAACTCGTAATGCCTCTGGATGATAGCTCTGTCTGGCAGCTAGTTAGCTGCAATGACCCCTGCTGGGAAGAATCTTCTCCTGCCGCTGTAGACCTCTATCTTCAGAACTTTCAATGGTTCTGGGGACTACCAAAGAAGCTTGGGTCGACATTTATATACTAGGTAGTGCACGCCCCGAACACCTAACCAAGAACCCCTGTGTTAACCTGGAACCTACTGCAGCATGTGTCCCATAGCAAACCGTTAACAAAGCGGCCTGAGTGACTGCATGACCAAACATACACAGCTCTACCACAGAACTGAACACATTCGACTCACAGCACCTTAATCTTGTATGAACGGCAGCATCGAAACATCTCGAACCCAATCAGTGGATTCTTCTAAGAAAGATGTATCAGGTAAGACCAAAGTCGCCTTGACGGGTGACAGGTGCCATGGGGTACCCCACGAGCACAGTGGGAGGCCTGTGCAGTCATCTATCAGGGTGACACAGTGGTAAGGTGTGGGCTGTGTCCTGGTGGGGGCATCCTTGAGGTCACAGGACGATGAGGAGCTTGCCAGATGAAGAAACAAGGGAAGGGGATTCTATACAAAGAGAACAGAACGTAAGTGGCACAGACACGAAAAGTGTGTAGGGCTTTCAGGAAATTGACTTGGTTTCGTTGGAGGTTTCAGTGAAAGGTAGGACTGGCGGTAGGTTAGTGTTTGAGAGGTCAGAGAAAAAAGTCCTCTTCATTTTGATGAAAAGGTCGAGATTATTCTGTGGTCCACGGCGGCATTGGGGCGGTGGGGGGTTTGGGGGGCAGTTACATTTAGGATTGACATGGCTTGTGTTGCATTTTACAGACATAGCTCTGGCACGATTGTGGAAGTTGATCTCAGGGGTGAGGAACAGACGCCCAGAGGCAGACAGCCCAGCTACGAGGCTACTGCGTTTAGTAGAAACACCAGGAGCTTCAATGAGAGATCAGCTGTCTGGAGAGCAAGGGGGAGGCTGAGGGAGAAGGATCGAGGAGGTACAGTCAGGCCTGTCCACTGTGTGAGGAGGGCAGGCCAGGAAGTGGTGCCGGCTCCTGGCACAGAAATCTGTACCCCATGTGGCAGAAGGCCCCAGACAGGAGCAACGGGTTTGCAGAGGAACTCAGAGAGAGATGCCGAGGTGGGTGCTGGTAAGTCCTTCAGCCGGCATCTTGCCGTAGGAGTTTTTAGCTCACGGAGCTTTGTCTGCATTAATAGTTTTGGGAGTTGTTAGTTTATAGATTGCAGTAGGAAAAAGTATATTTTCCATCTGTGCCTTAGTTTCCCTCTGGCATATTTATATAAAAGGCAAACTGCTCCTTAGGGATGCAGTGGCTTCCAAGAAATGATTATAATAACCATTTCATATTTGTATAATGTTTCACAATGAAGTAGGTATCTCATCTTGGTCCTTACCACGACCCTACAGGTTAGATACGTTTATCCCAATTTTACAGGTAATGAAATTGAGTGTTTAAGATTAAATGGCTTGGCTAAAACTACTACAGAAAGTCAGTAAGTGCCTAACTCGGGACTGAAACTCTGATTTCAGTTCTCTGATTGTTTTCTGTACATATTGCTGAGACTTTGTTACCATAATTTGTTGACATCGTTGTTACTGTTTTTTTTTTCATAATGGTACAATAGCCTCATGAAAGATAACACTGAAATTCAAAGTTTTATAAGAACGCTAAGTGTCTGAAGCAAGGGGGAAAAAAAGTAATGTTCCATCATTTATGAGCTCCTTGGAAGATAAAGGTTATTTAAATGCATAGGCTTATTAATGTCTCTGCAAACTCACAGATCTATCCTTCTGAGCATAACCTGAAACTGTTAATTGTACAGGAGGAGACAGACAACATGCTTCATGCTTATCTTGATCTGGAAAATTATACCACACGGATGAAGCAAAGCAAACTTGGTGCCTGGGTGCAGAGTGAAGAAATGCATTCTGGAGCATCGTCTTCCCCTCTGCGGGCTCCTCCTTTCCTGTCTGTAAAACTTTCACCACACCGATCTGGCTACATCACATCCCTTCATAGAAGTCAAAGAAGAGCTCCCCATTGGGCAATGTTTCCCTTTTCCAGGGTTGAGAAAGAGCAGCCCGTGTCCCCATGCCACAGGCATGCAGGAAATGTGCCC
The DNA here is from genome assembly GCF_011800145.1 of Mirounga leonina. Taxonomy (NCBI): domain Eukaryota; kingdom Metazoa; phylum Chordata; class Mammalia; order Carnivora; family Phocidae; genus Mirounga; species Mirounga leonina. Next base: position 26,482,056 of record NW_023270387.1, on the reverse strand, counting down.
AGCCAGCTCTGTGCAAGATGTCCGTCCCTGATGGTTGCCACGGAGAAATAAATTAAATCTCACCAACCCTGAAAGTCACCTTCTGAAGGAAGATTTTTTTTTTTTTTTCTGGTCTCTACCATATCTACTTACCTTGTCCTTCTAATCATCCATAGGAGTAGGAGAGTATAAAGACTCCCCAAGACAGGGCACGTCCCCTGGTGGAGGCTGATAGAGGAGGAGTGGGCTGAAGCCCCCACAGCTCCCCCCAACAGTGCTCTGTCCTTCTGCCACAAGTCACCCAGAAGCCCAGGTGTTACGGGGCGCAGCAGAAAGAGGGGCACGGGTTAAAGAATGAACATTTTACCTTGAAATGCCTCTTTTGGTGAAATTTAAAAAACAAAACTAAAGAGTCTCTTTTGTCCACCGGGAAGGATTTATTTCAGTGCTCTAACTTCACTTACTCTCTGGGAGGACCTTAGTTTCCCTAAATGCTAAGCCTAGCAGATGAGGATGGGAGGACGGAGTCGAAGGCATTATTTAACCAAACAAGATGCTCTGGTCATGGCAAAAATAGTGATTGTGAGAGCATCAGTTATATTTGCACAGGGCTTTTAAACTTGCCAACACCTTCACGCTCATTCCATCAGTTTGGCCTCATCCAGTAAGGCAGGTAGGGGCTTGAATAACTCTCCCCACTTGAAAGATGAGGATGCTGAGGGGCAGAGCCCTTAACCTGATGGTACCTCCTAACACCGGGGGCGGGGCGGGGGGCAGGACACAGACCCTCTGTTCTCTCTCATATCCTTCAAATCCTACAGGGATAGCTCCAGGAAATACAGCCCCAGTAATATGTGCCATAATCATTTTCATCCAAGGCTGTAACTCCGCAAAGTAGTTTCTGGTACCACCATCAATCACAGCACAACTCCAGCAGAAGTCCCTGCATCTGCATGTCAGCATTTGTTTAAAGAATGTCACCCCTTTATAAACACAGGGCATGGCTGCAGCCGAATCATCATTTAGGGGCTCTATCAGTATCTAAAGTGCTTGCATTTGCCCAGGAGATGCTCACAGGTGTGGCCAGTGGCCTCAGTGGTCAGTCTCCAGGGATCCTGCCATGATGCATATGCTCAAGTTGATGCACCCACGTGGTGGGATTAGGTCAGAGGAATGTACAGTAACCAGGATCTTGGTGTCTCTGGGGCTGAACAGAGTCCAGCCAGTTCCGGAGTCTAGTTCTGTGTCCTCAAGAAGTTGGGCTTGAGGGCAAGTATGCCACGTTTATTTGCCTAAACTGATCCAGAGTCTCAGAAACAGCACAATTCGAAAATTATCCCTTTGCTTAAACATTAATTGTCTAATCCACATCCAATTCCTTAATAGACTTCTCTGCTCCTTTTGCCTTCTCTGACAGGTTTTCTGCAGAGTCCTTGAAGAGGGAATTGCCGGCAATGTTTGAAACTGGGAGATACTTTCCCCCAGGACACTTAGTGTGCTTCTAATGACAGTCATTTCTTTTATGTTTTTATTAACTTGAGTTGGAAGGAGGGGTTGATTTGCATGCTCTATATTGCAAACAATAATAATCTCTGTACAATGTTGGATGGGAAAAAAAAACGCACTTTTTTGTAGACTTGCTGAAATATTATAAACTCACAAGAATAAAGTCAATTATTTAGTCCCTTTAGAGTCTAGATTGCAATTTATTTGTATGGAATTTAATAACTCTCAGCACTTCACATATCTAAAGTACTTTACAAACATTAACAAATTAATCTTCTCACTAGCTCCTTAAAGTTAGGAATAATTACCTCTGATTCACAGATGGGGAAATCGGGAAAGGTTAAGAGACTTGCTTCCAGTCACAGAGATAGTGTCTCCAAAGATAGGAAGCAGAATAGGACCTGCTTCTCAAATATGGGCTAATTTTGGAATATCAAGAGCTCCTAGTGGGAAAAGACATTTAGGTATTATCTGCTGCTGGCAGATTATTAGAGTCAAAATATACCTTGAGGAAATTGGGAACACAAAGGGTATATTTGGATTGGGTGCAGGAATGAATAGACCAGATCAGATGGTAGGGCCCTCTCAGTGTCGGGGAATTGCCCCGAGTTTGATAGATCTGCCCCCAAAGTACTGAACTAAAACCTCTAGATGAAGCTCTAGTTGATCTGTATCATGCTGAAGGGTATACGCATTTTCAGAAAAATAAGAACAGCTGCTTCCACCATTTCACATGACTTCCCAATCTTATTGCTTTTTCCCTGTTCTCCTTGAGATGTGAAAGTAAAATGCACTGAGGGGCAGTGACTCACGGATATATTTGGAAAGTGGAAGAAGTCATCATTCTGCCTGGTATGCCTTTATTCTGGCCAAACACTTAGTAGGAAGACTGCATAACACAATTCCATTTAATTGAATCTATGATCCCGAACACACTTAAAATCCACATAACAGATCACCCCTCTGAGGAAGAATACTATGAAAGTTCTAGCATTACCTTTATCCGTTTCATAGATTTTGCATAGAAACTTGTCAGACCTGGCTTCTGAAAATGAGAATGTTGGTTTTTAAGGGGAACTTGGTAAATGGAAACCTCATAATATGACCTCAACATTTTATTTTCTCTTCTGTTTTATCTTTTTCCAAAATTATCTCTTAAATAATGATCAGACACCAGAAATCGATATATCCTAACCAAGAGTTACTGTTTTTAAAGTGTGAAAAATAAAACCGCACACAGTGGTAACAATAACCAGCAAAAGGCACAATCGGGAAAGTGTTAACAATAAAAAGCCAAGCTGTCAAGTCTTAAACAGATGCCCAGGCCTGAGAGGTTACCACCAAGCCTCAGCTTTTGTTGAAACCATTGCATCCTTTGTGGGAGGGGGAAAAAAGACAAAGATAGTTTTTCTGAAATCTCTCCCTGCGATAATTGAACTGAACAATCAAGCAGAGCTACAGACCTCAGATGGTTCAGATAAACAAACAATTGGAGAAAGGGAAGCTGAATTTATCAGCCTCTCGTGTCAACCTTCAGAACTCCCTCTTCACACTTTTCCTCGGCAGACGGTCAGCACTTAGGCATTCAGTTCATACAAATTTAATTTGTGCACTTGCTGAATTGTTACTATGAAAAACAAAATATTATTTCATGTCTGGGTTCTCACCCTTCACCTAGATTCTATTCTATGTGAATACATGGCCCCCTTTTTCTATTTCTGTCACAACCATCAGTTCTGCCTACCTTGTGTTTTAGCTGACCAGCCTGTCTGCCAGGAAAGCAGGCCTTCCCCTGCTTTAAATGGAAAGAAATTAAATGAAAAGACATAATTTATGCTCCCCTTCTCATACATTTCACCCAGGGCTCAAAACATCTTTAAATTGGCATAAGTGCCCTTTTATTTAATATTGGAAGTGGCTTGGCAAAAATCACAGTTTCTGTGTAATTCACAGAGGTTATTTCTCCAGCCCAAGACAAAAACTACACCCTACTCCAGATTACAGGCACCGAAAGGTACTTATATGTTTCTTAGTGGTACTGGTGCTTTCTTTCAAAAAGAAAAAGAAATTATTGGGTATCTCTCAATATTAATTTTCTCTCAATATCCATTTGGAAAGGATCACCAAATGAATAAGTTTACAGACAACAAATGAGGTAAAGATATCATTTGTAAATACAATGAGGTAACATGCTATTACTTAGAAATATTTTCTAAAGGCCACAACAAAATTTACCCCAAATTTGCACATTTTGAGTTTCTTTATTAAATGTATAATATTCTATGAGTATAAATTCTTGTTTTTATTTTTTCTATATTTAATTAAAAAACTATGGAAAATATAAGCTTCCTCTTCCTTTTCTTTCTTTCTTTCTTTCTTTCTTTCTTTCTTTCTTTCTTTCTTTCTTTCTTTCTTCCTTTCTTTCTTCTTTTCCTTCTCCTTGAGTTTTTCTCTTAGTCTCACTTTTCAACTATCCTTTTACTTGTACTTCCACTTGCATGCAAGTTGTTTACAATATTGAACTATTAAATTAGTTTAATTCTTTTTTATTTCATAACTAGGTTTCCATCAGAAAGTCCACGATCACCTGAATGAATGAAGAAGGCCAGTCAGTATCTAGGAGCAAAATCCCAGTGGCCAAAGATGTTCTGAAAAATAGAGCATTTCTCTGTGGCTCCTACATCATTGAACTTGGGGATCAGCATGCCCAATGGAAGTCCAGAATTTCTCAGAGCTCTGACCAGCAGATCCTCCTATGACACAGGGTCCACACCCACAGATGTGTGCAGAACACAAACTCTCTCTCCTCTCCAAGCAGGCCAGGCCTTCTCTGGGCTGGGCCATCTCTCCTGGATGCGATGGCTCTGGCAGGGTGTACCAGGTTCCCTGCAAGCATCCTGTCTCTTAAAGGTCATGACAATGATCAAAGATGATCCAGCCTCCCTGGTGACAATGATGCTCCGCCCGAGCCTCGCCTGCCCTCAGCTGCAGCTGCCACATTCAGGGTCAATAAACTATTATTCTAACTGCTTTTCACAGCCCACTGACTTGAAATTGACTGCCTGCAGCTCTGTTTTACTGCATGGAGGACAGAGAAAGAGAGAGAGGGAGAGAGAGAGAGAGGGAGGGAGGGAAAGGGAGAATCAGGGATTAAATGGACAGAAACTCCAGAGTCAAGGGAAAATTTTCAAAAAAAGAAAAATTTCTAGAAATTTTAGTATAAGCCATCTAAAAGCACACACACAGTTTAACTAGTGTCCCATTCTAGTCCAATTAGTAGCTAAGAACTGTCTATTTTTGTGGATAATAAGCAAAAATCAATAAAATAATAATGTTCATAACAGTCACTTATCAGTGAAAAAGGGAAGTGCTTGTTGAGTATGTCAGGCGCTGTTCGCCTCAGGCTTCTTGTGGGCCTCATATCAATGACTCCTCACAACACCCTTTGAGACAATCAGTGATTACTTTCCTCATTTCACAGATGTGGAAACGGAGGTCTAGAGATGTAAGCCACTTTCTCAGAGACAGAGAAGTGATAACTGGGGTTGCTGAGATTTGAACACAGTCTTGCCCAGTAGCCCAGTGAGCCAAGTATTAGTATGGTGTTATTTTTTTTCTTTTAAGATTTTATTTATTTATTTGACAGAGAGAAAGAGGGAGAGAGGGAACACAAGCAGGGGGAGTGGGAAAGGGAGAAGCAGGCTCCCCACTGAGCAGAGAGCCCGATGCGGGGCTCGAACGCAAGACCCTGGGATCATGACCTGAGCTGAAGGCAGATGCTCAACCGACTGAGCCACCCAGGTGTCCCTAGTCTCGTGTTATAAATTACAAAGCTGAAAATGAGGGGGAAAAGTAACTCACTGAGCACTTTGCACTAGTTTCACGCAGGTTTCAAACTCACATTTGACTTCCAGACCATTTTTCTTCCCCATTAAACCAAAATGCCAGATAATCACACTCCTGGGTCTAGGAGGCTGTGTGTTCAGCTCCCTCCTCATTTAGGTGTTTCCCCTTCCTTTGAGCCCCCTCCCTCATGGTTTCTGCAGGATCTTTACCTTCCGCCAGTTGCTCTGTACCTTCCTGTATTTGAGGAATGAAGAGAAGTCAGAAGCTCAGACAGCCTTTGACAACTGCAGCTTCCCATCTGGGAAGTCTTGCAACATTCACGTTCTTCTGCTCCTGCTGGCAAAGACTGCTACTCTAACCAGGAACAGAGTCCTCATGTGACAGCTGTGTCTTCCCGTCCCTGGGCTGGGAAGCACATGATCAGCTGCTCTGTGCCTTGACAGTCTCAGGCACGTGGCACTGAGCTCCCTGGATTTTGAAAGCCCTCCACAGACAGAGAAAGCACAGGAGAAGAGACACAGGCCAGCAAATTGCAATCAGGGTGTGGGGGTGAGAGGTTTGACGGAGGTTATCAAGCCATTTAGAAACAAAACTCTTGCTCCCGATGTTGAAAGAGTATTGATACAAAAGACACAATTGATAATTCCTGCAGCCTTTCATGGGAGGCATTATTATCCCTATTTTTAGATTGGGAAAATAAAGTTCCAAGAGGGTAATTTATCCATGGGAGTAACAAATGGGAAGTTTAGGATTGGAATCTTAAAATGCTTCATCCCCAAACCTATTTTTCTTTTTGTTTTTTTCCACTCCAACAAGGTGAGCTGTTTTGATTTCTCAAAAGCAGTCAAAAGCACTAAAATATTGGTTCCTTGAAAAAACTTTGGGAGTGGGGGTGTGAGAAGGAACTTTTCCTTAGAAGCATTAACGCTCAATCATCTTTAAAATGCTACTATGAAAAAACCATGCTACTGTGAGCATGGCAGTGGGAGGGAACATTGCCTCACTTGGCAGATGAAAGACTCGATGAATGGTCATTCTGGGCCAGTGACAAGATTGCAGGAATCAAAGGCCACATCCCTTGGCCCCCAATTCAACCCAGGAAATTGTATCATCTTATTCTTGAGCTTTAACTCCTTTAATGGGGCTTGGCCACACCCTCCTGGATTGACTTGCTAATGCAAAGTGTATCTAAACACTCCTATCTCCACACACAAATCATTTGGACCCAACATATTATGGGGAAATTGAAGGAATGCTGGTCCCGTTTGTGAATAGTTTTCCTTTACTTTCTGGATGTCAGAATCAAAATAAGCTTCTTTCGGGAGTAATACATGGCTTATTGGCAACGAGTAGATGTCCACTTGAGGGCCATAAATCTTGGTGTCTAATTATGCCAAACAAACAATAGCTATGTACAAGCAATTTAGAATTAGCTATGGGAGTTGGGATATGAAAGAAGGAAGCTATGGTTTTCCTGGAAATTTTACTAAAATTCACAATATTGAATACAGCGTAAAAGCCACTTCACTTCCATTACTCTGGAAAATTTCTTGTTGGTTCTGCCCTATTTCACAAGTTCTTACGGTGATATTAATTCACAGTGACCATTTGTAGCAGGTGAACACAGACTTCTGGTAGGCAGGATGGTAATGGGGATCGTGTCAAACCTTTCTTGGGGCTGACATCTAAAAACAGATGAGAGGGCCTGCCTGCATCCAACAGGATGGCGGAGGGTGCTCGCGGAGCCCCCGCCATTCACCCCCACACAGTGGCAAGAGACCTGAACCCTGGGTCCATCTGTGTTTGTTTGGATTGCACGTGACCCTCCAGAAAATGAACTCGAGGAGGGATACCTAGGAATGATGGCTAACCCAGCCCATCCATCGCCATCCCCTTGCTCTGCTGCTAATGAAAACTGCCGCTTGGTGGCTACCCTGGCAGCCTCCGGGACATCACAGAGGGAAAAAGCCACCGAAAACGAAGGAGTCAATTTGATCTACAGTGTAATTACAGCCGCGCTGTGAGACAACACAAATTTGGCCCTGTGCAGGCATATTTCTTTTTGTCCAGAAATTAATTTTCATATCAAAAAAGAAACCGTTTAACTTCTGAAACCGAATTGAGCAGGGGAGAGAAAATGCCGAGGACGGCAACCCGAGGTCTGGGGTGTCAGCCTTGTCCTGGACATTAATATTTCTGCTAGACTTTGAAGAGAACGAGAACTCCCCCTTGCCTCCCACCCCCGCCTCGCTCCGGGGCAGACATCAAGAATCAGATTCCAAGTGGAAGATATTTGTGGAAGCAGGGGTAGGGGAGGAGGAGGCACACAAAGAAGGAAAAGAAAAAGGTGAAAGGGAGCAGAGAGCATAGACATCATAAAACCCAGATCTATTAATCTTCCCCCCAGGATCAGGAAGACAGAAGTAAAATGATGTTTGATGCTTTTTTTCCTGAGCTCTGGAGGGCAAATGAAATAACAAATAAGAAAATGCTGAAAAATCAACACAGTTTATCCCAGATAAAAATAGAGGTACAGTAAAACAAATAGCATGAATGGTTTCTCTTCCACTGACAAGTGGAGCAGAACGAATATGCTTACTGGGGTTCAGAACAAAGGTTCTCCTTGATCTCTGATGTCTGTGGCCCAGACTTGGGGTGAGACTTTTAAGACAGAGAGGTGAGATCCACCAATCCTGCCCAGCTCCTGTGGCTATGCCCCTCCCCTTCCCATTCACTTAAAATCCTTCCAACCACATTGTTTCCTTCCTTGGCCCTTACTGCAGGGAGTGGTGGGGCTCTGCTCCTGTGACCAATTGTCCCCTCTTAAAGGAGTTACCTTGTGGGGGATGCCTTACTCAATGCCAGATAGATCCGAATCCAACCAGTGTTGATTCTCTTCCTCTTTTGACACTTAGCCTAACAACTGGACATCCAGAAGAGGTAGCTTTCTAAAAACAAATGTATAGCTATCATGCATCTGAAGAAGAAGATAGATTTGAAGTTCCCTGAGGAGGGAGTCACTATGTTTGGGGGCTTTATAATGACACTGGTCCCTGCATAGGACTCCTCAGTTAATAATGGCTTCTTTTTAGAGAAAACGCATGTCACAATTCTACATGAGAGTGTCCTGGATCGGCACCAAATTCTCAACTCAGATGGACAAACCTTCTTCCAGGATAGAAACAGGGATGACAATGATCTCCTCATTCATCCTTCCCCCCCCACTCCCCTCTTCTCCCCTTATGCCACCCTAAGAGAAGTCAGGGAAATGTTCGCACTATTTTAACAAAATTGAGTTAAGGTAATCATCTACCTCTCTTTCTCTCCTTTATTGTGTCCTCAGCTGCCTTGCCAGGGAGTGAGAGGTTTTTGGCAGATATGGAATGTGTCTCAGGAGCTGACAGAACACCGTTTCAGAGCCATCTCCAGGTGATAAAGTGTCAAATGAGATGGAACTGAAAGTGAAATCCATTTGAGGAGGCAGGCGAGCCTGGGATGATTGATGTGAGGAGGAGAGAGGGAGGAGGGCGAAGTGGGGCCACCCTGCCCCTTGCTCTGGGGGCCAGAGTGCGTTATAAGTAGAGACGGGTGTGTGGCTCAGACAGATGATGAAGTTTTCAGAGTCACCTAATAGACTGTATCTGCTCAGTGCTTTTGAACTTGTGAGCAGAATAAGCCTGGCAGGCAGGGAAAGGTGGGTGTGCATCTGTAACAGGGAGAGGTAACTGTTTTCATGGCATTTGGGATACAAAAGAGGCTGGGGATGTGGAAACAATGAATCTAGGACAGGCTTTACATGGCTTTACATGGTTCTAGATGCCCAGCATCCATTGAGGTGTATGACCTTGGACAAGTCACCTTTCTCAGGTCTGAGTTTCTCATCTTTGAAATAATGGAAATAATGTCAGAGTTGGGAGGAAAAACTTGCCCAATGACCTTCATTTTTTTTTTTTATATGAGGAAACTAAGTCATGGAGAGGAGTGATTTGTGGAGAATCACACTACTTTCAGAGTTTATACACAGAAGTGGCTCAAGAATACTCAAGGATAGTTATCTCACAAATGAAAACCTAAGGAGTTTCCAAGGTCTCAGACTCCCACTCCAGTGTTCTTCCTGCTATACGTATGGATGGTCTAGCAACACTGATCTTTGTTATAAAATTAACAGAAGGAGCTACAGCTTGCATTGCAAGAAAGCACCCAGAGAAACAGCTAGGTGTGTAAACATAGGCAACAATTTCATGTCTATTAAAGGTGAAGTTCAGTAATATATTCTTTGTTCATTGGCAAACACCTTGTCAAGGTATACATGAAGCAACTCTTGTCTAGCCTAGCTGTTTCCTTTTTTTTTTCCTCTTCTGCACCTGACTTCGTTGCGGGCAGTAAAATTCCATCCCCTGTAATTCTTAATACCTATATGCTTCAACAAAATGACTGTCATATTGGGGCACCTGGGTGGCTCAGTTGTTAAGCATCTGCCTTTGGCTCAGGTCATGGTCCCAGGGTCCTGGGATCGAGCCCCGCATCGGCTCCCTGCTCAGCGGGGAGCCTGCTTCTCCCTCTCCCTCTCCCCCTGCTTGTGTTCCCTCTCTCACTGTCCCTCTCTCTCTCTGTCAAATAAATAAATAAATAAAATCTTTAAAAAAAATGACTGTCACATTACTATAGTAGAGGTTTTGCATAGAAATAGCCATTTTACTTGGCTTTTCTCACAAGTTGTATGTCAGAATATTGCATCCATTTTTCAGATGGGGAAACTGAGGTCAAAACTGACGAGGGTGCACAAAACATGGGAGAAATACTCCACAAAGCGGTCTGTAGGATCTGGACAGCTGTGAAAAGTGGCTGGGAGCTTTGCCAGCATCTGGCCGGAGGGGAAATATTCTTCAGTGTGCTTCTAATAATGAAAGGGTTTTCTTTTCCTCTTCTTTTTCCCCCTGCAGCACGTTTTTGGCAGGATCAGCTAAATAAGTGTTATACAGTCTAGGACCTCTTGAGACCTCAGTGGCATAAAGGCCATTGAGTAAGGAGAGAATTTTCAAGTTCTCAGGAAGGATTTTGTCACATATTCCTAGTTGATCTTATTAGCACCTGTCACAGTGATATTAGCTCCTTGGTTATGTTTTCCTGGCTTTTTCAGTATTTGTCATCTCGTTGCTATTGTTCTTGGTATTATTTTAATTATTCTTCGTTCTTTTTATTGGATTTTAATTTTCTGAATAGCCCCTGGGTGACGGTGGAGAAATAATAAAAAGAAGTATAATAATAATGATTGTGAATAGTAGCACAGGGGGATTTAGTGCTGCTGGTGTTACTGATATTGTTATTTGGATAATTAATAATGATACTAATAGTGGCAATAATGATTAGTTTCTATCTGGGAAGCACACTGCATTTTAGAGAAATATAACTTATGCACACTCACACATCTTGGGATAAAGCAAAGGGGAAGAGCCTAGTTATTAATAAAGTCAATACCCTAAAGTAAGAAAGAACAGGGCAATATATGTACAAGGAATAGTTGGGAATCACTTACATGAATGGCACAATTAGGGACAAAAGTAAAAATTCTTAACTCTATGTCTTGTGAATGATGAGGTTTGCTCCTTTAGGATGGGGCCTTGTCTCATTCACTTCTGGGTCCCTCTACCTAGCTCACCACCAAACATTTATTTGGCCCACAATGTATGCTTGCTGAAAAGATGGAAGGCAGAAAGGCATGCAAGTAGGGAGGAAGGAAGGAAGGACTCACTAAAGTAGAAAAGTGTAAATCAAAGTCAGAAAGGATCATGGGGCATGTACTGGATCCTTGAGTGGGCCTTATCACATATTCCAACTGCATTACAATGGTAATGGCTATTCAGCCACTCCAAAACCAGGGTCACTTCTAGAGTGACCATTACAAGGACAAGCCTTAAGAAGTCAGCTCTGGGGGCGCCTGGGTGGCTCAGTTGGTTAAGCGACTGCCTTCAGCTCAGGTCATGATCCTGGAGTCCCCGGATCGAGTCCCTCATCGGGCTCCCTGCTCAGCAGGGGGTCTGCTTCTCCCTCTGACCCTCTTCCCTCTCGTGCTGTCTCTCATTCTCTCTCTCTCAAATACATAAATAAAATCTTTAAAAAAAAAAAAAAGAAGTCAGCTCTGAGCTGGAGGATAAGGTGATAGAATTATGGATGGGAAGTTATTGATGAATAGGCTTGTCCCCATCTTCCTTTGCCTCCCTCCCCGCACTGCCCCATTGGAGGGTCCCTTTGTTGTCACATATGTCTATGCCTGGCAGGAGTCTGCCACCAGTTACTATTTTAAGCATACTTTCAAGTTATCAATAAGTTATTGCAAGAAACAATCTATTGGTGTGGACAAAAAAATATGAACAGTGATGCTTTTATAACATTATTCCTAATACCAGATGAGTGGAAATTACCTTAATGATCAACAACGTGGGGATATTAAGTCCATTATGGCATATCCATATGATGGATTACTATGCAGCCATTAAAGTGACATTCTAGAGAAATTTTAATGGCATGAGAAAAGATGATGATGTTAAGCAGGGAAAAAAGCCAGGAAAGAAAAGTAGAGGCAAGGAACTTATTAGTGGAGCAATGAAAGAGGAGGTTGGACTAGCCAATTATAATGTGCCTTGAATGCCGTGCTGAGGAGACTTGAGTTTAATTCATGGAGTTGGGGAAACAGCCACATTTCTACGTAGGAGGGTAACAGCTGCAAGCTGATGGAGGGGAATTTTTTTTTTCATTAAAGCAAGACTTTAGTATTTGTTTAATAATACCGTCATCAGGCCAATGCTCTAAATTAATAAATGATTATCACAGCAATATTGTTAATGTAAAGCATTATATTATACCAACAGAATCAATCAAAAAAGAAACTGAAGCTATCATTGGGGACACATGACTGAAGCCCATGAGACTGTAACTTTCCCACGTATACGTTAGTTTGCAGGATAAGTGAATATTATTAATTGATTTGAATCCACTCAGAGGGTGCTGCTCTTTAATCAAAATAGAAATTATAGCTAATGTTTTTTTTGCCCCACTCTGTCTTCTATAAGCAATCAGTCTTCTAATGTCTGTGTGTTCTTCAGAAAATTTAGATGTGATTCCTTACCGAACTCTGTTTCTGATATTGGTATGTACGTATACATGACAGGGCAGCCATTTTTTTCATAGATGTGTATACATAAAATCATATTATTAAAAGTTTAAAAATGCATATATGCATATGGAAAAATACATGTCATCTATAGATCTTGGCCATGTATCTTGGAGAAAAGAAAATGTCTGCACAAGCAGGCTTCACCAAGAACTACTTCAGTGCCCTCTAAGAATACATAGAACTAACACTACAAACACTGGAATATGGGAATGGAATGATGTGGCACCAGGCTTGAGATGAAGAGACTTTGTGGAAACAAAAAGACTTATGAAAATCAGAAGTATGGGAGCATTTCGTCAAAATTACAAGTGTTGGCAAGCATGTGGAGCAACAGGAACCCTCTTACACTGTTGATGGGAATGCAAACTGGTGTAGCCACTGTGAAAAGCAGTATGGAGCTTCCTCAAAAAATTAAAAATAAAAATGCCATGTGATCCACTAATTCCACTACTGGATATGTACCCAAAGAAAACAAAAACACTAAGTCAAGAAAAGATATGTATGCACCCTTATGTTTATTTCATCATTATTTACAATAGCCAAGATATGGAAGCAGCCCATAGATGGATAAAGAAAAAAGACCCAGGAGAATCAAAATCATGGGGGTATTTCATCAAAATTACAATTGATTTAGATTGCCTTAAAATTTGCTCTTCTGAAATCTCACACTGAGAAAGTTAGTTGTTCAATTTGACATGGTCAACTCTGTGTTTAGGGAAAAAAACAACCCTGATGATCCTGGGAAAACAAGAGGGATTAGGCGGTGGAGGGTGGGAAGCAGAACACAGAGACATGGTGAGGGCCCAAACGAACCAATGAGGGGGGAATAGAAAGAAGGTGATGAATTCTAGAGATTTCTCAGGATCCAATGAACAGGAGAAGGGGCCAGTTACAGAGAGAGTAGAAATGAGGAGAGAAGTGGCTATTTACAAGGACTTGGAAGTTTCCAGATTGAACAACTGGGTTAATAAATAACAAATTGGGTTAATAAATAACAGAATGCAAGATGGATTTTGTGTTTTCTATTGTACTAAGAACTTGCTATAGCTTATCTTATGAATTCTCACGACAGCCCTATGAAATGGGTTCTTTAATTATGCTCATTTACAGATGAATGGATGGAGGCCTAGAGAATTTAAGTAAAATATGTCCAATATTACCCATTTAAGAAGTGGTGGGTATAGCTGAATATGGAAGTGCCTGGCTCTTCCTAACCAATATGCTATAGCACACACAGTAGGACATCAAATGGACAAGCATTTGTGCAGATAGAGACCCTGGGGTGGAGGGAAGTCTGCAGAGGAAACACCAAGGCAGAATAGATGCCGACAACAGCCACCATAACCAGCCCATGAAACATTTTTCAGAGAACAGGAATTTATCTCTGAGACTATGTTGAGTAGGCCCTGGCCCCTTTAAATGCATGTTGGTGAACTTAATCATGGGGTCCAGCCAGCCAGCTGCCTGCCTGTTGGTGAATTTCTTCAAGGAAGCTTTGCAGCCAACATTCAACGCCAATTGTGTTCTGATTGCTTCCACTAAATCAAGAAGAAAATTGAAAAAATTGACATACACATGCAAAAACATGTGTGGAAGTGTGGAAAGGTGATGATTGGTGCCCCAAGCTATGACCTTTATTTTAGATCAAGGGACCCTGGTGAGCATCAGTTATGTTTGAAGCTGCACAAAATGAACTGAAATAAGAGGGATAAATAGGAACAGTTAAAGGCCTTTTCTAGAGGAATGTGGAGTTGACTAAATAACATCATATTTAAAAAAACACTCTGATATCGGACAGAAATGGAAGATAAGCATCAAAACTAAGCACTGACCTACCCAACCAGACTGAGTTATGTCAAGCAACATGAAAATGGGAGCTGATCTACATATCTTTGATCTAAAGAAACCAGGTGAGCATAAAGTAGAGAAAGATCCAGAGTTCTTATGATTTTCCTTTGAGTCCTCTAAAATAGAACAAAATTAGGGTCTAGAGATTTAACATGAAGGAACAGAGTGAGAACACAAATTTGGGGGATATTGTGGGCCAACAACCATGTGTTCCATTAAATTATGATTTTTTTTTCCTGGCTTAGAAATTATAAGGGGAAAAATTCTATTCTGATTTGTAAAGTATATCATAGATTAAATAAAATAAAACAAAACAAACCAACAAACAACTTAACAGTCTGATGTAACAAGCTCTGGGTAATAATACCCCCATTCACTTGGGTGAGATCTTACTGACTGGGTTCTGGAACTGGCAATGCTCTTCCTGGGGACTGTTTTATTTCAGAGAGAAACCACTGATTCGGGCAGTTTGCTGATTCTAATAGAATTCCTGGAAACTTAAATTTTGTTCTCAAAGAGGCACCTTACATCCATTTCTGACTTCGGCAGATCCTTTTCTTTCTTCTTACCTTCCCCTCTTTTACTCTCCCACTGAGTGTGGATATTTCTTGAGGCTCAGGGGTTCCCTGCTCTTCTCTTCCTCCTTGAACTCATGCCTCTTCATGACTTCAGCAGTCACCCATGTAATGATTAGTAGGAGGATTCTAACTCCAGTCCCTTTTGCTCACCCCTTTGCCTATGTCTTTACAGGGCATATGTTACCCCTGGACAACTTTATTTAGATTTACTATTTTCACCACAGTGGATCACGTTAAAAACAAATGAGGTGAAGATATACAAGTGGACAACAAGCATATGGAAAGATGCTCAACATCGTTAGTCATTAGGGAAAAGGAAATCAAAATCACAGGATAGCACTTCACACCTACTAGGGTGGCTATAATCAAAATGAAGGCAATGACAAATCTTGGCAAAGATGTGGGGAAATCGGAAACCTCATACGTTGCTGGTGGGAAAACAAGATGGTGAAGTCACTTTGGCAAACAGTTTGGTAGTTCTTCAAAGTGTTAAACATAGAATTACCATATGAACCAGCAATTCCATTCCTAGCTACATATCCCAGAGAAATGAAGACGTGTGTCCACAAACAACTTGTACACGAATGTCCGTAGCAGCATTATTAATGATAGCCAAAAGGTGGAGCTATTCCAGATTTCCCTCAAAATCCCTTATAAATAGATAAATAACACATGGTATATCCACACAATGGAATATTATTCAGCCAAAAAAGGGAACAAAGTGCTAATTCATGCTACAACATGGCTGAATCTTGAAAACATCATGCTAAATGAAAGAAGTCAGACACAAAAGTCACATATTAAATGATTCTATGTATGTATATTAAATGGCCAGAATAAACAAATCCATAAAGACAGAAAGGAGTTGGCTCTGGCTGCCAGGAGCTAGGAGGAAGGGATGCGGGATGTGATTGTTGATGAGTCCAAGGTTTCTTTTTGGTGTGGTAAAAGTGTTCTGGAATTAGTGATTATTATGATTGCACAACTTTGTGAATATACTACAACCCACTGAACTGTGTACTTTAAAAGGGCACATTTTATAGTATGTGAATTATATCTTAATTACAAGCAAACTGAACATTTTTGGTAAAGATTTCAACATCCCCTCTTCAACCGTGACCCCCAAGTGCTTGAGTTCACCGCCCCCCATATTTATTGAATGTCCACTATGTCCTGTAGCCCTAATAGCTAACACTTAACTGATCACTCAGCCCACTCCAAGTGTTTTTTGATGTGCTTTACGCATATTAGCTAATTTAATGTTCATAATGACCCCTCTGAGAGTACGAAAACCTTGGGGCAGAGAAGTTACGCAATTGCGTGAGGTCACACTGCTTGTAAATGCCAGGGCATTCCAGATTTCAAATCCATATTCTAGTCTGACTCCTAAATTGACACTTTCTATTATTCCACACTATTACCCAACCCTATACTAAAGTACCTTACACCTTATTTCATTACCTTCTGCTATCCTGTAGTGTGAACCTGGAGAGGGAGCCTAGCTGTGTGTTCCAGTGCTAAGTGGTTCTAGGCTTGTTACTACCATCACACTACCTCTGCTCTAACTTTGGCAGAGTGGTCTAAGAGGTGGCCCCTGCTCTTGTGGAGTGAATTTTCTAGTAAACATGTCCGTGAATACCTACAATACAGATGTAACAAGGAGTGTGACCTCTGTGTTCTACAGAAGAGCAGAAACAGGGATGGCTTCCATGCAGGTGGTCCAAAGGACAGTGGCAGTAGTTGCCTGGAAACTGGGCTTGACCCAAGGGTTGCATTTCAACAGGTAGACTGGACAGTGGGTGCAGGGAGCATGGACAGCCCTCACCTGGATCTTGCAGGAGCCTGAGCCTTTGAATGGCTGTCCTGATTCCAGACACTCTCTAATCCACAGTCTATCTTACAGACTATTGCCAGACTGATTTTCCTTCAGAGTTGTTTAAAACCTGTCTTCCTTAACAAAAACCTTCAATGGGTGCCTGGTTTCCTTTCATGTTAATGCTAAACTCCTCTCCTGGTATGTTGATATGCTGGCCCCTCTAACTCCCCTAATTACAATGACTCCTTCTGCTGCACTTAGATGATCTTGTGAGTTCATAAAAGAAGGAAAGTGGTCCCCTTAGTTTGCTTCCCCTTTTTTTTGAAAGCATATGAAAAGCTAAATTTGTAACCGTCTTCTAGCAAAGCTTAGGATGTAAAAGCATGTGTTTTGTGTACTGGTTTCCCCTTAATTTCCGACTCTCATTTTAGTTCCCATCACTGTTTTTGAGCTATTTAAGATGTATTTCATCTTGCTCTATCATGTATGTAACTAGAAGGGAGAGGAAGAAATCAGGTGTTTTTGAAACCGGATGCCCCAAGGGGCCTGCCTATTTTGTCTGTCTAAGAGAACCAAGCTTTTCTTAGGAAAAGACCTTGCTGGACCCTCTAGGATGGTGAAGACAAAGCCCCTGAGGGTGTAGACTGGAGGCAAAGTGAGGACACAACAGAGCATCAAGGTAGACCCCATAACAGAACAAGAGGAATTTAGGAGTTGACCTGGTCACATGGCAATCAGCTTTGAGAGCAATGGGGACAGTGGATTCTCAGAGGAGTGGAGGGGGCCTTGTCACAGAGCACGAGACCACAGCTTAAGAAGGATGGCCAGCAAGAGATTCCTAGCGTCAGGGATGGCTGAGGAATTTTTAGGCTGTTTGGTACTCAGTTTTCAGTTGTTTTTTTTCTGTGCTATGTAATCACCTGTGGACCTCACTAGCCTTCAGTAAGAGCCTGTCACTCACGTAGCCCTGAGCCATGGGTGATTTGGACAGTAGAGCATGGGGTTGGTGTCCCGCAGAAGAGAAGCAATGCCGAAAAGAGATGGAAGCCACAGAACCCAGGAGGGTGAGGGGCTGGGAGGTAATGAGAGCTGTGTAGCCCAAGGCTGACATTTATATGTGAGATCTCTCTCTTCCTTTAAACATAGTACAAGAAGAAGAACCTTGAAAAGAGGCACTAGGGAGACTAGAATTTACCAAAGATAAGGTCTGTAGATAATTATGACATTTTATTAACTGCCCTACATTCTTCCCAATGGAGACAGAAAGGAAAAGAAAAAACATCACCACTCTGCCTCCATTCACATAAACCCTCTTTTCTTGAAAGTTTCTCCCTCTCCCCTCTATGTTATTAAGGGCCTAAAATCCAGACCTCCCCCAGGATGGAGCTTGTGTTGCTTTATCCTTCACTACTTCCTATTGCTCCTCTTAGAGCAGTTCTGGAATTGTGCTCCTTAGTAGCAACAGCGGCAGCGTCACTAAGAACTTGATGGTAATGCAAAACCTCAGTCCCTACCCCACACCCATTGAATCCAGTGGTGGGACCCGGTAATGGGTGTGTTAGCAAGCCCTCCAGGTGATTCTAATGCAAGGCTAAAGTTGGAGAAACAATACAGGGACCAGAGGCATCCTGTTGGAGTGGCAGTCAGGTCACATTCCTCTCCAGGTCAATGCCATCGGACAGAGTCCCATCCCACTACTAGCAAAATAAAACCCAAAGTATTTGTAATGGCTTTCCAGGTCCCACATGTACCTTGGTTCCATTTTTACCTGCCTGACCTCATTTGTCCCACCCCTCACTATCCTGGCACTCACTTCTCTCTGGTCACTGAAGCCAGGCTTGCTTCTGCCTCAACACATTTACTGAGGCTTCTTCCTCTGCCTAGAACATTCTTTTAAGATGTCCCCATGGCTCCGTCCTCACCTCCTTCAAATCATTTCTTCTGGGAAGCCTGCCCCAGTCACAGTGCTTGTAATTAGATTCACCCCCACCATGGGAACTACCTATTCCTGTTATCCAGTTTATTTTCCCTGTAGCATTTATCAGCATATAACATTGCATATATTTCACTTCCTCAAGCTTTTTATTGTTTGTCCCATTCTGCTAGAATGTAAGCTCCAGGAGAGCAGAGATTTTATTTCATGTTTTCCTATTTTGCTCATTAATACAGTCCTTGATCCATGTGGTGATGAGTATTCAATAAATGCTTATTGAATGAGTGAATTTCACACCGATTTTCTGTCCTTCCATTGTTCATGGGCTACTCTACCCGTTGTAGTCTTTGTGGCCAACTAGTTTGTCAGCTCCATTAAAATAGATAACACGTCCTAGATGTCAGTCTTCCCCACCAGCCTAGCGCCATGCTGAGAATTTAGAGAGCACAAGATGCTCCTTGATTATAGGTCTGACCACATTGTCCCACGAACTTGGGATTCAAGACAGAAAACCCATGCAATGCCCCATAAACATCTGGAGCTCTCTCTCTGCCACTCCCTCCAACACACAGTCTGAAGCACCAAGCCTGCCTCCTCTCCCTTGTCCAGCTATAATTTCCAGTCATTTCCCCTGACATGCAAAGAATCTACCTCTCACTGGCTGCTCTCTCCGCCTCCAGGCTGTGCCTGCTCAGGCAGCCTCCATCTGTCCCTCACCCTAGTTCCAGCGACCCAGCATGACAGCTGAGATCTATAATTTATTAGTACCCTTCTGCTGGGCCTTTTCTTTCTTCCTTTTTCTCGGGCATCATTGGTACACAGGCCTTAGTCAGCACCATTAGAAGGGCTGCAGGTGTTTGAAAGACCCCCAAATGGAGGTAATCTGAATCAAGCATTGGGCTAAGATAAGCAATTTGAGATTCTGGAACATGCTGTGCAGAGAGAAAAAGTCTTTATTACTTTAAACAGTGTCCTGGAATCTCTTTACTACCCTTTTTATTTGCATTTGACTGAATGTGTAGTAAAATCACACTTTGTTCTTTGAAGAAACACGTATATTGATTGAGGCTAAGAGCCTCTGAGAGAGGGCCAGACAGCACGCATGAGTTGTCTTCTCAGACCTCAGTAGGCAATATGTGTTTTTAATAATTATCTGGTAATTAACAGCTGTGATTCAAAGCCCTTCATTTGGAAAAAATAATAATAATTTTACTTCCCGGTGCCAGGAGCCAGATGGGCAGCCAAAGAGAGAAGCCTCCAGCTCTGTAGCAGACAAGTAAAGAAGGTGAGGTCCATGAGATTCCTTCTCACCCGGCAGCTGGCACAACATCTGGACAGGAGAACAAAGCAACTGCACAGATACCTGTGCCCCCACCCTCCCAACACACATACTTACTGCTAATTACAGTATTGGTTTGTAATCCCTGCTATAAAAAAGCTATAGTCCCTCCCTCTGCTTACTTGTTCTAAATGACCTCTTTTAAAAGATCCGCTGCCTGGGGGCTCCTGGGTGGCTCAGTCGTTAAGCGCCTGCCTTCAGCTCAGGTCATGATCCCAGAGTCCTGGGATCGAGCCCCGCATCGGGCTCCCTGCTCCACGGGAAGCCTGCTTCTCCCTCTCCCACTCCCCCTGCTTCTGTTCCCTCTCTCACTGTGTCTCTCTCTGTCAAATAAATAAAATCTTAAAAAAAAAAAAAAGACCCGCTGCCTGATAAATAATGTCAAACTGGGAAATTATTTTGAAATATCATAACCATGAGTTTGTTATTTGGCTCAAAGAAATTGCATCAGCTTCGGGCTTTCCTGTGCTCACTACCACCACCTCAGCCATCTCCCCATTCCCCTGCTGATCCTGGGACTTCAGGGTCAATGAAGAGCAAACCACCTTCCCAAAATCATGTGTTGGTAGCATAAATGCAATATCTTCACAAATCTCTCTCTAATATACGCACACACATGCGTATACACACACACAGTTCTTTGCTGAAGGTATCAGGAGAAGAGAAATAAGACAAAGAAGAAGGATGACAAGAAGCAAACAATCTGTATATATTTTTATTATATTTCTCATTAAGGTCAGTTTCTGGTCTCACAGAGGCATGGGGTATGAGGGCTGGAGTTGATCTGCTGGGCTGCACCCGTTTGGAAATTGACATGGATTTGAGCACTCTGTTATTCACACAGAAAGAAAGAGAGGATGGATGGAAGGAAGGGAGAGAGGGAAGGAAAAAGGGAGAGAGGAAGAAAGGAAGGAAGAATAGGGATGGTCTTCTATAACCTACCCTGTTTATACCTGTTTGTTTGCTATATGTTTAACATGAACCTATCATGGGGAAGATGCCATACAGCAAAACCATCATGGAGAAGACTGAATTCCAACCCAGCAGCTGCACGAACTACATCACTTGAGTGGAAGAGGATCAGTGGTAAGTGATTCTTGGCTCTGCATGATTCCATCCATCACCAGCAACAGTAGCAAAGCTGCAGTTGCCTTTCCAACCCTGCTCTGAGGAGCTTAATATTTTGATGGTTGCCATGGCAAACAAGCTTAAAACACCACTGGATGATATGGATGGCAGAAGATAATGCTTTATAATTTTCAATGGACCCTCTGAAGAGGATTTTGGTATCTCTATTTTTTAAATATATTTTTTATTTTTATTTTATTGTTTTAAGTGTACTCCCTGCCCAGCATGGAGCCCAACATGAGGCTTGAACTCATGACCCTGATATCAAGACCTGAGCTGAGATCAAGAGTCCGAGGCTTAACTAACTGAGCCACCATCTCCCTTTTTTGTAATGGAAAGAATTGCGAGTTGAGGACCAGAAGAACTGGATGCCAGTTTCAGATCTGCCATTATATAGCTATATGACCCTGAGTGGTATGTCACTTAGCCTTTCTGGGCAGAGAGGTTCCTGTCCTGAAAAGTGAGAAAATAGTAATAAATGCTAACTATTGGGATTTTAGGATAGTTATCACTATCCTAAGTTATGTAACTAATGCTCAAACAGTTGGAATCTGGCCTTTCCTCTCTGTTAATCAACTAGGAAACATTAGGCATTTTACTTAGCCTTTCTGGGTCTTCACTCTTCATTGAAAAAATTAGAAATTAAAGATGCATATTATAGATACTGCAATTGTGTGATACCAACAATATATAATGAAAAGCTGGTATCTCAGACCAGCAAGTCATGGAGAGGACAAATAGCTCTGATGGGCTTGAAATGTTCTTATTTAGGACCTATTGACTCTAACTGTGACCCTAAAACTCTCTAGTGACCCTGAAGCTCCCTCCAAGTTTGTCGATGCTAAACCAATGAATCAGGCATCTTACTGTGATCATCACTATAATCCTTACGAGTAAAATCTATTAGAAAGTACAAAATAAAACAACATCAACATATTTACTTCCATCGATACATTATCCTTCATCTTCCTCCTTCACTTTCTGTAAGGGTTAGTTAAGATCTTGAACTCTGTATGTTTCTAGATTAAAATGTGGATCCAGGGCGCCTGGGTGGCTCAGTCGTTAAGCGTCTGCCTTCGGCTCAGGTCATGATCCCAGGGTCCTGGGATCAAGTCCCACATCGGGCTCCCTGCTTGGCAGGAAGCCTGCTTCTCCCTCTCCCACTCCCCCTGCTTGTGTTCCTGCTCTATCTCTCTCTGTCAAATAAGTAAATAAAAAATCTTTAAAAAAAATGTGGATCCAATTATGTATGTCTTGGAGAGTTACCTTGGAATCTTGACCTACAGTAAAAAAATCCATATCAACAGAATCTAACCAAAGTTTTCCTTTTGGCAGTCAAGCAATAGGCATTCTGTCACTTTCATGCTGAAACATTCACTCTTGCTGGTTGTAGATTGTGAGGGGAAAAATGACTGGCTGGAGATCCAGAATACACTGCTACCTATGTGCAGGGAGCTGGTGTGCATGTCTAGAACCTTGGAGAACATTATTTAAGCACATAATGATATTGACACAATGGAGATCAGATGATTGAAAAAATAATAATGAGAGCGATTATAATTACACTTGCATCTGTTATTTTGTATTGAACATTGACTGTATGCCAGGCATTGTGCTTGATGCTTTGCAAGCATTATTTTCTTTAGTTCTCACAACAACCCTAAGAGAGGAGCAATGAAATCCTCATTGTACAGATCAAGAGACTGAGAGGAGGTTTAGGGAAGTTGAGTAACTTTCTACTTGGTAGATGGAGGTGGGATTCATATTCAGGCATATTTACTCCAAGGCCAGTGCTCTTAGTTACTATGCATACATAATACTTATTGAGTACTTATAAAATACTCAATTTATTATAAACACTATTTCCTTTCTTGATCACGAAATCCTAATGAGGGATTAGGATTATAATATCTCTATGTTATATATGAGAAAACTAAGTCTCAGAAAATTTAGGTAATTTGCCAAAGGCCACCCAGCCCCTAACTAGAGGAATGAGGAGTCTATTCTGTGTCTTTGCCCCAAAAATCACGGTGCTAAGATGAAATTTGAGAAAGACAAGTACAGAGGAAAAAGAAATCCTGCAGTCTCCTGGGATCTAGTAATAATTCTGCTGCTAATTAGCTGGGTTACTCCGGTTTCTCAGGGTCACTTATCCTGATTGGGCAAACGGGTTTTTTTTTTTTTTGAAAGTAACAACAATATGTACTTTATTTTTTTTTAGGATTTTATTTATTTGAGAGAAAGAGAGCATGAGCAGGTGGGGGAGCAAGCAGAGGGAGAGGGAAAAGCAGACTCCCCGCTGAGCAGGGACCAGGACACGGGGCTCAATCCCAGGACTCTGGGATCATGACCTGAGCTGAAGGCAGACCCTTAACCAAATGAGCCACCCAGGCGCCCCAAAAGTATGTACTTCAAAATATATTTTCTACTGTTCTTTCTAGTTCTAAAATCATTGATTTATAGTGCCCTAGTTTTTATATAGGTAAGAAAAACATCTCCCATAACTCTACAAAGGGAAGTATTTCTGTGTACAAACTGGGAAGAAGAAGATGGTCACAATGATTATTGAAGTATTTACAGTGGACTAAGAATTCACCCAAGTGCTCCGCTCATTTAAACCTCACAAAACTCCTATAAGGGAGGTTCTTCTTATCGCTCCCACTTTACCAGTAAGATGTCAAGGCAAAGACATGGTACATGATGTACTCAAGATCTCTAAGACAGTAAGTAGTGGAGATGGAGCATGATTTCCGGTGGCCTATTTAATAGTCCATACTTTAAACCACTATAATATACTCTGAAGTCAAAATAGTTCATTAGCTTAATGGCAGTCAACATGGTGTTAAATTCTATTGGCAATGCAAGACAATGTTGCGGAAAGAGTTCAAGTACAAATGATAGGCTAAACTGAGTTTGAATCTCCACATTGCCACCATCACTAGACTTCCAGTTTTGCCGAGTAAGAGTTCAGTCTGGTCTATTTTCCCCACCCCCTTCATAACCACCAGGACATATCTGTTGAATGAATGAATGTTTTATTGGGGAGTGGAGCCAGTCTTACAAATATTATATTGTCTGATTCCAAAGCCTAAGAGATTTGTTTTCCCGAACTACCTTGCAGAATAAATTAATACAGATCTGACCAAAGCTAAGCATTCTTCAAGCAGCATAAACAAATAGCTTGATATTCAAAGGTAGACACGCTGAATCTAACAAAGTGTACAGCTTTTCTGAGTCTCCACTTATTTCTCCATAAATTTGAGATCATGTTGTCACACATGCTTGTGAGAATTCAAAGCAATAATTGTCAAGCACCTAGCTCACTGCCTGGAATAACATAGACATACAATAATGGGCAACTTCTCAATTGTCTTTCTGAAAAAAAAAAAAAAAAGTGTCAACTGAAGCAGTAGTATCTGTAGCCTGGGTTGGTCATTTCCTTTTTTGAATCATAATGTTCCTTTGTTCTAAGGAAGCACCCACTGAACACCTGGATGAGGGCCTATGTTTCCTCTCATGAAGGGTTTTAAGACACCTTACAGCAAAAATATACTCAAGGTGAAATGAACATCAGTGTGAGAATGACATCTTGCAGGAAAAGAAAAAAGGCAGCCCACAATCTGGGCATACTCAGAACACAGTAATTTCTAATTATTTGCAACTTGCCCCCTTATGAGTGTCTCCTAAAGTTGAAGCTGTTGCTACTTTTCCAGTTAGATCTTGGAGAGTGAATTTCCCAGCGGATGTAACGCGTGATGATTTGGCTCCTCAGCCCCCATTAGTATTGATGGAGCACAACAGGATGCTTAAAATAAACAGGGTCCCCTTGGCCTCCATAAATGCCTCCACACTTAGCAAATAAGTAGCACGTTTAGCTTGGAATCACAGGCATGAAACGGCTTGTTGTCAGGTTCTTACAGCACTCAAAGGACCATTCAGAAACTTATTATTTCTCTGTCTTGGCCCTCTTGAGGCAGTGTCCTCTCTACCATATTAAGCCTGCAAGGCAATGGGTTCTCATGCTTCCGTTATGAGCACCCTCCATGTGACCTTTGCATACTTTATTGCAGCTTTCATTGCTATGGATTATTAGGAGCTCTACCTTTACCCTTCTCCCTGAATGTTCTCTCCAACATTATGTAGCTGGCACAGCCAAACAGGTGTCTTTCCTGGACAACACTGCATGGTTTTCCCTAGCTTCAGAAGTAAACAGCTGACTTCTGCTTCTGGCCGAGAGGGAGTAACAGGCACCAGACTATCCTCCTATCTGAAACAACAGTAACACCTGCAAGAAGAACAAAATATACAGGGCAATGGCTTTCAAGGCACTGGAAATCAGACACTGAAAGATAGCAATTCCTGAGAGATGGAAAACCAAATGAGGTTAGCCCTACAATTGTCTCAGCTAACTGCCTGGAGAGAGATCCCAAGCACAGAGCAGGGAGGGGGTAATCAGGCAGAATCTAGAGGACTCCTTAAATCTAGCAGCTAAGAGATCAGGGTAATGAAAGCAGAGTTCTCAGAACAGAATACCAGGGGGGAGAATATCTGCCCAGAGAGAGAACTCCAGAGATCCATAGAGGGCTGCTTTGAGTATTCAGCAGAGTAGTCAATGCATGTGTGGGATGAAACTATCAAAGTCTGGGGAGAGAATCATGCAGAGGATTGGAGGGAACAGTGTCCAGCACTCATAAAGGGTCAGTATAGTGCCTGTTCCTATCAGCCAAATGAGAAAAACTAAGATTATTGAGGCATTGAGTTGAGTACTCATAAGTATCTTGCCTTGGGCGGGGGGGGCACCATTAAACAATGCATTGATCTCACCTAACAAATCTTAAAAGTAAGATCCAAAAAAAATTGAATTTGTAGACAAAAACTCTCCCACAAAAAAACATGTAAGCCAAGATGGCTTCATTGGTGAACTTCACCAAACATTAAGGAAGAAATAATATAATTTATACACAAACTCTTCCAGAAAATTAAAGAGAAGGGAAAAATTCCCAATTCATCCCATGATTCCAGCATTATCCTGACACCAAAATTGTAAAAGGACATTAAAAAAAATAAAACTACAGAACAATATCCTTCATGAACATATATGCAAATCTTCTAGACAAAATTTTAGTAAATTAAATTCAGTAATATATAAAAAGGATACATCAGGGCCATGCAAGTTTTATCCTAGGAAAACAAGTTTGGTTTAATATTTTAAAAAGCCAAATCAATGTAATTCACAATATTAACAAGCTAAAATAAGAAAAACATATTATCCCAACAAATAAGGAGAAAAGCATTTGACAAAGCCTAACATCCATTCCTGCTTAAGGGGAAAAAAAAATCTCAGCAAATTAAGAAAACTTCCTCGGGGTGCCTCGGTGGCTCAGTCGTTAAGCGTCTGCCTTCGGCTCAGGTCATGATCCCAGGGTCCTGGGATCAAGCCCTGCATCAGGCTCCCTGCTCCGCGGAAAGCCTGCTTCTCCCTCTCCCACTCCCCCTGCTTGTGTTTCCTCTCTCGCTGTTTCTCTCTCTGTCAAATAAATAAATAAAATCTTTAAAAAAAAAAAGAAAACTTCCTCAATTTGATAAAAAGCATCTGTGAAAAACCAATAGCTATCAGGATATATTAAAGTAAAAGAATGTTTCCCTTGTAAAATCAAAGACAAGGATGTTTGTTTACATGATTTCTATTCAGCCTTGTACTGGAGGTTCTACCCGATGCAATAAGGCAAGAACAAGTAAAAGGCATCAAAATTGAATAGGGAGAAGTAAAACTTATTTGCAGATGATGTAATTGCCATTATAGAACAGCTGATGTAATCTATAAAAAAGCTATTATAACTAATGAGTGTAGAAAAGTTACAAGATGAAATATTCTATGCAAAATCAATTGAATTTCCATATGCTATCAATAAATGATCTGAAATTTAAATTAAAAAATAATACCATTCAAAAAAAGTGTTGACAATTTAAATACTTAGGGCTAACCCTGTCAAAGGGTATCCAAGACCTGTGCCTTGAGGATTATAAAACATAGCTGCAATGAATTAAAGATGACCTAGATAGATAGAAACATATACTGAGTCAGTCACAGATATTATTTTTAAGATGGCAATTTTCTCAAAATTAATCCATAAACTTAATACAATCCCCATCCAAATATTGCTAGTTCTTTTTAGTAGTAATTGACAAACTGATTTTAAAATTTACATGGAGATACAAAACACACCAGACAACCAAAACAATTTTGAGGAAGGAAAACAAAGTTGGAGGCTTAACATCACCTGATTTGAAGACTTGTTACAAAGTTACAGAAAGCAAAACAATGTAGTATTAGTAAAAGGACAGAAAAATAGATCAATGGAACAAAACAGAGTCCCGAAATTGACCCACAGCTATAAAGGTTGCCTTTTTGTTTTTGTTTTTGTACAAAAGTGCTAAAGCAACTCAATGGAGAAAAGATATAATCTTTTCTACAAATGGTGCTGAAACAATAAGATATCTATAGCTTAAAAAAAAATTCAATCCATTCTTTGCACCATATACAAAAATAACTCAAAATGGATCAAAGACCTAAATGTAAAATCTTTTTTAAAAACACATAAGAAAAAAACCTTTCTGACCTTGTGTTAGGTAATGATTTCTGAGATGTGATACCAGAACACAATCTATAAAAGAAAAAAATGATACATTGGGCTTCAGCAAAATTTAAAATTTCTCCTCTTTTAAGGGCACTGTTGGGAAAATGAAAAGATAAGCCACAGACTGGGAAAAAGTATTTCAAATCATATATCTACTAAAGAACTTAGATCCAGAACATATAAAGAACTTTCAAATTCAAAAATAAGAAATAAAGCAACCCAATAAAAATTGGCAACAGATTTGAACAGCCATAATACCAAAGAATATATACAATTAGCAAATAAGCATACAAAAAGATGCTGAGCTTTATTAGTCATTAGGGAAATTCAAATGAAAACCACAGTGAGATACCACTACCTCCTTATTAGGATGAGTATAATTCTAATTATTTCACAAATAGCTAACCATACACTTACTATATAATTGAGCAATTCTACTCCTAGTTATTTACTCAAGAGAAATAAAACCATTGACACTACAAAGTCTTGTTTATTCTTACAATGAAATACTACTCAACAATCAAAAAGAATGAGCTATTGATAAACGCACAACATACATAGAATCTCAAAATAATCATGCTGAGTAAAGTCAGACAAGAGCGAATATGTACTGTGTGAATCCAAATATATAAAACTCTAGAAAATGCAAATTAATTTATGGGGACAGAAAGGAGATCAGTGGTTGCATCTGTGGGGAGGTAGGTAACAGGGAGGGTATATGGTGACCAGACATCAACGAAATTCACAAGTGAACAGATACATTAAAAATGATCAATTGTCACGTTTAAATATGTGCAGTTTATTGCATATCAATTATACCTCATAAAGTGGTTAAATGTACATAAAAATAGCAAATAATGGTTGGTGGAGGAAATAGCCTGAACGGCTAAAATAAATCTTCCCACTTATTTGTCCTATTCACCTTCGATCTAGGTTTTTCCCAAACTCTGCAAACTGACTTGCTTTTGGGAAATATTGCTGGATTTACTACACAAGGAACTTATGCTTTCCCTGATGCAGTTTTGGTGTACATAGGAATAGGAATTCTGTAACTGCCTCCATCTTTGCATTTCCTCTTCCCTGTGAACCTGTCCTTTAAACAAAATTGCATTCACTGCTGACATAATATGCAGGATACTTCTAATAGCTTCTGTGGTGAGGTGAATTGTGTTATGTTCAAGTCCTAACCCCAAATACATGTTTATATGACAGTATTTGGATATAGGACCTTTTCAGAAGGAATCAAATTAAGACATAGTGTTATGTTTTATTGCTTTTCTATAAATTCCATATGTTGAAATCCTAACCCCTAGTACCTCAGAGTGTGACTTTATTTAGAGGTAGGGCCTATAAAGAGGTGATGAAGTTAAAATGAGGTTGTTAGTGTGGACCCAAATGCAATCTGATGGTGTCCTAATGAGAAGAAGTTTGGACACACACACAGATGCCAGGGGCATGCTCAGAGAGGAAAGGCCATGAGCACAGAGCAGGCAGGTGGTCATCTCCAAGCCAAGGAGAGGGGCCTAGGAAGAAAACAGCCTCCTCACAACCCCTGATCTTTGATCATACTGGATTAGAGTGATCCCTACATGTAATTACTGGTATCTTCGTATAAGAAAGGAGAGGGAGATTTAGAGAGACACACTAGAGAGGAGAACACCACCTGAAGACAGACACAGATACTGGAGTGATATGTGCCTAAGCCAAGGAACACCAAAGATTATGGGCAACCACCAGAAGGCAGCTGGAGGTTGGAACAGAGACCCCCTCAAGGTCTCCAGATGAAACCAACCCTCTCAGCACCTTTATTTTAGACTTCCAGCCTCCAGAACTGTGAGAAAATAAATTTTTGTTGTGTTAAGCCACCCAGTTTGTGGTAATTTGTTACAGCAGCCATAGAAAACTAATACAACCTCCAAAACACCTTTCTTTCTTTCAGTACTAGAAGCCAATTCTTGATATTTGCAAATCATATATCCGATAAAAGGTTGATATCCAAAATATATAAAGAACTCATACAACTCAATTACCAAAAGAATCCCAGACAATCTAATTAAAAAATGGGCAGAGGATCTGAATAGACATTTTTCCAAAGAAGGCATACAGATGGCCAACAGACACATGAAAAAGATGCTCAACATCACTAATCATCAGGGAAATGCAAATCAAAACCACAATGAGATATCACCTTACACCTGTCAGAATGGCTATTTTTAAAAAGATAAGAAATAACAAATGTTGGCAAGGATGTGGAAAAAGGGAACCCTCAGGCATTGTTAGTGGAAATGCACTATGGAAAACAGTATAGTGGTTCGTCAAAAAATTAAAAATAGAACTACCAAAGGATCCAGCAATTCCACTACTAGGTATCTATCTGAAGAGAATTAAAACACTAATTAAAAAAGATACATGCATCCCTAAGTTCATTGCAGCATTATTTATAATAACCAAGATATGGAAACAATCTAAATACTCATTGACAGATGAATGGAATATGACTACTCAGCCATAAAAAAACAATGAAATCTTGCCATTTGCAACAATGTGGATGCATCTTGAGCATATTATATTAAGTGAAATAATTCAGAAATAAGACAAATACCACATGATTTCACTTATCTGTGGAATCTGAAAAACAAAACAAATAAGGAAAACAAAATGAAACCCAGATTTGTAGGCACAGAGAAAAGATTGGTGATCAAAGGGAGAGGGATTAGGGGAGTTAGGGGGAGGGTGAAATGGGTAAGGAAGATCAAAAAGTACAAACTTCCAGTTGTAAAATATTAAGTCATAGAGATGTAATGTACAGCATGGGGAATACAGTCAATAATTTTGTATTAACCTTCTATGGTGACAGGTGGTAACTAGACATCCTGGTAATCATTTTGCAATGTATACAAATGTCCAATCATTATGTTTTACATCTGAAGCCAATATAATATCGTTTGCCAATATAATATTATATTATACTTCAATTTAAAAATAAAAAAGAAACTACTCCCTCTCCCTATTTCCTATTTTAGCTGGGCATCAGCTATTTGTTTACAGACTGCATTTTCCAGTCTTCTTACAGTAGGTATGGTCATGTGACCAAGTTTGAGCCAATGGCGTATAAGCAAAAGAAGCATACATTGTTTGCTCTACTTTTTCCTTCCTCTTTACTAACTGGGAATTGGTGAAAACTGGAACAATCATGGAGACCAAGTGTTGGAGATGACAGAGCAGCTGTGGGGCCTTAGCCTACTTACTTCTGAAATGTCAAGTGAGAGAGAAATAGAATCCTATCTTAGTCCAGGCATTGTATTTGAGGGTGGCCTGCTCCCTAGTTAATTACCATATATTTCCTAATTACCCTTTTATCCGTCTTATGCCATTAGCTCCTAGAAAGAAACTAGCATTTGTTGTGAACTTTCCTGAACCACGTGGCATATGTTCAAGTCCTAACCACAAATACCTGTACCAAATACATGTATAAACAGATCTTGCTTCTTTCGTTTACCATTAAAAACACTAATAAAGCAAGCGTGGTTCTAGGACTGCTTCTGCTTGTGAAATTAAGGAACCCAATTCAGTAAATGTCAATAAGCATAAATCCAGTGAAATAGCACCACTTAGACCACTCTGCCTTGTGTCTCGGCCACAGGAAATGGCAAAGGCTGGGGAACGTGCCCATGTTTGTAGACAGACAAGAGAAATGTGATATCAAGTGTGTCACAGACATCATAGGGTGACAATGGACTAGAGCTCGCTAGGGAAGGAAGGTATAATCTATGTGCCTTACATCTGTGCTATTTTTAATGGAGGCAGTTGCTTCTTCCAAACATGGCCCATTTGAATTCCTTCTACAATGAGGGAAGCGGGCCTGAGTAAGACTTGGAAACACAAAGAAAAGAGGATACGGTTGCTTCCCTGTAGTATACACTTTCCCAGGGAGAAAAGGGAAAACAGGAAGAAAGAAAAGGTTTTTTTGTTTTTATTTTTTTTTTCTCAGAGACTAGTTCCCTAAAAGATAGAAAATAATGAATTGGGCCTGGGAAGTTAAAAAAAAAAAAAAATCACTCCAGACACAATTGCTCCTGGTGGCAGGAAGTGTTAATGAGGCATTTAACATTTGGACTTCACTTAATAGCTGAGGCTAAGTCGAGACAGACTAGGCTGAACCATGTAGATATGAGGAGGACAATAAAGTAAATGCTTAGAAACAGAACTTTATCATAGTTAAGTGGCAACAATACCCTTTTGTGCTTAGCTGGATTGTTATCTTTTCTCTCTCTCTCTTTTACTTGCATGTATGGCATTGTGTAGTTTATATTTAGAACATGTACTCAACAATTTTCTATTTTGTTGCTCTAAAAATTTCCGTTTCTTTATAATTATACACCCAGGGTGCAGCATGACATTCTTGTTCTCCCATACAAAAACAGACGAAATTCCTGGTCTTATGCTGTCCTAAAGAGGCGTCAGAACGGCCTGGAAGTCTTATAAGCCACAGGGGCTGGGCCTGCCCCCAGAATTTGGGATTCATTGAGCCTGGACTGGGGCCATAAAATCTGCATTTCTTATAACTTCCCCAATGCTGTTGATGGTGCTGGTCTGGGGACTACACTTTGAGAACCACTAGATTGATGAATTAAGGAAAACAGGCTGAAGCTTATATTTGGGCAGATGGCGGCATCATACTGAGTATATTATATGGTGTCACGTGCTCCATTCAACAAGACATCCTGAGCATTTTCCTATGTCACTAAGTAGTTTTTGGAAATAGATAGGAGTAATTGTAGAATAGTTGTATGTTGATAGGAGTGATTCAGGAAAAGGAGCAGACTGATGATATGGGAGAAAGAGCTGAAAATTCTCTGAGTTAGTGAAAGGAGATGGCTTCTGTGCACCCGTGATGGATTAGTTCAGACTTTCTGTCTCCAGTTGCCTTCCTCTCGGTCACTCTCTGCCCCCACCACACTCACACCGTTTTTGTCAAGATCACTCATGACCTCCACAATGCTTGACATTGTCAAGGTCATTGCTAATGACCTCCACATTGCATCCAGTGTTGAGTCCTCTCTACACTTGATGTAGCAGTATTTCACTCCATTGATCATTTTTTCTTTACAGTACTACACTTTCTTCCCTTATCCTCCAGGATACCATACTCTCCTATTTTTGCTTTTGTTTTTTCCTTCTATCCCAAGGACTACTCCCTCTTAACATCCTTTCCTGGTTCCTCTGCCTCCCCTACTCTCTCAATGGTGGAATTCCTGGGGCTCACACTTTGGGTAGCTGCTCTTTTGTTTCTATGCTCTGTTTTGTGATCTCATCCAGGTTTACAGCTTCAAATATAATGTATATGCTGATGACTCCCAAATGCAGCAATACTGAGAGACTTCTGCCTTGAACTGCAGACGCACGTTACCAGCTGTCTCTTCAACCACCTACTTCAAAGGCTAACAGGCACCTCAAAGTTAACACGTTGAACAGTGACTCCTGGTCTTCCTTAACCATTTCTCATCTATGTTAATGGCAGTGCCATTCTTTCAGATGCTTGGGCCAAAAACCCTTAGGTCAACTTGACTCTTGTCTTTCACTTACAGCTATCAACTGATCCTTTAGGAAATCCTACCGCATTTTCCTTCAAAATAAGCACTGCATCTATCTTACCACCTCTACTGCTTTAACCACCATCCTTTTCTTGGATTATGGAAGAGTGTCCCTGTTTCTATACTGCCCCCTGAAATCTAAACACAATAGAGAAAAAGGAGCAATCCTTTGAAACATGTCATTTCATGCCACTCCTCTGCTCAGAAATTGCCAATGGATTTCCATTCACCTAGATTAAAATCAGAAGTCTCTACCGTAGCGTACAAAACCCTACTCTTAGGTAGGTACCTTTCTTCCCTCTTCTCTGCCTTCCCTCTGTCTTCATTGCTTCCCATCCTTTCAACTTGCTCCACACTGACTTTCTCACTGTTCTCAAACACACTAGACAAGCTCCCATTTCATGCCCTTTGCAGTCTCTTCTCCATCTATGGAATCCATTTTATTTTATTTTATTTATTTTTAAAAAAGATTTTATTTGTTGATTTGAGAGCGAAAGAGACTGAGTGCGCGTGCGCGCGAGAGAAGGAGCAGGGGGACAGGCAGAGGGAAAGAGAGAAACAGTCTCCCTGCTGAGCAGGGAGCCCAATGTGGGGTTCGATCTCGAGACTCCAGGATCACAACCTGAACTGAAGACAGATGCTTAAATGACTGAGCCACTCTAGCATCCCTGAAATTCTATTTTTCCCCCAGAGATGTCCACAAGGTTTACTCCATCATTACCTTCATTTGTTTGTATAAATAATACCTTCAAAGTGAGGCCAACTGTAATAATCCACTGCCACCTCAATATTTGTCACACCCCATCACCTACTCATCTGTATTTTTCTTCTTAACACTTACCATCTTCCAGCATTTGCTATAATTTATTCATGTTATGCTTTTTTATCTATTTTCTCTCCACAGAAATGTAAGCTCCCAAGGGCAGGGGGTTTTGTTGTTTGGCTCACTGATGCATTCCCAGGGTTTAAAACCATTTCTAAAACTAGACAGTCCTCAGTAGATTTTTGATGAATAAATGAAACATGTGACTTCATAGTTTTCATCATATTTACTGTACATAACCATTCTTCTAAGGCTGGGCAGTTAGGTTGTTTCCACTATTTTGTTGTTTTATAGAACTGCAAAAAATAGCCTTTCATAAAAACCTTGTATTAGTTATATTTTAACCACCCTAGGATATAATCCTATAAATGGGAACACCAAGTAAAATAGCATATGTATTTTAATACCTTTGTTGCATGCAGCCAAACTGCTTTTCAGCTTATATATCTAACTGGTTTTTTTGAGCCTACCCACTGCTAAGATAGAGAGTTAACATTTTTCTAACCTTTGCCAATTTGTGAGGCAAAAAGAAGCACATCTAAACTAAATTAATTTGAATTTCTTGATGAAAAGTGATTAGATGTTTTTGTTGTATTTCTTGATCATTAACATACTTTTAACTAGCTTTTCAGTCTTTGCTTATTTTTCTATTGAAATATTTATGCTGTCCTTATTAATTTTTGAAGTTCATTATGTAGTAAAGACATTAAGAGTTTGCTGTATTGTTAAAAATATTTACCCACTTTAACTGTTTGCTTTTACATTTTTGTTTGATATACAGAAAGATTTAATTTTAATGTTACCAAATTTATTAGTCTTTCCTACCTTATTATGTCATTGCATTTACACATAGACAGATATTCTCCATCCAGTTAAACCCATGTAGATTTACTTATATTCACTTCCAGTTTTAATGATTTTATATTTTATTTGCTGCTCTGTAGTCTAAATATAATTTATTTTGGAGTTGGGTTGTATATAGATTTTTCACTATTCGAAAAATCTACACTACTTATTGAATATGCATTTTTTACCTGATTTCTGAAATTGTCATATTCATGCAAAAAAAATTTTACATTTTGTAACACTATTGCTGGGCAGTCAATTATGTTACATATATCAATCTACTGATTCTCGTGTCAGAACCCTACAGTTTATATTACTATAGTTTTTGAAATAATTTCAAATAGGTAGAACTATGGTGGTCTCCCATGGCCCTGGTCTGTTAAACCTGGTGATCAGGCTTGCCCTGCCCCAGCATTCCCCATGACACTGCCATAGCTGACTGACCAATGGCTCAATCTAACTTCACAGGGGATGCCCCTGGAATACCTGGCTCTGGTCACTGGAGTGGGGAGGATTTTGTTTCTGGGTCCCATGAAACTGAAACAATCATAGAGACAGTTTTTGGCAGGCTACAACCCCAGGGAACTGCACAGACAGCAGACTGAAACACACCCTCAGTCTTCCTGTGACCACTCCTTGAAGAATGGATGAGACAACTCTTTTACCTAATATGTAGAAGAAAACACTGAAATTCAAGCAAAATGAGAAAACAGAGGAATAGTGAAAGAACAAGATAAAACTCTGGGGGAGGAGAAGGAAATTTAATGAAACAGAAATAAGTACCTTACCTGATAAAGAGTTCATGGGAATGGCCATAAAGATGCTCACCAATCTCAGAAGAATGGATCAACACGGACAGAATGTCAATAAAGGGATAGAAAATATAAGAAAGTACCAAACAAAAGTCACAGAGCTTAAGAATACAATAATTGAACTGAAAAATACACTGGAGGGTTCCACAGCAGACTAGATGAAGCACAGGAAAGGATCAGTGACCTGGAACACAGAGCAGTGGAACTCACCCAAAAAGAGCAGCAAAAAAAATAATAATTGTAAAAAGTGAAGATAGTTTAAGGGACGTGTGGGATAACATCAATTGGAACAACATTCACATTACAGATGTGCCATAGATGTGATAAACAAAGACTGTACCAAGAGATGAAGATAAGCATTACATAATGATAAAGGGATCAATCCAGCAAGAAGATATAAAATTTGTAAATATTTATACACCCAGCATAGAAGCACTTAAATATATAAAACAAATATTAACAGACATAAAGGGAAAAATGGACTACAATACAATAAGAGTAGGGGACTTTAATATCCAGCTTACATCAAAGCTTAGATCATCTAGAATGAAGATGAATAAGGAAACATCAACCTTAAACAAAACATTAGACCATGTGGATCTGATAGATATATATAGA
Source organism: Mirounga leonina (assembly GCF_011800145.1). Classification (NCBI taxonomy): domain Eukaryota; kingdom Metazoa; phylum Chordata; class Mammalia; order Carnivora; family Phocidae; genus Mirounga; species Mirounga leonina. The sequence continues at coordinate 26,445,578 of NW_023270387.1, read as the reverse complement.
GAGAACACTCAATCCAAAACCAGCATAATATACATTCTTCTCAAGTGTACATGGAACATTCTCCAGGTTGGATCATATGTTTGGCCACAAAGCAAATATCAGTAAATTTAAGAAGACTGAAATCATATAAGCATCTTTTCAGGCCACAGGGTATGAAGCTGGGAATCACACACACACAAACACACACACACTGGAGAAATCACAAATATGTGGAGAGTAAACAATATGCTACTGACTAACCAATGGCTTAACAAGAAATCAAAGGAGAAAATAAAGAAATATCTGGAGACAAATGAAAATGAAAATACAACATGCTAAAATCTATGTGATGCAGCAAAGACAGTTCTAAGAGGGAAGTTCAGTATTGCAATGCAAACTTACCTCAAGAAATAAGAAAAATCTCAATTAAACAATCTAAGTTTACACCTAAAAGGACTAGAAAAAGAGGGGAGAGAATGAAGCCTCAAAGTTAGTAGAAGAAAGGAAATAATAAAGAGCAGAGAGGAAATAAAATAGAGGCTAAAAAACAGCAGAAAAGATCAATGAAACTAAAACCTGATTCTTTGAAGAGATAAACAAAACTGATAAACCTTTAGCTAGACTCAATAAGAAAAAAAAAAAAACAGAGATGGTTCAAATACATAAAATCAGGAATAAAATAGGGGAAGTTACTACTGATACCAAAACAAAAACAAAAACAAAAAATACAAAAAAAACAAAACAAAACAAAACAACAACAAAAAAAGGATTATAAGAGACTACTTTGAACAATTATACGTCAAAAACTGGAGAACCCAGAAGAAATGAATAAACTGCTAGAAACATACAATCTTTCAAGGCTGGATCATAGAGAAATAAAAATCTAAGTAGATTTTATATCCTGCCACTTCACTGAATTCCTGTATGAGTTCTAGCAGTTTTGGGGTGGACTCTTTTGGGTTTTCCACATGAAGTATCATATCATCTGCAAAGAGTGAGAGTTTGACTTCTTCTTTGCCAATTTGGATGCCTTTGATTTCTTTTTGTTGTCTGATTGCTGTGGCTAGGACTTCTAATACTATGATGAACAGCTGTGGTGATAGTGGACATCGCTGCCGTGTTCCTGACCTTAGCGGGAAAGCTCTCAGTTTTTCCCCATGGAGAATGATACTCACTGTGGGTTTTTCATAGATGGCTTTTATGATATTGAAGTATGTACCCTCTATCCCTAAACTCTGAAGAGTTTTGGTCAAGAATGGATGCTGTACTTTGTCAAATGCTTTTTTCTGCATCTATTAAAAGGATCATATGGCTCTTGTTCTTTCTTTTATTAATGTATTGTATCACATTGATTGATTTGTGGATGTTGAACCAACCTTGCAGCCCAGAAATAAATCCCACTTGGTCATGGTGAATAATCCTTTTAATGTACTGTTGAATTCTATTGGCTAGTATTTTGTTGAGAATTTTTGCATCCATGTTCATCAAGGATATTGGTCTGTAATTCTCCTTTTTGAAAAGGTCTTTGTCTGGTTTTGGGACCAAGGTAATGGTGGCCTCATAAAACGTGTTTGGAAGTTTTCCTTCCATTTCTATTTTTTGGAACAGTTGCAGAAGAATAGGTATTAATTCTTCTTTAAATGTTTGGTAGAATTCCCCTGAGAAGCCATCTGGCCCTGGGCTTTTGTTTGTTGGGAGATTTTTGATTACTGCTTCAATATCCTTAGTAGTTATAGGTGTGTTTAGGTTTTCTATTTCTTCCTGATTCAGTTTTGGTACTTTATACATCTCTAGGAATGCATCCATTTCTTCTGCATCCATTTCTTCCCGATTATTTAATTTGCTGGCATACAGGAATTCAGTAAAGTGGCAGGATATAATATCAATGCACAAAAATCAGTGGCATTCCTATATACCAACAACAAGACAGAATAAAGAGAAATTAAGGAGTTGATCCCATTTACAATTGCACCCAAAACCATAAGATACCTAGGAATAAATCTAACCAAAGAGGCAAAGAATTTGTACTCAGAAAACTATAAAATACTCATGAAAGAAATTAAGGAAGACACAAAGAAATGGAAAAATGTTCCATGCTCATGGATTGGAAGAACAAATATTGTGAAGATGTCAATGCTACCCAGAGCAATCTACACATTCAATGCAATCCCTATCAAAATACCATCCACTTTTTTGAAAGAAATGGAACAAATAATCCTAAAATTTGTATGGAACCAGAAAAGACCCCGAATAGCCAGAGGAATATTGAAAAAGAAAAGCAAAGCTGGTGACATCACAATTCCAGACTTCAAGCTCTATTACAAAACTGTCATCGTCAAGACAGTATGGTACTGACACAAAAACAGACACATAGATTAATGGAACAGAATAGAGAGCCCAGAAAGGGACCCTCAACTCTATGGCCAACTAATCTTTGACAAAGCAGGAAAGAATGTCCAATGGAAAAAAGACAGT
>NW_023270387.1:26267919-26442724 GCF_011800145.1 Mirounga leonina | reverse complement strand
GGGGGTGGGAGGGATGGGTTGGCTGGTTGGTAGACATTGGGGAGGGCATGTGCTGTTATGAGCACTGTGAATTGTGTAAGACTGTTGAATCACAGACCTGTACCTTGGAAACTAATAATACATTATATGTTAAAAAAAAAAAAAAGAAGAAGATAGTAGGAAGGGAAAGATGAAGGGGGGGAAATCAGAGGGGGAGATGAACCATGAGAGACTATGGACTCTGAGAAACAAACTGAGGGTTCTAGAGGGGAGGACGTGGGGGAATGGATTAGCCTGGTGATGGCTATTAAAGAGGGCATGTACTGAATGGAGCACTGGGTGTTATACGCAAACAATGAATCATGGAACACTACATCAAAAACTAATGATGTAATGTATGGTGATTAACATAACATAATAAAAAAAAATCTAAGTAGACTTATTATCAGCAAGGATATTGAATCAGTAATCAAAACTTCCCAACAAACAAAAGTTCAGGACCAGATGGCTTCACTGGTGAACTTCACCAAACATTCAAAGAATATTTAATACCGATTGTTCTCAAACTTTCCCCAAATAATTGAAGAGGAAGAAATGTTTCCAAACTCATTTTATGAGGTCAGTGTTACCCTGATACCAAAACCAGACAAGGGCACCACAAAAAAAGAAAAAATATATATATAGGCTAACGTAGATGAACATAGGTGCAGAAATCCTCAACAAAATATTAGCAAACCAAATTCAACAATGCATTAAAATGTTCACATGCCATGATTAAGTGGGATTTATTCCAGGGATGCAAGGATAATTCAGCATTTGCAAATCTCTCAGCATGATATACCACATTCACAAACTGAAGGGTAAAAATCATATGATCATCTCCACAGGAGCAGAAAAAGAATTTGACAAAATTCCACATCCATGTATGATAAAAACTCTGAGTAAAGCATGAATAAAGGGAATACACCTCAACATAATAAAGACTATACATAGCAAGCCCATGGCTAACACCATACTCAATGGTGAAAACCCAAAAGCTTTTTTCCTAAGATCACAACAAAGATGCCCACTCTCGCCATTTCTATTTTTTTTTAAAGATTTTATTTATTTATTTGAAAGAGAGAGAGAGTGAGGGAGCATGAGAGGGGGGAGGGTCAGAGGGAGAAGCAGACTTCCTGCTGAGCAGGGAGCCCGATGTGAGAGTTGATCCTGGGTCTCCAGGATCATGACCTGAGCCGAAGGCAGTTGCTCAACCAACTGAGCCACCCAGGCGCCCTCACTATTTCTATTTAATTTAATTTTGGAAATCCTAGCCAAAGCAATTAGGCAAGAAAAAGACATAGAAGGCATTGATTTTGAAAAGAAGGAAGTAAAACTGCCACTGCTTGTGAACATGATTTTATAGAGAGAAAATTTTAAAGACTACACACACACACAAATAAAAACTATTAGAACTAGTTTTTATAGAACCACAGAATTTCCTGAATAGCCAAAGCAATCTTGAGAAAGAAGAACAAAGCTGGTGGCATCATGCTTCTTAATCTCAAACTATAGTACAAAGCGATAGAATCAAAGCAGCATGATATTGACATAAAAACAGACAGATCAATAGAACAGAATAGAAAGCCCAGAAATAAACCTATGCAAATATAATCAATTAAATTGCAACGAAGGAGGCAAGAATACACAATAGGGAAAGGACTATCTATTCAATAAATGGCACTGGGAAAACTAGACAGTCACAGGAAAAGGAATGAAACTGGAGCATTTTCTTACACCATACATAAAAATTAACTCAAGATGGATTAGACTTGAGTATAAGACCAGAAACCATAGAACCCCTAGAAGAAAACATAGGTGGTAAATTTCTTTAAGTCACCCTTGGCAATATATTTCTGAATCTGACTCCATAGGCAATGTCAACAAAAGCAAAAATGAATAAATGAAAAACATCAAACTAAAAAGCTTCTGCACAGCAGAGGAAACCATCAACAAAATATAAAAAGGCAACCTACTGAATGGAAGAAAGTATTTGCAAATCCTGTATCCAATAAGGGGCTAATATCCAAAATATATAAGGAACTCAAACAACTCAATAGCTAAACAAACAAACAAATCAATCAATAAAAATTTAATTAAAAGTGGACAAGGAACTTGAATAGACATTTTACCAAAAAATACATGTAAATGGCCAAAAAGCACATGAAAAGATGCTCAGCATCCCTAATCATCAGGGCAATGCAGATCAAACCACAATGGGATATCATCTCATACCTGTCAGAATGGTTATTATCCAAAATACAGGAAATACCAAGTGTTGGTGAGGATTTGGAGAAAAGGAAACCCTTGTGCACAATTGGTGGAAATATAAATTGGTGCAAAGGCTGTGGAAAACAGTATGGAGGCTCCTCAAAAAATTAAAAGTAGAACTATTAGGAAATCCAGTAATTCTACTTCTGCATATTTATCTGAAGAAAATGAAAACAATAATTTTAAAATATATATATGCATCTCTATGTTCATTGAAGCATTATTCAATATAGCCAAGATATGGAAGCAACCTAAGTGTCCATGGATACATGAATAGATAAAGAAGATGTGGTATGGAGATATATATATACATTATTCTCCCATAACAGCTATACCAACAAGACAAAACAAAACAATTAGTATTTCCTTGTATTGCCTTAAAACTAGAAAATCTCTTAGGAAAAACTGTCATCTTAATACTATTCAGTCCTCTTGACAGAAATAATTTGTTTTTCCTTTTTTTTTGGTTTGTTGTTGTTTGCCATTTGATTGGATTATGCGTCTCTTATTACACACTTTTCAGACTCTGAAAACACTCTTCCCTTGCTTTGGAATTGGAGGGCCCAGGGTTCTAACCCCAGCACCATCACATGTTCACTGTGTGTTCACTGTGTGACCTTGGACAAGATACTTGACCTTCTAAAACTATAAATTCATCTGTAAAATGGAGTTATACCCTTATCTACTGATTAGATTTAAAGATTAAATAGGAAAATTATGTTAAAAACCCCTTGTGGGGAATTAAATAAGCACTCGCTAAATACTGGCTTTCGAAAATAGCACATTTTTATTGGTAGCATCTTTAGTTTTTAAAGAAAGGGAGCAAAAGTCATTGGAGAAGCAATGGCTGATAAATTGGGTGGTCAAAGAATATATGGAGTCCCGGTGAAGGAGAGATCAGAAATGCGATGTTGGGGCATCTACTTCTTAAGTAATCTTCAGATGCTTGAGTTGGGTGAAGGGTGAAAAGACAGCCCTGGCTGAGGAAGTAGGTTTTGGTTATTTATAAGAATCTGAGGGGAGGCCACAGGGACCTGTGGGAAAGACAGCTAGGTCTTCCCCACCAAGGCCAACCTCATAGACACATGCTCCGTGCAGTCCTATGGGACCCCAAGCTCAGAGGGCCTTGAGTTTGGTTTGTGCTCTTCTGCTGCCATCCTGAAATGCTTAAAAATTTTTGATTAAGAGGCCGCCATCTACATTCTGCCCTGGGTCCTGAACATGATGTAGTTGTCCTATCTCTACCCCTTCCAGCTCTTGCCCAGCCTTCCATCTGATGGGGTAAGGACAGCCCTGTGTTTGTCTAGGCCCTTATCCCCAAGGGTCCTGCTAACACACCATTACATTGGGAAATGAAAAGGAACTCAGCAGCGTACTTGCTTGGAAGAGGGAGAAAGAGCTAGAGAATGTACTTTTTCGGGAATGTGCATATTGAACATTGGTGTACAGCTAAAATATAGGTCATAATTTACAAGCTAACTGTATACTCAGCTCTTTAAACAACAACAACAAAAAGGATATAAAGTGAGAGAGATGGGCATGTCAGAGGCACAATTTTTGCCCATGATTCTGAACCTGTGCTTCATGGCAAAACTGACAAATCTGCTGAGTTGCTCCTTCTTTCCTTGCCATCCACCATGCCCAGATGATTCTCTGGCAACTAATTATTTTCATCTTAGAAGTGGATGAGAGTGTATAGAAGCAGTGATTGGAGGAGAAGAGGAATAACATTTATTGAGTGCCTATCACATGCCAAGTATTAAGCTAGGGGCTTTGCATAGGGTTTCTCATTTATTCCTCACAATGGCCCTGTGGGTGGGTAGTATTATCTCCATTTTACAGATAAAGAAACAGGGCCCAGTGAATTATCCAATTTCACCAAGTCACAACATAAAGTAAGTAGCAAGAAAAGGATATAAACCCAGGTTTCTCTGTCACCAAATGCCTTGTTCTTTTTAGTGTAATATACTGTCCACCAACTGGAAACTGAGATGGATGAAGAAATATTCCATTACTACATTCCAAGCTCTGTTCTAAATGCATTACATGTTTTAACTCATTTAATTCTCACATTGAGACAGGCTCAGAAAGTTTAAGTAAATTCCATAAGGACTTGTAGCTGTTACGTGTCAGAACAAGGATTCAAACCTAAACAGTCTGTCTTCAAAGCCAAAACCCTTAGCTAACCCATGAGGCTACTTTTTCTAAAAAAAAAAGGTGGAGGGGGGTTAGGGGAAGGACAAACTTGATGATTGAATATAGATTGAACATAGAAAAGGCTAAGGGTGAATTCTAGGTTTTACGTTTGAGTACCTGGTGGGAATGACCTGATGGTGTCATTTAGTAAAATGTGAAATATAGAAAAAAATGAGGTGCAGGTTTCAGGGCAATGATTGTGACATCACTTTTAGACATGCTGAGTTTGGGGTGCTCAGAAGACATCCACAAAGATGCTATACATCATTAGCACCTTCCTTCCAGGGTTGTTGTGGAGACTGAATGAGTTCATACATGCAGAATGCTTAGAATGGTACCCAGCAGAGTAAGTGCTAGGTAAGTGTTTGCTATTATTATGATCCAGTACACAACTGGGTCATTGCAGAGCTAAGAAGATTATTATGACCCAGTAAGCAGTTGGGTCAGATGGAGCTAAGAAGAGAGATTTTGACCTGAGATATAAACTCAAGAGTTCTGAACTTATAGATGAAAACAGAAGTCATGGGCGAAGAGGAGATCTCTTAAAGAGAAAAGACAGAAGGAGAAGAGAAGAAACAATTCATCTTGATAGACACAAATCATCTGAGATATTGGATAAAGGCTTATCATTTGGAAGTTTCTGAAGTTTCAACAAAAGGGAAAACCTTCTTTATATTTGCAATAAAACATTAAGTCTCTGACCGAGAAAGACCATTCCTTAGATGGTAACCCATACAATCAGAAATAACAAGTGAGATAACATTAAATCAAATTCCAACAGAAAGGGGACCACAGCTACTGAAACTGCTCTGTTCCATCACAAGAGTTTGTGCCCAGCATTAACATCCACTGGGGATTTCTTAGCTCCTCAATTAGCTTCCAACCCAAATATGCTATCCCAGCTTTACGTGGTCAAGAGTCCTGGTCTTCAAGATGATGGCAGGGATGCGGAGAAAGGGGAACCCTCCTACACTGTTGGTGGGAATGCAAGCTGGTGCAGCCACTCTGGAAAACTGTATGGAGGTTCCTCAAAAAGTTGAAAATAGAGCTACCATATGATCCAGCAATTGCACTACTGGGTATTTACCCCAAAGATACAAAAGTAGGGATCCGAAGGGGTACGTGCACCCCAATGTTTATAGCAGCAGTGTCCACAATAGCCAAACTGTGGAAAGAGCCCAGATGTCCATCGACAGATGAATGGATAAAGAAGAGGTGGTATATATATACAATGGAATATTATGCAGCCATCAAAAGGAATGAGATCTTGCCATTTGCAACGACGTGGATGGAACTGGAGGGTATTATGTTGAGTGAAATAAGCCAAACAGAGAAAGACATGTATCATATGATCTCACTGATATGAGGAATTCTTAACTGCAGGAAACAAACTGAGGGTTGCTGGAGTGCGGGGTGGGGTGGGAGGGATGGGGTGACTGGGTGATAGACACTGGGGAGGGTATGTGCTCTGGTAAGTGCTGTGAATTGTGCAAGACTGTTGAATCTCAGATCTGTACCTCTGAAACAAATAATGCAATATATGTTAAGAAAAGAAAAAAGAAGAAGAAGAAGGTAGCGGGAGGGGAAGAATGAAGCGGGGGAAATCGGGAGGGGTAGACGAACCATGAGAGACAATGGACTCTGAAAAACAAACTGAGGGTTCTAGAGGGGAGGGGGGTGGGAGGATGGGTTAGCCTGGTGGTGGGTATTGAGGAGGGCACATTCTGCATGGAGCACTGGGTGTTATGCACAAACAATGAATCATGGAACACTTCATCTAAAACTAATGATGTAATGTATGGGGATTAACATAAGAATAAAAAATAAATAAATAAAAGGAAGAGATTGGGGGGGAAAAAAAAGAGTCCTGGTCTTCAAGAGCTATGAACACACACACACACACACACACACGTATGCATGCGCTCAGACTTTGATTGTTGCTTTCACCAGTGATCCTGGAGGATCCCCCCTGATCTCTAGGGCTCAATATGAACTTCCTACAAGAAGCCTTTTGTGCCGTTCACCTGGACTTGGTGCTTCCTCATGGTTCCTTATTCTTGCCTCTATCACAACGCTTATCCACTGACTTGGAACTTACTACTTTCTTATTTGACTACAAGCTTTTTCCAGAGATTTTTTTTCATAGTCCAAGCCCTAGCATAATGCTTGGCCTTTGTATGTGCTCAAGGACTCTAATTTTAAAACTTTATTCCTGGAAAGTGCATTTTTAATTTCAGCATCTTCTACATAGTCCAACCACACTTCTGTTCCTAGATAAGACTTAGACTCTGTAAGGATTCAGTGCTCTGGACCCCTCCTTGTCTAACATGTGAGATTGTTTGTTTGTTTGTTTTTTAGTCCACTTTGTTGAGGTATAATTTACAAATATTTCCCTACATATATTTTAAGTGTACCAGCCAATGAATTTTACAATTGTATGTATTTGTATAACCACCAGATAATGAAGGTACAGATCATTTTCAGCATCCAAAAGGTCTCCCTATGTGTTTCCTTCTGTGGTCCCAAGTACCATACTTCAGGCTGGAAACTTTGATGTGTAGAATAGATGTGAACAGGTCAATCCCAGGTTTTATGAAGGAAATGAATGACCACGGATCAGACTGACTGCTGTCATATAGAAGGTGTAATACATCGTTTGGTGGCAAATTAAAGGCAAAGAGAAAGATACATCAAGTGGAATGCACATTGGCAAAATCAGGAAGGCAATAAGTTGAACTTGGGGTCGTTTGTTTGGAGCAGAGCTTTGGGGTGGAAGTGATGAGAAGGAAAATGGTACAGGTAGGAATGCAGGTTTCCCATACCAGTGGGGAATATTGGCGATGTTGCATGACCCTCCTGGCATTTTCTCCATGTCCAGGGAGGGCTAAGGTTACTCATGGGCTCTGGACTCCTACCAACTCTAGTTAGTTGGCCGCATAAAGCAGCATAGAGAGCTGAGAGCTTTCTCCTGAGAGTTGAAGTCACTTGGCCACACGCTGGGTTCTTTGCCTCCTTCGACTCAGAAGTCTGCTGTTTCAGACCTCGTCCTACTCTCCCCTGCCCAATTCCTGCCAGATCCCAAGGACAGCTGGACTCCTAGTCCTGCCCTTTCTACCTTGCCCCATCTCATGCTCCAGCATCATCGTCATGAATGGAGAGAGAAGCCTTCAGTACGGAAAGATAGCAGAAAGAGCCTGTGTTTCCTCTTGCTTTTAATCTCAATAATAACAGTCAAAAATCTGCCTATAAATTTTGACTCCCCCCAAACTTAGCTATTAATAGCCTACTATTGCCTGGAAGCCTTACTGATGCATAAATAGTCAATTAACAACTATTTTGTAGGTTATATGTATTCTTACAATAAAATAAGTTAGAGAAAAAACGTTATCTAGAAAATCATAAAGAAGAGAAAATACATTTACAGTATATACTACAAAAATTCTTCATAGTAATGGACCCGTATAGTTCAAACCCATGTTGTTCGAGTCAACTGTAATTTCAAAGCATAATCCAGAGGCTACTTAGTTCACTTCAATAGAGTTCAGCAGATAGATTTTTTTTTTCAAAACAACTCACATCAAAGGAGGACATGCACATCACCCCTAACACCTTTCACAGAGACACGTTCAATCCATATTTGTAAATCTATCTGTATTTGTGAGAAACACCCTCCTTGGAAGACAGAAGCTAGCAGCCAAACTCTTATAGTAATTCTGTGAATGGGGCATACAATCTCTTTCGCTGTCTTCCCAGCGCCCAGGTTGGCTAGAAAGTCTGCTGCAGTACAGCGATCTGAGACAAGGGACCAGGCTAACCATCCTGAAAAAGATGCCATAATCATCCTCTCAGATTTTCCTCAGCAAATCAAATCTTGACTACAAGTTAAGAAGTAAGCAGAACTTCATAAAAGGAACACTCATTGGGGAAATTTGGCACTGGGCTAAACTGATCTTTTTTTTTATTATTATTCTTATGTTAATCCCCATACATTACAGCATTAGTTTTAGATGAAGTGTTCCATGATTCATTGTTTGTGCATAACACCCAGTGCTCCATGCAGAATGTGCCCTCCTCAATACCCACCACCAGGCTAACCCATCCTCCCACCCCCCTCCCCTCTAGAACCCTCAGTTTGTTTTTCAGAGTCCATCGTCTCTCATGGTTCGTCTACCCCTCCCGATTTCCCCCGCTTCATTCTTCCCCTCCTGCTACCTTCTTCTTCTTTTTTTTTTTCTTAACATATATTGCATTATTTGTTTCAGAGGTACAGATCTGTGATTCAACCGTCTCACACAATACACAGCGCTCACCATAGCACATACCCTCCCCAGTGTCTATCACCCAGTCACCCCATCCCTCCCACCCCACCCCGCACTCCAGCAACCCTCAGTTTGTTTCCTGCAATTAAGAATTCCTCATATCAATGAGATCATATGATACATGTCTTTCTCTGTTTGGCTTATTTCACTCAACATAATACCCTCCAGTTCCATCCACATCGTTGCAAATGGCAAGATCTCATTCCTTTTGATGGCTGCATAATATTCCATTGTATATATATACCACCTCTTCTTTATCCATTCATCTGTCGATGGACATCTTGGCTTTTTCCACAGTTTGGCTATTGTGGACATTGCTGCTATAAACATCGGGGTGCACGTACCCTTTCGGATCCCTACTTTTGTATCTTTGGGGTAAATACCCAGTAGGCACTGGGCTAAACTAACAGTGGAGGCTTAGGGGTAACTAGTTCTGACTCTGATGTGACCCGCCTATGTGAACCTTATAATACCATTTTCCTCCATGAATCTGACTCTTCATCTGCTTCTATAGAATTATATTCTAAATCTTTTTCTTCCAAAGGGGAAGACTTGTTCTTTAAAGGAAAATATCATTTTATCATCTGTAAAATGGGGATAATTACAGCATCTGCCTCACAGAGTTATTATGAGGGTTAAATGAGTTCATCCACATAAAGCAATTAGAGCAGAGCTTGCATGTAGTATAAGGCCTCAATAAATGTTAGCCATGATGATGATGTTGCTAATGATGATGATGATTGCAAGAAAATAAGGGGATTCTCCAAGGACCAACAACAAAGAGAGGACTTAAAATAGAGTGGGGAGGGTAGGGGCTGGTGCTCCGACCGCTTGTGGCGTTGTAACTTAAGTGGCAGAGTCTTAACAGGAACTTGGGAGCTGAGGCTGGGAACCGGCTGACATTTCCTCGTAAAGCTGGAGTACTTGGAAGCCTCCAAATGTTGGATTAGGAAAACAATTCCAAAATGTGCATGAAGATTGTAAAACACCTTATCTGTCCTGACCTGGGCTCTGGATGGAATAGCTGTGTCTGTCCAGGGAATTGTAATTCCAGGAATATGCTGAAAGTGGGTTTGGGGTCCAGATGCATGCTTCCCATGCTGATTACCCCTGGGGCCCCTGGAGGAGGAGAGCACAACTGCTCTCACCCCAGGCCACACAGTTGTTCCCATTCCCACACTCCCCTGCTGAAGCTGTGTTCAAATCCAAAATGACAAAACACACGAGGAAACAGCCACTTCCTCTGAGCCCCCTACGAACTTCAAGGAATTAAATAACATAATAGAGACTGTGGCATAATTCAGCTTACAATACTTAAAAAAAAAAAATCAGGATTCAAACACATAGGAAATTATAAGACATTCAAAAAAAGGTGCCTTAAAATATAGAGCTTTTAGAAATAAAAAAAATGAAGTCATGAAAAATTTAAAATCTCAGTGAATGGGTAAGTACTATCGGAGAAGAGAAAACTACCAAAATGGGAGAGAAATCTGAGAAAGTCACTAGAAATGTAGAAATGAAAAACACGAAATAACAATTTTGAGTGAGAAGACCCAACACATGCCTAATAGGAGTTTGTGAGAGAGAGGGAGAGCTCCAAGAAATAATATTTGAAGAGATAATGGGAGATGAACAATTCTCCAAAATTACTCAAAGATCTAAGCACCCAAATCATTCAGCCAACATGTAAAACAATCAAAGAGACTGCAGAGGCAAAGCCAGCCAAAATCTCAGAAGGGCCAGCACCCCTGCGGTGTCTCAGTGACTCACTGAGCAAGATAGCCTGAATGGTTTGGGACTGATGTGTCCCCATTTTCAAGTTCACTCCAAAATTCCAATGACTCTGATCTGTGTGTTTCCCACATTTGCTGCCATTTTGCCCTGTATCCTCATCCTGAAATGAAAGCTGAGAAATGAACAAGTCCAGAGCCTGACAACCAAGCAGCCAGCTGCCGTGCCCCCAGTTCACTCCCGCTAATACCCGCCATTCTCCCCTGCTGCGCACAAACTGTCTGCCTCTTTTCTCCATGCACTCAAGGCTATTCCACTAACGTTTTCAGGTTCTTGTCTTCAGTGCCAGGGGCAAGGTGACATTCCTTAAGATTTATTATTATTGTTTTCCATAACCTGAGGAATGTCAGTCCTCTAAAAGCCTCTGCACCGTGTTGATTTTCTAAGTTAACTCTGACTTAGCATAGATTTATTGGCAAGGTTTGTGGTTTGCCTTGTGTGTGTGTGTGTGTGTGCATGCAAGCACATGTTTGAGATACAAAGGGGAAGGAAGAGAGAAACCCAATATTTGTTTAGCTTTAATATGTGCTGTCCCCAGAGCTAATTGCTATCATAGATGCTTACTCTTCCTATTCTCACAGTAATTGGATATGGCAAATATGATCGAGCTCACTTATCACAAGAGGAGGTAGGCTCTGAGAAGTTAGGTAACGGGAAGGGTCACTTTCCTGTGAGTCTAATTTCATGGGAAAGAAAAGGAGAACAACAAGAGAGAGATGAAACAATATGCTGGACAGATCCCAAATCCATAAGTAAGTAGAATCACGATGTTGTGTGGTGTGATCCATGTGTATGGGGCAAGTGGGAGGTCCACGTCCATTGGAATGCTCTCCTCTTTAGAGCCCAGTAAGAGATGTGCATCTAACCAGTGTCTCCCAGACAGCCTTCCCCCAAGAAACATTAGGACTTTTACACAGAGCCTTTTAGGCTACCTACAGCTGCACCCACAGGGTTGTTGTCGTGGGCTTGCATTCCACTCCCCTTGCCTGGGGTCCTGGGGTCCCCTGTTTGGTGGATCTGGTGCTGTGCTCTATCATTGTTCTCTCATACCTCACAGTGACAGTGAGCACCCAACACCGTCCCGACACTCAGTTCTGCTGAGGAAATTTGTCTGTTCGTTCTGAGGATACTAGTTCTTTTCATCCCAAACAGAATTAGCCACCCTCCCTGCAAGGGGCCAGCTTTCTCCTTGGTTTTGGATTATCACAGATCTGCTATGGTGACAACACTTTGGGAATTCTTGGAAAACTAGTTTGTCCGAATGTTAATTTAATGTGCACTTTTCTGGGCCACAATCCAGCCTTCCTCATGAACTTCAGCCCTCCCCTCCGAGGGGGCTCAGAAACTGCGGCTTCTGTCCATCTCAGGGCAAGAGGGGACCAGACGCGCAGCAGTGGGGGTGCGCAGACCCCTGGTGCTTACTAACCGAGCTGCCTCAGGACGTGTAACCTCTCTGAGCCTCAGTGTCCTCATGTGGAAATGGGGATAATAATCCTACCCATTGGGTTGCCCCAAGAATTAGATGGAAACATCCATGGAAACAACTCAGTTAGACATTTTGGATTCTCCAGGCTGATCTGTTGCAGGCTCCCACTCGGTGGTCAAGGTGGATATGCCTATTAGGCTACTCAAATGCACCATCCGCAGATTTGCCTCCTATGAAGTAGAAAACCTCATATTTCCAAGGACAAAGGATATTGAAAAGATTTGGTGTGAAATAGCAGGAAGGGCCTGAGTTCTTGAATCAAAACCTACTTCATTTCCTGGCAAATCATGTAACTTCTCTGAATTGCATTTGTAAAATGTTAATATGTGCCTCCTAGGGTTGCTGTAAGGATTCAATTAGACGATGTATATGAAAACACGTGTAGACATATGAAGTCATTCTTTTAGGAAGGCATCAGGCTAACCCAATTCAATCTTTCACATCATCTCATGGGGGGATTGATTGGTGGGCACCTGCGAAACCAGAGGGGCGTCCACAGTACCACGGCTACCCTGGCTTCTCAGACAAGTCCAGCACGTATCTTGTCAGTAGGATCACACAGATTTTTTTTTAAACTAAATCCTTGGCCTGACCGTGCCCCAGAACATTTTAAGGTGAAAATGTCCCAGACAACACATTTGGCATTTCCTCTAGCAGACGCTCCCTGCTCCGCCCTTCCTGCGGCTGAACCTGGAGGCGGCACTGCCTGCATCTCAGCCCTTCTACCACTGCCCTCTGGTGGCAGCAGCTTGCAACTTCTTGGATCTTCTGGACTCCCTGCTGGGGTTCTTCTCCCCGTTAGGCTCCCCAAGCCCCTCATGCTGCCTACCCTGGGGAGTATCTCCTCAACTCTGAGAATCCAGTGGTGCATATTGCATTATTTGCTTTCACTTTCCTTGCTAAGGCAGGCAGTTTCTTTGCAGGCTCCGGATCTCTGTACTGTCAGCCTGGCTGATTTTCCACTCCATTCATCTCCCAAGGAATCCAGAGTGATCTTCTAGGCAAATCTGAGGGACAACTCCTTGTTTATGTTATTTTTTATTTTTTAAGGACTTTATTTATTTGTTTATTTATAGAGAGAGAGTGCACGCACAGGGGGAAGGGGCAGAGGGAGAAGAAGAGAGAGAATCTCAAGGAGACTCCCTGTTGAGCATGGAGCCCGACCAAAGGCTGGATCTCATGAGCCTGAGATCATGACCTGAGCTGAAATCAAGAGTCACAAGCCTAACTGACTGAGCCACCCAAGCACCCCCATCACTTTTTGTTTAAAAGTATTTGGTGGTTTTCACTGCCCTTCAGGAAAGCTCGTGATGCTTGGCATGAAATCAAGAGTCGCAAGCCTAACGGACTGAGCCACCCACTCTTTGTTTAAAAGTATTTGGTGGTTTTCACTGCCCTTCAGGAAAGCTCATGATGCTTGGCATGAAATAAATATGCTCCTTCTGTGGTATCTCCTTTGTTCCCATATTCAGTCTCAAATCTGGAGCTCCTGACTTCAGGGGTACTGTGTGTTCCTGCTCCTTGTCCTGCCTGAGGGATATTTCTGAGGGCAGTTCCCACTTGAATGCCCTTCCCAGTCCCTAACTCAACTGGGTAACCCTTTTAAGCCCCATTGCAGATGTCACTTTCTCAACCAGGACCTTCCCCAGTGCCCAACCCCTCTGTTCCAAGTTAGGTGCACGCCTACACCCCCTGTTCTCGACTCTGTGACATGTCTTCCCACCAGCTTTGTGCTCTCAGACCTAAGCGCCACATTTTTTGCTTGTGTTTTAAAAATCTTCCTGGCCCCAAGATAGAATACAGTGTTTGGCACATGGAACTTGCTCGATGAATGTTGAATGCACAACTTTATCTAGCTTGGAAACCAGAAGAATAGTGAATGCTGCAAGGGGGACAAATAATCATAATTACTTACTTTTGCATACTACTAATAATGGTAGTTATGGAGCATTTATTATATGCAAGTCCCCGTGAAGTGCCTTGCATTTATTTTCTCATTCAACAGGCATAGGGAGCTCCCCCTTATACTATCTCACTTAATTTTTACAAGAACCCTGGCAGGTGGGAGGAGAGCAGGTATTGGATCTGTATTTCAGATGAAAAAAGAAAAACAAAAAACAAAAAACGGAGCCTGGAAGAGGTTGATGGCCAAGCACCCAAAGATAATGGGAGAGCCAGGGCTTTAGCCTCGTTTCTGCAACCTCTCTCCCAGTGATATGAGTCTGCTATCCCTTATTAATACTCTGCCACTTCGTCCTGACAGAGGCAGGTCCCAAGAGACGAAGCCAACCCAGAGATGTGCTTTGCCTGCAGACCCAGGCTGTAAAAGCCATCACAGCCTCTCCTCTCCCGCCTCCAGTTCCTAATCAATTATGGAGGAAATGACAATGAAGAGAGAGGAGAGAGAGATTCAGGAGTGACTGCAGTTCATTGAAAAGCTACCGGAGGCTTTGTTTCTGCAGCCACAATGCCCGGCCGGGAGCGCCAGGGCACACAGACATAGGGTTTAGTGGATGACACGGAGACAAAGGAAAAATGACAAACCAAGTGAATTAGTGAAGGTGAAATAAACGGTGCTCAGCAACAGATGGGGCTGATGCTGGGTAATTTTCTGCTGTCACCTCCCCTCAGGTAATAGATAATCCCGAAGCTGCTGGAGCTCCGGAGCAGGCAGGCACGGAGCCTCGGTCTCCTTCCTGTTTAGAAGCCGTGCCCCCCCATCCCTTAACCTGTCTCGATGATGAAAATCTTAAGAGCCAAACTTTCTGCAAGACTTATAGTGGCGATTTAACTCGGTCCCAGCTAAGGTTGCTATCTGTCAGACTGTCATGGTGACAGGCAGATTTGTAAATGCTCTGGTTCCAGTGTCAGGTTGAAGGTGACATTTTTCAGCTGGAGATTTTTTTTTCCCCATCCCTCACTGAGACAGAACGTCTTGGAATTCGGAAAGCAACCCCCTGAATAGGCCTCTGTCGCACTCACCATCACCCTGGCCAGGGCCGTTGACCCCTGAGCTCTGAGATTGTCGCTCGGTTCCCAAGACTCTCCTCTGCCCTGACCCGGGACACTCAAAACAGAGTGATTCCCTGTAAGGCCATGCCCCTGCTCCCACGCCCTCTCCCTGTTCCGTCCCCAGGCCGCACCTGACTTTCCTTTATAATGAGTTGTCTTGGCTGATGGTCGCTCTGCTATTATCATTATAAATACTTACCTAGATTAATTAACCACAATATAAAAACCCAGAATCTCAACTAAATTCATTTAATGACCTGCCAACATCTAAAACTAACCTCGACTGCTCAGTGACATTCTTCCCTTTGATTTCTTCCTGGAATCACTAAGCCTTAATCAAGTTTCTGTTTTAACCCTTCTTCTTCTAGGATTTTATTCTCAGTGTATTAACCCTGAAGGAGCAGCACTGACATGGGGCGATTTGGTTCCTTAGCTTCCTGCCTTGTTCTCTGCATTTATAAAGCTCGGGAAGGCAATTTCTGCTCTGATACCACACCCACAGCTCAGCTAAGAGTTCCATGTGTCCCCATTTCATGGCCCAGATGCCAAAATGGAGATTCTCCATCTCTCTCTCTCTCTCTCTCTCTCTCTCTCTCTCTCTCTCATTTTAAGGAGGAACTAGCCTTGTGCCTTCCCAGAGGTCTGCAGGGGGCAGGAGTCAACATCACCCAGCACCACCCAGGGTCGGCAGGGGGAGGGCTCCCCTCACAACCTGCCGCCTGGAGGGGTCCGAGGACATGGTCTCCAGGGCCAGCAAGGAAGGAAGGGAGACACAAGGAGATGGTGCAGAATGCACGAACATATCCTGGGACTTCCCACCCCTCCTACCTTCGTTCCCTTCCTCCTGCTTAGCATTCTGTTTGCTTAGGGGTGTGGAGCCTCCGCTCACAGCTCCCACACGCTACCAGCTGACCCAGCAGGGAGTTGTCCCAGCCCTTTCTTCCGTCTTGACCAGAAGCATGGACATTACCCATACTGTCCCTCAGTCTCAGGATTTGAATTAGACGAGTTGCTCAAGTATCTTTATCTTCATTGTCTTCGTTTAACAAGAAAAGTTCATGATACTGTACAGTCGGGGTGTGTGTGCGTGTGTGTGTGCGTGTGTGCGTGTGTGATGAGGAAGGCAGCATCTGAAAAGCTCCTAAGACACAGCGAAAGCGTGAACGTGGGCTCACCCGGCCGCAGCCAGCTCTGGCTTCCTCCTCTCCGCCACGTTAGCCCTGGAACCGCGCAACGAGCTCCACCTAGTGGCGCAGGGCGTCGCACCCCTACTCCTCCGTCTGAGCAGGTGCCGGAGCCTCTGAGGGTTCAGGTCTGCGCTGCCCAGCCTAAGACAAAGGGAAGACAGGGAGAGGCGGGGGACGGGGGAAGACTGCCAGACAAAGGAAGGTAGATAGAGTCCCACGCGAGGCGGGTACCGACACACGTCCCCGCAGAGAGTCCAGGAGGGTCGCAGATTGGAGGGGACAGACAGACCTGTCGTCTGCGCCAGGGTGGGCGCCGGAGTTCCGCGGAAAACGAGCTCCCTGTGGACCCCGCCGCGGGAAGGGGCAGACACAGGCGGGGAGAAACCAGCAGAGGCACAGTGGCCTTCTATCCCCAGGCCACTTGGCCCGGGTGCTAGCTCTGTGCCTTCGGATATGCACGGGAACTCTGTAAACGTTAGCGATGGAAGGAAAACCGGTCCTGGCGCTGGGGGAGGAGAAGAGGCAGAGCCCATTGGTGGGTGCGCAGGGTGAGCTGCGCGGCACAGCACCGTCCCAGGCCCATGAACCCTCCCGAAGGAGCCAGATGTTTGTGAGAGGAGAGATGGAGAGCTTCGTGGGGACAGTGAGGAAGAGTCCTGGGCAGGTGCAGCCTCGCCTCTGCGCATCTTAGCCCTTCAGCTCAGCTCCAGGCTTGCACCACCTTCAAGAAAGCAAAAGGCCTTAATACTCAGCTCCTGTGACCCTCCCTGACCTCTCCAGGAGGAAATCTGAGTATTTCTTCCATTAAGAACAATCTTCCGCTGGCTAAGTTCCATCAAAGGCAGATTCTATGTCCCTTTTGCCCCTCATGTTAAACATTCCAGAAAGAGTGGTCTCACTGCTTCTCTCCAAATTCCCACTTACCAGTGATGCTGGGTCTGCCCCCCAAAACCGCCTTTCCCTCAGTTTTTAAACATCATTCTCATCCCCAACTCCTTGGGCCGGGTGTATCTATCCTGGGAGAAGAGTTCCTCATTGCATTACCTATAATTTTTGCTTTCTATGTGATTGATTTTTATTATTGGTGGAAGGGGACGGTCATTGTCACCTCTATTAGGCAGTTCATTAGTGGCATATATCTTTTAAATTTTGCATTCAGCTTGTGAAATATGTTCTTCCAGAGCTTCTGGCCTTGGGGCTCTAGCCTGGATGCTTGTGTGCCCTGCCCTTCCCCAGTTCTACCCACCATATGCATTCCTCTGGGAGAATGCTTCCTCTTTGATTTTCCGGAATTTGGGCAGTTTTGTTTGTCTTCCTGATGAAATGTTTGTGAATATGTGAATTGGACCGGGGTGTATGGGAAAGGCCTCACTACACTGTGTTTTCCCTCTTCCTTAATCCCGGAACCGGGCTTCTCCTTGCCAGCCCCATGGGCTCCTGTACCCAGTTTTACAAACAGATGGGCTCGGGGACGAGGGGAGAGAAGCCTCAAGTTCTGAATGTGGAGAGCATTCCCTTCACTGTGGACTTCCACAGCATGACTTCCAGCCCGCAAGACCACCAGGTTAATGTACTGTTGAATTTCATCTTGGGCAAACCAGGGAGCCTACCCTGTTGATGCAAATACCTCTGTCCTGGGTAATAGGCACATCACCAATAATAATTGGTATTTGCTATCAAAGCAAAAAATTCTTTTTCACTGTTCAATCTTTCTCAAGGGCTGGTCAGTGGTGATAGAGGGAAGGGTGATCTGGGGCACCTTGCCAGCCGCCCAAAGGAAGGGTAGATGCAAACCTTGATCCCAGCCCTAGGAGGTATTCAGTCCGAGCCTGGGGGAGGGGACAGTGAAGAGCAGGGGAGGGAGACTGGACTAGGTGAACCTACAATGGCTGGCCTCCCTATTGCTGCTCTGGGTGTGTCTGCATATCTATTTCCTGTACATTTCATCACTGAGACACTGGGAGGCAACAGAGTGTGGTCTTTCTTTATTTCTCAATGCACGGAGGACACACAAGAACCATGGTATCTTGCCGGGAAGCAGCTTTCCAGCCTGCCAGGCCTTCTTTGGAGATTCTAGCCCACAATAATCTAGTGGTTTCTGCTTATGCAACAGCTCAGCCTACTGGTTGCAAGCATGGGCTGGATGGGAGACCTGACTCTGCCCAAACGAGATGGTAACCAGTAACAACTCCAACTTCTCTGTGTCTTAGTCTCCTCATTTGTGAGATGGGGAAGATAATGGCACCCATTTCCTAGGATAGCTGTGAGGAAAGGAATTCAATGATGAATGTAAGTAAAATCCTTAGCACACCACCCACAGAGAGCCAGTACCCAAGATCTAGTAGCTATGTTTAGGTAGTTACCTGTGTTATCTTCTGTGATGTGAAGGAAAACAAGAGTATAGCGTGCTGGTAATATAGTATTTTCCCTATATTCCCACCTCTTCTCTCTCATAGGTAGCAGTGGATGGCCAGAGAAAGGCAAGGTGGCCGAATCATGGAGTTATCGGCAAGTGTCTTGGAAGAAGATGAATGTGGTATCTAATGGAGAGGAAATGTTTTCCGAACTGGGCTTCTCAAAATGCAAGCAGGCGAGTTCACCAACCTGGGGCAACCTGCTGCCTGCCTGATACCTGGAGGAAGGCAGAGGAGAAATGGGCAGCTGAGGTCTCCCTTGGGACGAGGCCCCATGCCCTCCCCACTCGGGGCCTTGCCCAACCTCATCCTTCCCAGGGGGCTACCAGCACTGGGACAGCCCCTCTTCATGGACTGGGACTCCACTTGTCCTCAGAAAATACCCGAACTTTCAGGGGAACCAGACTAAAAGCAACATTTGCAGGGAAACCGAATTCCACAAGATAAATCTCCTAAGTCTGACCTAGAGACTGAGCTAGGCTTTGAATTAAGGCCCAGAAAGTTAAAGAAAAGAGTTATTGTCCTGGGCTGGGATCGGAAGGGGCATAAATTCACACCCACCTGCTCCTTCACCTGCTCCTTTTCCCGTCCTGCCATCCGGTCACAGTTAACTGGTATCTGAGGGCTCAGGCCGCACTGGGGAGGCTGAGGCAGCACCAGGACAGGCCCCTGCCCCCTGTGTTCCTTCTCCCCCTGGTCTGGGCTCTCCCTCGCACCCCCATGCAGAGTCACAGGCTGTGGCAGAAGAGAAAGGTTCAGCTCTCCCAAGAAGAAAGGCTGGTTCAGGGTCAGAAGGTCACCTGCAGTGTTCCTTCCTTCCTTGGACACCAGGGGTTGCCAGGGATTTTCCTTAACAAATGTCCAATGTTGGGGCACCTGGGTGGCTGAGTGGTTAAGCGTCTGCCTTCGGCTCAGGTCATGATCCCGGGGTCCTGGGATTGAGCCCTGCATCGGGCTCCCTGCCCCGCGGGAAGCCTGCTTCTCCCTCTCCCACTCCCTCTGCTTGTGTTCCTTCTCTTGCTGTGTCTCTCTCTATCAAATAAATAAAATCTTTAAAAAACAAACAAACAAAAATGTCCAATGTATATACCAACATTTGCTCTTACTGACAAGTACGCTCACATAAAATTAAAATTAAATACATTTTAAAAAACAACAATAAATAAAATGTGCATTTCAGTGTTCATGAGTGGTCTGGAAATCCTAAAGTAAAATGTAGTGGGGTTCACAGGCCTTTGAGATAAGGTGAGACCTTCTCAGATGAGTCTGTGACACTGTTGGCCATATTTTCTGATCCCAAATGGCGTCACATTGCCTGACAGCAGGATCGGCAATTTGGTTGTCATACGCAGGGAGTAGCTGGGACCTTCTGCACAAGCCAAAGACCCACCCCAGGAAAGACAATATCAGGTTCAACGCAAACATGAATTGCACACACACCTGTTATTGGCTAGATACTGGGGATACAAAGAAAAACAATCGGGTCACTGTCCCCGCTTTAAGAGAGCCCCTGGAAGAACAGGGGGTGGGCGAGGATAGGTACTCCACCGTATGCATACCCACTCTATACTCTGCGTGCCCCCAAGAGAAACAGGTGAAAGGAGGAGCCAGAGACTATTATTGCCTCTGAGGTTTTGGAGCTCAACTCACAGACTTCTCCTAAAGAGAAATGATACATTCAATCACATTCTGATGTGATTCGAAAGCATTGTTCATGGGCTTTTAAAATAATCATTACCTTGCCGGTTTCCGATTTAATGATGTGAGCTACCTACCCTCCTTCCAACACTCCCTGTATGGTTGGGTTTGCAAGCCATTTTAGGAAATTCAACTAGGGGCACGGAGAGAGAGAGAACAGGGCAGGTGGCTTCCCCTCCCTGTACAGAGTCCTCCAGGAAGAGCCCTCCCCCGATTCAAGGAACCCCATTAACGCGCAGAGAGCAGGCAGCTCAGGCGGCTGGCAGAGCGCAGGAGTGCCCTCTCGTGGCCATCCTCCGGAGCTGCAGGCACCGCGGCCAGCCCTGCATCTGCAGGCTCCCCATCCAGATGTGTGAGCTGGCTGGCAGTGCACGTCCTACCCCTTTGGGGTTTATTAGCCTGCTGTAATGTCAACGCAATAATAGCCCTGGGGAGGCCATTACACCACTATTTCCATCCAGAGGAAGGCTATTCCATCAACTGCTCCAGAGGCCTGTTTGGTAAATGAGTTTTCTTTTAAAAATACATTCACTTGATTGCTTTGCTAGAGTGCATTCTGCACCAGGGGACGTGTGTGGGCCAGGAGGACACAGGGTGAGCTGGGAACCACCCAGGGATCAACAGCAGAGGCCAGAAGAGGGCAACTCACAACCCTCCCGCTGCCCAGCTCAGGGAGCCCCCTCCTCCCTGAGGCCCTCTGTCCCTCTCCCTGGTGACACTTCAGCTCAGCGAGACACGGGAGACAGATAGTGCCGACTCCGGGACTGCACGTCCACAGAGGTCCCTCCCCCCATGAGCAGCCTGGTGAAGGGACTGGGAACAGAGAGCTCAGGTGAACACTTGTCCTCCTTTTAACCCTCATTAAGGTCACTGAGCAACAGAGCAGGCTCGTGGCCCTGCTGCAGCCCCGGGCACAAGGGGCAGACATCTCCGCAGGCAGAAACATCTCATTCAAGCCAGTGCGGCAGGAGGGGACCCTACGAGAGGGTTTGGACACCTTGCTCCCAGCACATCAGCGGTTCAGCTTTATTATCTACCGTATTTCACATTCTGTCCTGTTTCATGTAGTCTGACACTTGCGACTCTTCCCTGGAACATCGGGTTAGTCAAACTGTTTGTCATTGTGCTGGAACGGGGAGGTCCTACATGAAGGTGGGGCCCATGGAAACCGGGCCCCCATCTGTCCCAGGGCGCTGGCCTGCAAATAAGGAGTGTCCCTATCCAGGGTCCCCTCCACAGCTCGGCCACTCCCCCAACCCACAGCCCCCTCGCCAGGGCCCTGAAGCTTGGGCCGCCTCGCTGAGGTGCGCCTGGGAAGGTCAGGCCTCCGGTAGAATTGTTTCTAATTAGCATCTCCCACAGACGGAACACCCCCCAACCCCCAGCCTACAGCTAAGTGGTTCTCATAAGAGGACAGAAATTATTTTCTGCCTTTGAAAACATCAAAGGAAATCAAAGGAAATTAGTTCATTCTCATCTGTGCCTCTCAGCCAGCCTCACTGTGGTGTCAGGTGGGGTCCAGCCATTAGGTCTCGGAATCAGACCATCCTGAAGCAAGTCCTGCTCTCAGTTGCCCCCTCAGAAACTGTGGCGCCCACCGTCCCTCCTGCCTGTGGCTCTCTCCTGCTGGGGTCTCTCCCTGGGCCCCTGGATATTTGACACCTGGCTTGTGATAACAAAATCCCGGGGGACAAGGCTCAGTCCAGACTTCCTCGTAAACATTCTGGACCCAGCATGGTACTACGTTTACAGTACAATACCATGGGATCTCAGAGTTGGAAAAAAATCCCTCGAGTTACCATGACTAGATTCCAAACATGTACTCTTATTAAGCGCCTTCCTTGGGGCGCCTGGGTGGCTCAGTCGGTTAAGCGACTGCCTTCGGCTCAGGTCATGATCCTGGAGTCCCGGGATCGAGCCCCGCATTGGGCTCCCTGCTCAGCGGGGAGTCTGCTTCTCCCTCTGACCCTCCTCCCTGTCGTGCTCTCTGTTTCTCATTCTCTCTCTCTCAAGTGAATAAATAAAATCTTAAAAAAAAAAAAAAAAGTGCCTTCTTCTTGCCAGTGTTCTAGACACTGTGGATGGAGATGTGAGCAACGTCCCTGATCAGACAGAACTTTAATTCTAGTGGGGAGACCTTAACACTAAATAAATCAACAAGTAAAATATATATTTCAGGTGTTAGAATCAGCTAAGAAAAATGGTTAGCCAATGTAAAGAGATAGCATTGTATGGCGGTGATTTGACTATGTGGGGTGATTGGGAGGCATTTCTGAGAAGGTGGCATTTGATGAGACACCTGAGAGAAGTGAGGAAATAGTCCACTCCATATGTGGGCATTGCAAGTAGAAGAATAGCAAGTGCAAATTGAGCTAGGCTCAATTGTCTAGCTGAACAAATACCCAGCATACAGAAAGCGAGTGCATCCTCCCTAGGACAGGAGCCGGGCCTGGCCAGTGCCCTTTGAGTGGAAACCATGCCCACCCTTCTGCTCCCTCTTGGTCCTGGGAAGCTGTGGCCCAGGCTGGTGAGGGCTTGGTAAGGGCATGCTTCCAAGTACTCCGAGGCTGTGGGAAGAAGTTTTCATATGCAATGACCATCGGTCTGCATCTTCCCTAGCAGAATGGGGACACTGCCTTTCTGCAGTTTCTAAGTGGTGAGTGTGGCTGGGTTATAGTCCTGTGATCTTGGCTTGTCACCAGTGACCCAGCCAGAACAAGCCCCTGGGGACCCCTCTGGAAAGGCTGGTGCGGCCAGAGATGGCCACTGTCCTCACATCAAGCTCATGGTCAAGTCCACCATCACCTCATGCCTCTTTCTATGCCGGGCACTGTGGTCAGCACCCACACACGGCTCACTCCCTTCTCAAGACCAAAGCCAGAGATGAATAGCCAAGTTTAACTGATGGCAAACATGCAGGAGGGCGAGGTGAAATTAATTTGAATGCCGTGTCGTACAGCCAGCAAGTAACAGGGTCGTAGTTAGAGCCCAGTTCTGTTGAACTCCAAGGCAAGAGGGAATCTGTTCAGTTACAAGAACCTCCATTTACCATGGCCTGCCCTGTACCAGTGACCCTTCTAACCTCCCCACTCTCCCAGTGAACCCTTTCCTTCCCAGCAACATGGCCCCGGGATTAGGAAGATCCAGGGGAAAAGTCGGCCTGGGAGCCATCAGTTTCCATGACAATGGAGATTCCAGAGGTTTCTGCCTCCAGGACCCTCCTCTGAAGCATCCAGCCACCTTTTCTGTGCCTTTATTTCTGTGACCCCCCAAGATGCAAACACCATCCGCCTTGGGATCTGCCTACTTCCCCTAAGAGCTCAGCCATACCCCCTCCATAGTGACAGTGATATTATTTATTGATTCATGTTCCAACTGGGCCCCGGGGCAGGTTGGCTACAAACCTGTTGACAAAGTGAGCCCTCTGACACCCTGGGCATATTTCCACAACACTACCAGAGAGTTCACCATACGAAAATGTGTGCCACTGACCCCATCGTCATCCCTCACCCATTTTCACCTCCGGTATTCGCTCATAAGGCATGTACCTCTTCAGACTTCTCTTGGAGGCCAGGCTGTTTGTCATCGCTTCCTGGGAGGGAGATTATCTACCAGTGCTGGAGGGCAGGGGTCGTATTGCCTCCTCCCTCTGCACCCCGAACTGTGCCGAGAACACAGACTAGCCTGTCAATGTATCTTAGGTGACACACACGTCTTGGGTAACTTTCTTGGCTTACTTCAGAGGAGCAAAGAAGAGGGAGACAAAGGAGAGGAGCTGCTGAAGCCCAGGGAGCAATGTGGCTCTTGCAGGCGTGTTAGCATCTTCTTTTGATTAGGAAAAAAGCCTGCAGACCTTCTGGTTGGGTTTAGCAGGAAGGAAAAGAAGTTGTACTTTGTGAGCGAAAGTTCGGTTATAATGAGGTATAGGAGCTGAGCAAACGAGTGTAGGACTTATTTACATTAGCAGAATTTCTAGAAAGCTCTGTGAACTTGTGTCCCTGCATGCTTATGAAAGAAAGAGAGAGAAAAAGCGGGGGAAGCTGGTGTTGGGGTATCCATGTCATTTACATGCCTTTCTAAGTGTATTCTATCGCGCATGGCAGGCCTGGTTGGCAGGTAAAAAGCACACAGTGAGCTGTGAGTACAGAGGGCTTTCTGCACCGACTGAGTAGGTGCTGGGGTTGCCCCTTTCTTGGGCTGCCAAGAGTCAAAAGTATCCAAACCCAAAAGAGGAAGGGAATTAAGAGCCAGGAAACACTTCTGATGGGAGACATAGCCAATTTCACACAGAGCTGTCAGAAAATGAATGAAGTCCACTTTCAGCAGAGGTGCACTCAGATTAGAGGGAGAAGCAAGGCCAGGATCTCCTGAGTCTGGGCATCAAGAGCAGGTGGGCGGCAGGCCCTCCCTCCTCCAGCCTGGCAGGGCTCAGGGCTTGCAGGATCTGCAGTCACCACCAGGGGGCAGAGTCTGAGCACGGCAGGCAGAGAAGACCCTGTCCTAGCTCTCTTAGGCTCTCACGTGTTCCTATGGCCTGGAGTAGAGAGGGAGAGCCCGGCAGAGTGAAGAAAGCAAGAGCACTCTGGAAGAAACTTCTGGGTTGGTCCTCCACGGTGCTTGCAGAATGCCCTAGAGAGTTAGGGCTCAAAGCGCCTGAAGCTGCAATAGCTATTTTATGTATGTAGATTCTTAGAGGAGTCCTTACAATTAACTTTGAGACAGGTATTACCCCATTTTCCAGGTGAGAAAATGGAGGCCGCTCAGATATATAGCATGCCAACAGTAATGCATCCATGTCTCAGTAGCTGACAGGGGAAAGATCTGAAATCAGACACCTGTTGATGGTATGCAGAATTATTTAGCCCACTGTCCCTTGGGGCCAAAGAGGTGTCTCAGCCGTGATGCGGCCACTGCCCGCGGAGGTCAAGTAAGAGGAGTCTTTTCATGTGGAGGTTCTGCCTCCAGTGCTGGGGTCTGGGCCCCGATGATCTCTTTCCAGATATATCACCTGAGATGAGAAGGATGGGTGAGCTCAACCTTCTTACTTTTCATTCCCCTTGATGCCATGATTGTAGTGTGCAAGGAAGGAAAACACACACGCACGTGCAGCGCACACCCCGCCCCCTGCGAAATCCACACAAACGTTCACCTTGTTCAATATTCTCATTTCCCTCTAATAGCCCAAGTGTGGATTTCTCTGATTCATTCCAATGCAATCGGAAATGCCAGTTTCACAAGCCGGTGCCGCCCGGGGAGAGGGAAGGCAAGGCCACATGGTGGCCACAATAGGGGCGTAAATACCACATAAGGATGGAGGGTCAGGCGCTCTGGGAATGTCTTTGTCTGGGTTCACATCACGCTGTCACCCAGGGAGCTTCATCCTCCCCCACCCAGGAGGGATTTACTGAAGCTCGATAAAATCTGCCGCTGAATATTGCTATAAAATATATAGGTCCTCTCAAGCCACTTCACCCAGAGAATCCTAAACCAGTAGATTCACCTTTCCATGACTTTGTTAAAAGAGAGAAAGGAGTTAGTCAAAAACCAGGACTAGCCTTTGCCATTCACCTCTCCATTCCCACGTCGCTCCTGTCCCATCACACAGTGGTTCTCAGGGGTGAGTCTGCATCAGGGTGACCTGGAGGGCTGGCCACACATCCCCCAGATTACTGAGTGTCCCCGCAGAGTCGTGAAGTCAGTCTGTCGGGGCCAGGCCCCAAGATTTGGGTTCCTAAGAAGTTGCAAGTGATGATGATACTGTAACATTTCACATTTCTTAGGACCTTAGGAGGGGAAACTAATGGCCCCAGAAGCTGTCAGATCGAATTGGGAAAGGTTGGCTACAAAGAGCAAAAAGAACAGCAAACTCGGGGCGCCTGGGTGGCTCAGTCGGTTAAGCGACTGCCTTCAGCTCAGGTCATGATCCCAGGGTCCGGGGATCGAGCCCCGCATCGGGCTCCCTGCTCGGCGGGAAGCCTGCTTCTCCCTCTGCCCCTCACCCTGCTTGTGTTCCCTCTCTCGCTGTGTCTGTCAAATAAATAAATAAAATCTTAAAAAAAAAAAAAAATTTTTAAAAAAGAACAGCAAACTCAGCGGTGCCAGAGGTAACAGACCTCAGCTCCGGGCCGGCTAATCCCCGGCACTCCTCTGCGCATGCCCGCGGCATGCACTGCTCATCAATCACAGACTTCTTTCCTGTTGAGCCCGGACTTGGCTTCAGAATCCTCTTGAACCTACTACTCCAGAAAGCCCCGAAAACCAACTGGAATCTGTCGGTGAGTTGTAAACCCTTTGCTGTCCTTGATCTTCAGATTGAACTAGTTTGTTGTGGACACCCCTCCCCATTGCTCATTCCTTCTCTCAAGCATAAAACTTCTTCTGAGCATGAGGGGCCATCTGGACCCAAGAACAAATGAGGAGATGCAGGAAGAGCCCGGAGGGAATGTGTCCTAATGCAAGAGGGAGCGGCTTGAAGAACTTGAAGGGATGGGGGTAACTCTCATTTGTGAGCGGCTTCATGGAGTCCACAGCTGTGCTCCTGAGGGGACCCAGGCCATGAATGGGTGCAGAGCACATGTGTACAGGGAGAGGGCTGTTCTCCTTGAGCGCTTTTTCCAACAATGGAATATTTCTTATTTTAAAAGCAATTATGTAACATGACAGCTGCAGCAACTATAATAAAAGGGTGTCGCAGGAAGCTGTGCTCCTGACGACAGGGACACATTGGGAGAATGCGTTCTCAGGGGCCCTGGGAACGCACTCACTCTCCATGGGAGCAGGCCCAGCCCTGGGAAGCCCACAGCCCTTCTGCTCCAAGGGAGGATCAGAGGCCAGAGAGGAAAAGTCAGTAAACAAAGGCAGACAGGGCCAATAGCAGTCCCTCCCCCAAACTGGAAAAAGAGCAGGGATTTGAAGGGTTCTTGACAAAGAAAGAGATGGAGACCAGGAAGAGAGCAAGGTCTTTGAAGAACCCTGATATGAGGAGACATCTGGACAGTAAAATGTCTGGAAACCTACAAACCACCGGCCAGGTCTTTCCAGAACAAACCTGGTTCCAGGGTGGGGTGGGAAGGAAAAAAGGGAAGAGTGTCCGTTTTGCATTGCTGCCTCATTCTGGGCCATGCTCCTACAAGACTCAGAGATTCCTGGCTCCGTGCTGAGCTGGAGCAGGAACTAGGGATGAGCACTGGATATCAGGTTCCCAAATAGGCAACAGCACTTAAAGGTGAGCACAACCTGAAGGCTGACTGCCCCACCGGCAAACGTCAGGCCGTCTGTTGGCCAACTGCATTGCCTGATATCCCGAGTTTAGTGTTTGGTGATTCCATATACTTTGATGGTGTGTCAGCTCTGTTGAAACCAGCACAGGCACAACCAGGGAGGACCTAAGGGGGGCACCACAGAAGGACGTCCTGAACCTCAATCTTGGCATGATCCAGAGCACCTGAGTTTTCAGTCTCCCCTGAATCCTGGTCTGGCTCCCAGGTAGGAGAAGGGAGAGAGGAAGCTCATTCCAGGTGCCCCCAGAAGCTGTCATACTCATGAATTCCTTAGAGAACATTCCAGACTCACACTTTACAAAATCAGCAAATAAATGAAACTCAGAAGGTCATCAAGAGACTTGTGGAACCAGAGCTTATTAGCATATATCTGCATATCAATGAAGAACTAAGGTCCTGCTTAAAGAGTTGATAATTTCTTTTTTTTATTTTTTTTTAAGATTTTATTTATTCATTTGAGACACAGAGATACAGAGAGAGTGAGAGAGAGCATGGGCAGGGGGAGAGGCAGAGGGAGAGGGAGAAGCAGGCTCCCCGCTGAGCCAGGAGCCCAATGTGGGGCTCGATCCCAGAACCCCTGGGATCATGACCTGAGCCAAAGGCAGATGCTTAACCATCTGAGCCACCCAGGCACCGCACGAGTTGATAATTTCCAGATTCAAATAAACCCCTTACTTTAGAGTAGGACTTGCTGACAAGCTCTGTGTCCCATGGCTCCATGTCACTGTGCCACCAGATGTATTGGGAAGAGGGGTGGGAATACAGTCAACACACACACACACACACACACACACACACACGTATGCTCACGCACAGCAATGCCTCCGCAAGTGTTGGAAATTGGCTTCTTGATTCTGCCATTTCCTATCTGTACGACTTTGAATAACATAATCTCTCTGCAACTCTGCATCTCAGCCTAGAGATTAGACACCTTTCAGGATGAGTATGAGAATCTGGGCTTCTCTTGGCAAAGCATCTGACCCTGGGTAGGCGCGCAGTAAGCAGTGGCCCTTACTAGTGCGAGAGCCTTCGGAGCTATGTGCCGAGAGGAGGCCCCGCTTAACCCCCAAGAAGAACCCGAAAGCCACATCCAGCTGTACACCAACAATCCGACCTGGACCGCCCGCTTTCATTTTCCACCATCGCATTTTACAGACGTGTCCTTGCGCTGTGCTATTCTCCCTCCAGGTGGCTGTAGTTTACTAAGCACTTTTACCTACAATGCGCCACTTAATTATTACTGCCACGGGAAGCCCTCACTTCAGAGAGGAGGGAGCCGAGGTTAACAGAAGGTGAGTGGCTTGCACAAATTCAAATAGCAGAACAGAATTCAAACCTGGGGCGTCTGTCCCTGGCACCTGCCGCCTCTCACGTAAGTCAAGCTAACCAGGCAGGCCCGGGCTCTGGGGCCCTCGGCCCTACAGTTCACAGATGCCCTTCCGTTCTGCTAATAACACTCATCACGTAATACGTGCCAGACTTGGAACTCTCTGCTGGTGATTTGAGCAGCATTTGAAAAGCACCCAGTACTGCCAGTCTGTCTGTGGTCTTCAAAAATGTCAGGCTAAGGCACTGTGGCGGATGAACGGAGATAAAGCAACATGACAGCCGAGTGCAGCTAAGTGGACGGGGTCAGTGGTTGGGGGAAACTGTGAGAAAGGATGGCATTTGTACATCTGGGGAAGCTTGAATGCAGGCCGTATACTAGAAAATAGCATTATATCTGTGTCCAATTTCCTGAATTTGATAATCTTTGTGGTTAATGTCAGAGGATGCCTTGTTTTGAAAAGTTACCCGGCAAGTATGGGGGAGAGCTCTTCAATATGCTATTCTTATTACTGTTTGGAACGTTTGAAATTAAAAGGAAAAAAGTACACCAGGCAAATTTCTTAAGCAAATACATCTCTGATAACTAGTGTGGTGCCTGAAGGCCCATCTTAAACATTTAATTATGGAAGTCCAGAAAATATGGAATTTGTGAAGGTCATCTGAATAAATCCTTCCTTTTCTATTTGCCCCTTCCCCTGTATGCACACGAGCGTGCACGCATATTCACACACACATACACTGCCAGAAAATCATCACGGCAGCCTTTTACTTCTTTGGGCACCTCAGACTTTTACATTTATTTTATGTTGAACTGATTGTTCCCAAATAATTTAGGCCCACTGCTCTCGGTTTTGCTTTATGGGATCATACAGAAAACATCCCCTTCCTTTTGCACCAAACAGCATTCTCAGTATCTGAAACGCTCACGTGTTCACAAAGCTCCTCTCTTTCAGTTCCTTTTCCATAAATTCACATATTTTAAAGCCAAAATAGATCTTCGAGTCTGCTGATGGTCTCCTGTCAAAACTCAGATTCTCCAGAGGAGAATGTCAAGGTTCTTATTTCAAAATTGGGCTAAGTGTGAGTCCTCTCAGACAGGGTGATCGCAAACCGGCTTGGCAAGTTTCTAAGATTCAAATCAACGGACCAGATTTCTGTCTCTGAGCTTCCGGCACCCCCTGCCCTGCACTGCATATTCAAGCCATCAAAGATCCTTGCGGACTGAGTCTGGGCTGCAGGTGAGCCTAACGGAGGTCGGAGCCTTTCCTCTCCGATAGGGACAGGGCCATTCTCTGAGGGGCTCAGATGATGCACCCTCTGTTTCAAATTTTGAGTCACCTTCATAGGAAAGGACACATAAAACCACAGCCACTGTGCTGGCCGGCATACCGCCCACTGAATCAAGGCCCCGAATGGAATGTGAGCAAAGGCATGCCCGGGGGTGGAGCGTTATTCAGAGAAATGTACAGCCTCCAGAACCAGAGCTGGGTGGGAATTCTGTGTCCTCCAGGATGTGGCAGCTGTGAGAACGTGAGTGAGCCACTCAGCCTCCCTAGGCCTCAGTGCCTTCATCTCTTAAAATGACATAATACTGTCTCCCCTCTGGGGCTGCGATGAAAAATAGAAGGAATAAGTTGCCAAGCTACGTGGCCCTTAGTAGGCATTCAACAAGTACTAATTACATATTCACGTGGTCGCCTTTCCAGAAACATTATCATGATGCCTTTGGCAAAGGTCTACTCTGTGGTTTAGGCTTTGTGAGACACAAATTAATTTTAATAATAACATCAGTGAAATCAAATCATAGTCAGTAATAAAAATTTTAAAATGTGTTGGGAAAACAACCCCTGACATACTGGGATAGAGCCAAGACAAGCAGTCGACACACTGTGGCCACCACATTAGCTGCTCTTCAGGTTAATACAGTTAATAAAACCGTGTAGCTTCCTCAAAGCGCTGTCTTGCTAAACAAAAATACCCCAAGGGTTTAAACAGAAAAGATAAATGACTCTGGTAGCTGCACACAAGAACTGAGGTGGATGTGAGATTGGGGTATCTGGAGGTCCATCTGGGAGCAGGAAGTGGAGGTGGTGGGTGAGAGCTGAAGTCTGCTCACACGGGTTAAATATCTGGAAAAAAAATGAGACTCTTAATATGGACGGGGTGAATGCAGAAAACAGTACGTTTTTTTTTTTCCTTTACATGTCCCACATGCTGGGGAGTTTTCTCTTCTAGCAGTGAGTGAGTGAACTGTGTGAAGATTCAGTTGCAAGGGAAAAACCTAAGACTAAATACTACTAACCAGGAGTAGTATTTTTTATTTGATCCCCAATTCAGAGCTCCAGGTCCACTCCTGAGCCTTCTGTGGGTGTCCATTTCGGGAGCTGGAGTGAGTTGAGGTGCCCAGTAATCTACATCCTCAGGGGAAGGACTTATTTGTTGTCAGTTTCCGAGGGGCAATGTGAGAGTAACCAGGCAGGGAAGTCAGGCTTGGTAATAACAATGGCCATATTCTTGTAACAGCGAATGGGAACAATACAGTTGGTTCTGTGGACACTGAGCTAACACCAGCTTCATCCAGGCTAGAGAAAGGCAGTAATAATAGCGCTGAATGAGTGTAAATGCCAAGAGAAAATCCCTACAAAGAGTTCCCCCACCAGACTAGCACATGATTTGCCAGATCGCTGAGATTTCGGCGTTCCTCAAGGGCCTCTCGGACCTAAAAGGATATGTCGGCTGGAAGGAACCAGAAGCATTGACTATTTCAAGTTTATCACTTTACAGGAGATAAAACCGAGACCCACAAAGGATACGTGGCTGACGAGTCACAAAGACTAAGCCAAGCTCATTCCTACTAGGCCTGCCTCTTCTCTTCTAGAGGGCCAGCCAACACTAGCAGGGACAACAAATGTTTTGTGTAGAGAAGGGAGACTTTTATGAACTGCTCTCCTTTTCAATCAGCTATTTTGGTTTTAATTCAGGCTGTGCCCAAACTCTTCGGCAACCCGCCTGCTTCTCTGGGAAACAGAAAATGGGCTGTGGCACTGTTTCTCGTGGCCGCTAGAGGGCGGCAGTACCCTATGCTAACGACTCCTCTTCCAGTCTACCTGATCACCCATACAGCATGTGTATATTTATTTTGAATGAGGTCAGGAGTATCAAGGTTGTAAAATAACATATTTTCACTTGTTTTCTTCCTACATCTCAGACATAGCTTTTCTGAAGTCAATTATCTCCCCGAGTTGCTGTTCCTCCCCCACCCGCTTCCTCTTTGCGTTGCCTTTCAACACATCAGTCTGACACCAACCAACTGAGAAAAGGGAGGTGGGGGGGAGGGGCGGGGAATAAAAGGCAACTTTTTTCCTTCACGGGAGATGTGAAATCCCTGTTTCCCTGTTCTGGTATTTTGTTTTAAAAGGCAGTTTGCAAAAAATAAAAATAAAAAATAAAAGGCAGTTTGCAAACGTAAGGCCTCTGTTCTCCAGCCCCGTGGGGGAAAGCACAGACAGGGTGTGGGGCTGGGATGCCTTCTAGGGAGGGCATTTCTGCGGCACTGCTCCTGGGGAAGGATGGGAGGACATTTCTGGAAAGGCCTCTACAGAGGAGAAAATTAGGGTGGCAAGTGGGCACACCCAAAGGGTATCATGTCAATATTTGGGTGCTGTGTTTAAATGGAGATTTTTGTCCACAGGTGGGTGACTAGGATGGCAAGAGGATAGGAAGAAAGAACACGCATGTTCACACACGCGCACCCACACAACAGGAACAAGTTTTGCAGCTCTTGCAAGTGCAGATCTGGAGCCTGGCAGGGGGCCTGAGCTGCATCTGATCCAAAGACCCATGTGCTTCTTCCAAGGCTGCCATACCGTCCTGCTCAGACAAGGCCACCGCCTTCCCTGTGTCCCCTAGGGCAGGAGTCCTAACAGGTCAGGAGAGATCTTCTTGGTCAACTATAAGCCCTGCCCCTCTCAGTGAGCCCTGGGCCAGCCCCTGGAGCAAGCAGGAGCATACACACACCTCCCACCAACCACCATCCACACGCTGCTGGTGGGCAGCCAGGAAGGATGGAGGAATCACCTTCTGGTCTCCTCACTGGCCTCACAATTCACCACCAACAGTACCAGTGGATTTCTTACCCTATGGCCCTCCCCAGCCCTCTTGCCTGTCTAGATTTATTTTTATATAGTTTTAGGCTTCTAACAAATAACACAGGAGCTTCTTCCCCCAAAGCATGGTGATCTTCACTGTTCTAAAGGAGAAGTTTACCACAAAGTCTTCTTTTTGGGGGCTGGGAAGAAGCGGCCAGGGCCAGTCCAAGAGTACTTCAGTTCCATCAACCTGTATGAAGCCCTGACTATGTACTTGGAGGACTAAAAACCTAAGTGAGCTCATGACCCTTTCCTCTAAGTATTGGTAGTCTACATGGAAATCTGATAGCTGCCTTCATAGAGCTGGGAGCACAGAGACTGGAGGATGGGGAGGTGGCGGGTCAGAAGAGAAGGTGCAGAAATCCCGGGAAGATCAGACCAGACCAAACAGCTCAAGCAAAGACACGTCACAGCCAGAGTCCTTGTGCTTGACTGGGGCAGGGGAGGGGGCAGCAGCGGGGGGGGCACGGGGGCAGAAGCTGTCTGGGCTATCCAGTGCTCCCCCTAGCACAGTTTCCACGGGGTTGCAGAGCTGCATGGCGCTCAGCCCAAATTTGGCACACTCCTATGTCTTGTGAAGGAGTCTTGGGGTTTAAAATATATTTTGAAAGCCTTTCGATGAGGTGTGTATGCTCTAATCTGCCGCCCCCCCCCGCCCCCCCATGCCAGGCAGGCTTTGCTCATTTACATCCCCCACCAGGCTCCTGCAGGCATTTGGGACCGCGTGCTATTTCAAGGGCTCCCAAATGGAGGGCACAGATAGCGTCCTCTTGATATCATGCTCCTGGGGCTGCTGATGGTGAGGGAGGAGGCGGGGCTCCCGTGCCAGCAACCCTCAGACACCCTCCTCCTGCCTCTGCCAAGGAGGCCATCGTCCAGGATGCATGGTGTCAGAAAGTCTAGTCCACTCCAGAAAGAGACCTTTTGTCTAGAAAGAGAGAGGGGAATTGGGGCATGCTGAGTGGAGCACGGGAAGTGCCCATCGCACGCCCTTGCCATCTGCTGCAGGTGAGGCTCAGGCGGGCGAGCAGCCCCTGCGGGCTCAGTGCTCTGAGGTGGCCTGGTGCAGGAGGGAGGTCTCTGCTCCCGAGCCCAGCCACTCCCGCTGTCAAAGGGCACCGTATTCCCGAGACCTCAAACTTTGCCTTGACCTTCAAAGGGACCTCAGCTCCCAAACCAAGAAACAGCATTGCCTCCACCAGGCTCCCAGGTCTCCATTCTGGAGCAAGCTCAGGGGTCACAGTTCTCTCCACCATATTTTTTATTTTGGCCATGCCTTTGATCAACTATTGTTGATTGGCACTTTGTCAACCTCGGGCGACCTGCAGATTGGCACCAGGCATTAACTTCTTCCACCTCTGATTCTTAGCTGATCTTCACAGGGCTCCAAGCCATTTGCCAGCTCAGCTAAGTCACAGGTATGCCCAGTCCAGGGAGGGGGCCAGGCTGGGGAGGGTCCTGCTAGGTCTCATCCCACCACTCCATCAGATGCAGTTAGCATTGATTTAACCGCATTCTCTGCAAAGCCCAGAACTAATAAGGCAAGTGCAAGCAGGAGCTATGAATTAATCCCCTTGAATATGCAGGTAATTTAGATGGAAGGAGACAGGTGCTGTTGGCCCTCCATAAATAAATTGTGCAGTGATGGGCTGGGGGTGGGGGTGAGAATGGAAGCCAGATAGAGCCCCAGGGAGCAGAGGAGGCGGAACTGGCCTTCCAAGCTGATTATGGTTCTGCCCGAGGGGGACAGAGATATGGACCCTTGATAGGCATAAAGTTGCAAAGTGTAGAGCATACCTAGAAAGGCAAGAAACCAAGAGCCACCTAGCATATTCTTGAGCCAAACCTTCTGTGGAGGAATTCCTGGTGCTTTTATGTAGGGAGCAAGCAGGAGGGAACAGAAAAGATGAGAAGAAGGTGATGAGGGGGAGGGAGCAAGAAGGATGGGAGTGAGAAAAGCACATGAGGAAGAGAGGGACCCATTGGGGGAGGGTGAGCGGGGAGGGAGGCACGCCTCAAGGGGAGAGCTGAAAGGGAAGGAGTTAGCAGGGCCCTTGGTTTCTAGGAACTAGCTGGTCTACATTCCACAGCCCTCAGGGAGGGGACTGAGGGGGACCACAATCTCCACAGGAAGGCTCTCCCACTCCTCACACTGAGCGGTTCCATCTCATTCACCTACATATAAGGACCTGCCACATTCCCAGTGACTCAGGGACCCAACATCCCTGGGAAAAGCAATGGCCAAGTCAGGAGAGCAGGCTGTGCCCCTGGACAGCCCTGTGTCAGAACAAGGAAACCTCACAGCCCCCGCAGGTCCATCCATGTTGTTCCAAATGGCAGGATTCTCTTCGATGTCAGGGCTGAGTGATAGCCCATGGCTTGTCTACACACTACGTCTTCGTAATTCATTCATCTGTCTACGGACACTTAGGATATTTCTACGTCTCGGCTGTTGTGAACAGTGCTGCTATGAACATGATGTTAAGTGAAAAAAGCCAGGCACAGAAAGACAAATACTGCATGATCACTTGTAAGCGGAATAAAATAGTTCAAACCCATAGAAGCAGAAAGCAGAGCAGTGGGGGCAGTGGGATCTGTTGGTCAAAAGGTACGAAGTTTCAGTGTTGCGAAGTGACTGAGTTCTGGAGACCTGTGCACAGCAAGGTGACTATGGTCAATGATATTGTATTGTATATTTGCAGTTTGCCCAAGGGCTGAATTTCAAGTGATGGTTATGTTAATTAGCTTGATTCTGGGGATTCTTTCACAATGTATTCAAATTGCCACATTGTACACCTTAAGTATATATAATTGTTATTTGTCAATTCTACCTCAGTAAAGCTTTAAAAAAAAGAAAAAAGAAAAAGAAAGAAAGAAACTCAGCTTCCTGACCCTTGGAGCAATAAGAAGCAAGTGGGGTAACCCGGGCAGAGGAAGAAGACAAGGTGGCCGGTTAAGCCTTTCTCAAGTCCCCTCTCCTTGGTCCCGCCCTGGCCAGGCTCGGTTTCCTGGACGGCCTGCAGCCCCATGAGGAGCCTCAGTTCCAGGTGGACAGTGGATGAGCTGACCTTGAAGTGGCCCAAACCCAGCTGAGCCCTGTCCCCCAAGCGACCTTCCTACGGCACTCCCCAAATGTGAATGAAACCAATGCCACAGAATAACTAAGACAGGCATTTGGTCCTCCGTAAAAAAAAATAATAATAATAATAATTCCGGCAGTAAGTTTATTTTTTTCCCCTATTTTTTCCACATTTGGTTCATTTTGGTTAAAACCCAAAGCCCAGTTTGGGCCCCAGGGGAAGAGGCTGGAGAGGGAGCTGGAGAGAGGAGCACTTTTGGGGTGCCTTCCGTTATCTCAGAATGATTGCTTAACAGGGAACTCATTTTAATTGCCTACAAATGAGAAGTCAGAGACAATTAAAATTCATTCCTTATTAATTGTTTTTTTTTTTTCCTCTTTCATTACCAAGAGTTGCCATTCAGATAACAAGAAAGCCTGAAACACAAAAGCAGCTATAGGAGGCTGCATTTTGGCCTCTCCAACTGGAGCGCCTCTCCCTACAGCCAACCACTCCTGACCCCCGTGTGGCCACGAGAGAGCTCAAATCTTTAGAAGTTGAAGAACCTCTAAGTTGTGAAGTCATGGACAAGTTTATTACCAGGATGTTGCCGAATACTTTTTTTATAGTTTTTAATTCCAGTTTATTTACTCGGGCCTCAGCAACCATGTTTCTTACTGATTCAGCCTTTCCTACTTCAGTTCCCAGTGAAGTCCTCCTCCCTCTCCCCACTTCCCTTCTGGGCTCCTACCAAAGTCCCAGGCGACAAAGCAGCCTGAGATGACAGAAGCTCTGGAGCCTGCAGCCAGGAGGCCAGGTGCTCTTCCTCGCCACTTCCCCCTGCCCCCGCCATGTGACATTGGCTGGACTGGAGCTCTGCCTTGTCTCACCTTCTTCATCCTTCCAAGGGAACTGTCTCTGATGCCCCAACCACCCACTGGCTCTACAGCCTAAGCTTTACATTAAAAAAAAAAAAAAAAAATCGATGCCATCCGCTGAACCCTTAATAGGTGCCAAGCATCTTCCATGCGCAACCTTACTTATCCTCATAAACAATCCTCTTAACCAGATACTTCCACTATTACTGGTTCTCCCACGAAGAAACAAGCTAACCCTTTCACACACGCAGAGCCAGGATTTGAAGCTAGCTGATTCCAGAGCCTGACCCCTTTACCCTCCATTTCCTCCATGGTTTTGATCTCTGACCCTCCTTTTAGGATGCTGGAGTTCCTGGCAAAAACCAGGGCCTTGTGCTTTCTTTTGGGTTGGAGGAGGAGAATGTAACTGTTGAACTCCTGACCTCACCTGCAATTAATGACCCAGCATGGACCGCATCGAAGGACCAAGCTGGAGAGACAGCTACGCTGCAGGTTGCAGAGGCTGGGGCCAGGGAACCGGTCCTGAAACAAAACCCAGAGCATATAGCTGGCTTCCAGGAGAATCAAGAACAGCCCCTTTTGCAAACAGAGCTGGTTCCCATTGCTCCCACCATCAGCGAGGCTCCCGGGGGTTAGAGCTCTCACTGAGCCTTGACTTTATTATTATTATTGTTGTTTGAAATGCCTCATAATAACTGGGATAGATTTCTTAGGAAGCCAAATAATGGGATGCATTCCACCCTGGCTTTATAATTAATGTTTGCATCATTTATCTTTCGTGGAAAGATTATTCTGACTAACGAGGTTCTGGGCCACTAATTCATTACACTGCCTTGTCACTTCCTGCTCCTTCTTATTACCCAGAAATAGACTCATTAGTCAGAGTTCAATGACAGGGAGAAATTGTGTTTGTTAATTTAATTCCCTCACTCATTTCTGGGTCCCATGTTTGTCCAAAATTGGGGATTAAAAGGGGAAAATCCATTGTATTAAGTCTTTGCTTCTGCCTCATTATACCTTCCACCTTACTCCTGTTCAACAAGAAAGGGCCAGCACAGCTCAGAGTGGTGGCCACAGTGCCCTTTCTTCAACTCTCAAGCTGTTGCGCCACCTGGGAATCCCTAATCAAAGCTCACACAAAGGGAAAAGGGAAAGTCTCCAAGCAGGGGCTCCTGAGCCTGACTGCACATGGAAACAGCTGAGGT
Organism: Mirounga leonina; assembly: GCF_011800145.1. Taxonomy (NCBI): domain Eukaryota; kingdom Metazoa; phylum Chordata; class Mammalia; order Carnivora; family Phocidae; genus Mirounga; species Mirounga leonina. Next base: position 26,404,433 of record NW_023270387.1, on the reverse strand, counting down.
AGATCAGACCCACCAAGAGAGTGTTTGAGTGGGAACATGGGGCCAGGGAGCTACTGTTTTTAGAAGTTCTCCCGGTGGTTCTGGGAAGAGGTCAGTGTTGGGAACTACTCAACCTCTTGAGGTCTACAATGAGCTCTTTCAACCTTGGGCAAGCACAGAGAGGAACCTAGCTATGTCCTTCTTGAAAGGGTTGCCTAGTGATGTTTCACTCCTGATCTAACCCTGTTCCAGGAAGGAATGTACCACTGTGGGACAGGGACATTTCCCTGAGTCCCTCCATGAACAGGATTAGTACCTATTTTGTTCCAGGTATTGGGCAGACCATGGGGAGCCAAAGCAGCTCCCGCACTTGCTATCATGGGGCTACTGGTTTTCTCTAGTGGGCTGGCATCAAATCACCAATGGATACTTCAGTGTCAATCAGAACAAAAGCACTGAGGGAAAGAATTGATCCTGAGGCTGTGATCCGGCTTGGGGACCAGGAAGGCTTCCCCAAGGAAGGGTCTTGGCTTGAGTTATAAAGGATACCTGGAGTCACCCAGGTAAAGAGAGAGCAGGAGTGCTTTCCAGGCAGAAGGACCAAAGACCAAGGTGAAGACCAAGGCAAAACCCATGTAGCTGGAGAGATGAAAGCCCAGGAAAGAGCTAAGCTGGAGAGCAGCAGAGACCAGAATCTTGAGAGCCTTGCATAAATGATTGAGGATTTGGGTCCTCCTCTTTAAAGGCAAAGGGATGACTCTCTTAAATTAAGGATTTTTAAGCAAGACAAAGAGCTGGGATGACAAGGTGGAATAAGCCATCCCTCAAGGCCCACTCACCTCCTAGCACTGTGGTCCCAAGGGCCACGTTAATGGCATGATGGGAGGGACCAATCAAAGTGCTCCATTCTTGCTGAGATCCTCTGGTAAGCCCCAGTGGAAAATTATGGTGACCCCTGGTATGGCCACCAGTGGGGGCGGGCAGCTATATTTCTCAGATATGTTGGGGCAGAAAATACCTGAGAACCTCTACTTTAGATCTTTCCCCACCGAGAAACGTTGCCAATAGCTCAGCTTCCAGAAATGTTGACAGCAACCATCTCTGGAAAGGCATGTCTTCTCCCATGGTGAATTATTCAGTTGGAATTCTGGTGTGTCCATCAACTTTTTGTGAGTGTAGCTCTGTGAGTCATGTCCCTTGGACTGATTCTGTCTGTGGACCGGATATGCTGAGGACGGTGTCACTGGTGAATGCACAACGGGAATGTCAGCTAGGGCTTCTTGGCTTTCAGTCAGCCTCTGCCTGGAGGTCAGGGGCTTCTCTCATTTCAAGATGTCCGAATTGTGTGTGTTCGCCAAGTATGTTTCTTCATTCTGAGACCCACTGTTCTTGGAGGGGCACATTTTAGGCAAAGCTCCATGTCCAAATAGACCAGGACATTGGCAGAATAGTTGACACCCTGGCCCCTTCAATATCATGTGTTTGTGGTGCATGATATATTCATGGTCACTAATCTCATCTCTAATGATGTAAATCATTCTAAGTGAATCCTTCGAGGTTGGCCTCAGTTGTTTGTAACTGTGAGTTTCAGGTAAATCGAGGAACTGCAGTTGGTAGGAGATGAGGCAGCCCAGGAAAGGGGGTCTGGACCTCTCATGAGCAGACATCCAAGGCAGTCCTTCTCTCCAAGCCAGGAAGGCTGAGTGCTGATGACTATCAGTCAGGAGGGGTGAAGGGTAGAAAGTACAGGCCTTCACTCAGACCTTGGCCTACAGGTTGATAAATTCAACAACCCCAGCACAGAGTCCTGAGGACAAACTTGTCTCCAATTACCAGGAGAAAAGAGGCCAGATTAAAGGAAGTGCCCCAGATGAGCCTTTTGCTCAATACCTGCCACACACAGAAAATTGTATTTATTCCTATAACTATTAAGAGAAATAATAAGAGTTAGAGAACTGGATATTGAGCACTAAGAGTCCGACAATATTTGCTATTCCTTATCTCAATTAATCTTCACGACAGTAGTGAGATATATATCATACCCATTGTATGGATAAGGAAACTGAGGATCCCAATGGTAACTGGCCAAAGTCAAGCAAAATAGGGCAGTGCAGGGATTTGACCTACAAACCTGCCTTTTTGTGGCCCATGGGAACCTCTGCATGTTCCCAGGCAACTCGCGTCGGTCTTGATGAACTCACGCCGTGACTCCATCAGTCCTCATAGGCTGTGATAACAAAGTACCACAGGCCAGGAGGTTGAAACAACAGAAATTTATTTTCTCTTAGTTCTGGAAGCTAGCAGTCTAAGGTCAAAGTGTCTGGAGGTTGGCTTCATGCTGAAGCCTCTCCCTTTGGCTTATAGATGGTCATGTTCTCTCTGTGTCCTTATGTGGTCTTTCCTGTGTCTGTGTCCTAATCTCTTCTTCTTATGAGGACACCAGCAGAGGGCCCACACCTATGACCTTAATTTCTCCTAATTTCCTCGTTAAAGGCTTTATCTCCAAATGCAGTCATATTCTGAGGTACTGGGGTAAAGGCTTCAACATACATATTTTGGAAGGGACACAAGTCGGCCCCACAACAGTGCCCTAGTCAATTAGGTAAAGCCCTTTATCCTTCATTTGCCATGGGATCTACATTTGGCTTTTCACATCAGTGTGATCACTGTGTACCCAAAATAGTTTTCACCCTGCTGTACAAAAAGGGTTTTTTACCAAGAATCGTTGGGCAAATGTCAGGATTAAGATAAGTCACTCCAGAGATAAGGTAAGGAAAGGATAGGGTGAGACAAAGCAGCTGTCAGTCTCAAGAGGAGATCCTCTCCTAATTTCCCTGAGCGACAGGAGGGACCACGTGAAGACCACTGGCAAACACAGGACTTTAGAGAGTCGCTTTCCCGACTGCACGTGGTATGTGCAGCACATGGCCCCCGGAGCCCAATAGATGCCTGCACGGCCTCAGTTCCTGGAGCTCCACGCGAGCCACACAAGCTCTGAGGACACGCCGGCTGGTCCTAGTTCCTTTGTTCAGCTTCTCCTCTTCTAATCTGCCATTAACGGATGGTGGCCACAGTAAGAGAGTTGCTTTTCAATGCTGCTGGGAAAAGGAAAGGTTGAAATCCTAAAGGAGGATGTGAGGGAGCACTAATCACCTTCTCGCTAACTGCATTTGATAACCTTTGGCCTTTGGGGATAATGAATTACATCTCAAATCGACTTGGTTTCTGTTGTTCTAGTAACACGATTGAGGGAACATAGAGAAAGAAGAGACACGGGAATGGAAACTGGTGGCCTGCGTGGCGGGCGGGGGGGCGGGCAGCTGGGGAGAGGGGCCATCTCCTGTCAGGGGCCCCTGCATATTCCTGAGTGATTGGCGGGCTCATTCTGCTCCCCCTTAGGCCTGTTATTGAAAGAAATGGAAGGAAGGCTCAGGAAGCTGCCAGAAACCATTCCTTGCTTTTGGCAAAGATTCAAGGCCTCATCAGAAAAATCAAGAACTCGACTTGGAGATTTGGGGAGCCAGAGTGAAACGGGCCTTCAGGTAATGACAGCAAGGACTTTCTTGGGTACGATTCCCTGATTTGGTCTCCTATTAAGCTTATGAAACAGTATCATACTTCATATGCCTTTGTCATGATGTCGGAGGCCCAGGGAATTAAATAAATTGCCTGAGGGCACACAGCAAATTCATGGCAGATGCAGGCCTCAATCGCGGTCCTTCTAGGCCTGTGCCCAGTTCCTGAAATTTCATCTGCCTGTGTCAGCTCCTCCACAGCCCTGTCCAGAGGCTGCCTACGTGGCCAAGAGTTTGGCTGATGGAAAGAGGGAGAAAGGAGCAAGCCCAACGTGGCTTAAAGACTTTCCCTCCCTGTTACCCTCCGTGCTTCCGACAGAGCACAGGTGGTGTAGGTGGAAGACAAGAGGTTAGGAGCAGGGATATTGGAGTAGAGAGGTACAAATTCAAATTCAGCCTTCAAGGTCAAGCAACCTTAGGCAAATTACCCCATTTTGTTAAGCCTTAATTTCCCTGTTTGTAAAAAGACGATGATAAAACCAACATCAGAGGATTGCTTTGGAAACAAAATGCGTGTGAGTGTGTGTGTGTGTGTGTGTACGTGTGCATTTGCTAGCATGGTGTTTGGAAACTCAGTAAAGGTTAGTTTTAAAGAAATGTAACAAAATGTTCCTTGCCTGAAGGGTGGGGATTTCAGTAGTCCCCAAAGCAGGCTTTGTGGGGGTGGCAGAAGGCTGGGCTTGTGGAATTCCATATATCCTTTGTTTCAGTCTGTAGCACCTCATACTCCGGGCTGTTTCCTAAAACCCTGAGATCCTAGTGCCCAAGAAGCACGAATCCACTGGAAAGCCTGGCCCTCTGCCCAGGGTCCAGGCCAGAAGTGGCCCAGACAGACGAAGAGTCAAGGAAGAGCACAGAACCCGGAGTGGAGACAAAAACAGAGGAAGGGAGATCAATGCTGGACTCCACATGATTCACTATGCCAACCAGGGGCACGGAAGCTGGGGAAGCTGCCAGATCGATGGATTCCAAAGCAAATGAAGAACCTGGTGTTTTTGGCTTCCAAGCTGTGAAGTTAAATACAGCGACTGGGCAAGGCGTTTGATAAATGATGGGGGAATGAAACAGAACACATATCTCCATCTCTTGGGAAACAATAGTGAGAGGGCAGGTCTGATTCTGAGAAAGGCCTTTGGTCCTTGTCACCTTTCAACAGCAAAATCACAGCTATGTGCGTTTGCATCTAAAAATATGCATTTGCTTGCGTGAGTACTTGCAAGCGGTGGTGTGTTTGGGGATATATGTGTGGGCAAGCACTGCCCATTTGTCCTTCTAGTCCATGGGGCACAGTGATGCTGGGAAATGTGTTGTTTATAAGATAGGTGCAAATAGAATTTTATTCTCATAGTTCGAGAATTGCAGCCCACTAAAATGAATCAAACCTAGCCATGCACTTACTTACATGCTCTGTGGAAATTTTTCTTGTAAACTTAACATATACCTGTTACTTCCTGATTAATAGGAAATTCCAAAGCATCAATTTCATCTATTACAATAACCCGGGCCTGGCAAAGCCCTTGCCTCTGAACCGACAGGGCAAGGTGTGGTATTGAACCTCTGAGCCTGGGAGAGAAAGCTGCCCCACCCCCAGCCCATCCAACCTTGCCATCTGCAAAAAAGGCAGAACATCAAGACAAGGAAGACATCATATCACAGCCCTTATTCTGTCAATGAATTCTAAAACTTGAATTTTCCAACTAAGTCACTGACACAATCAACCTCGATCTGAAGAGAGCAAAGAGAAACCTGCAGTTTATATTAAAGGGGCTATGGAAAGCCCTCTGTCTAAGAGCCGCACCTTCTTCTGGCTCCACTGGGCAAAATCCTAAGACTGCTTCTTGGTTGCAGGATTTCTTCATTTTCAAAGCAGGTTGGGGGTGTGTGCAAACCTCTTGCTTGGCCTGGGACCCAGATAGATGGTAGCTCCGTTTCCCCCATGATGCAGGGAAGATAACCAGAGCATTCCCAGGCCTGTCACCATGAAAATGTGAGATGAGTCACCATGTATTCAGTGAAAATATAATAAAAGACCATAAGCTTGGGTATGAACGACATCATGCAAAGAGATGAAAGAGAGGTTTTGTGATTTTCTAAGCACAATGGGACTTCTCCCATTTCAGAGGAGGAAGTTGTGTTTTGAGCTTTTATCCTTTGTTGAAACTGACGAAAAGAGAATTTAAAGAACATCTGTGTATCCAAATTTTAGAAACGGAATTAAACACCTTTAATAAGGAATTCTGGTATTTTTGCTTCTTTCTAAGATTCCCACTGTCTACAGATTTGTCTCTTTTGTGTGGATGAGATCTTGTCCTCTGAGGACTTCAGCACAGATTGGACTTGTTTCTCTCTTCCCCTTCGTACCAACCCATCCTCCAATCAATTGTTTATGTCCCTTAATTGGACAGAGCAGAGGATTGAACATTTTAAATATTTTTATTGAATTGAGTTTTATGTTCCCCATCTAGATTTATAGACTGTTAAATAGAATGTTTTACATTTCTTTCTGTCTCTCAAAGAAAATAACAAATACATGTGGGCAGAGCCATCAGTCAATTACCTCAGTGGATCTCTTGCAAGTATAGGAAAAATAAAAGCAATTCTGCTTTACTCTCTGGGGAGAACCGTGGAATTTCAGAACAAGAGAAAACCCAAATGAGTCTTCTTGAACTTCAAAATGCCTTCCTTGAATGACCAAGAAGAAATAAGGAGATTATAATGACAAATTAGCCTCTAGATTTAGAAACCCACTCTGCTTCATGTTAAGGAGAAAGTGGTGTTTTAGCCTCACTGACCAGGCAGGCATAGAAAAACACGTCCACAGCAATTAGACACGCCTTAAAATTAAGTAAATGATCCGTAATGTACCAGAGCACCTCAATTTCCCCACCAGATCCACAAATCTTTCTATCCAGGAATTTCCATACCACTTGCAGTCCGATCATGACAGAAACGATCACCTTCCACATTCCTGTGCTGGGAGGTTTCACTTCTGCTTCTGCAGCTGTAAACATGTTTTCTTTCCCCTACTTCCTCTACCACCAACGCACAGTGAAGTAGCTGATTCATCGCATCAGACACAAAACTCCAACTCATTTCAGAATTCGAAACTTCACCAGAGAAAGACCCCGTGGCAACCAACCGCTTTCCAAGAGCAAAGGTGTCTCCCCTCTCAAAAGCCACGACCACGCCCAGAACCTCTAGTCCTGGGGAAAGGCATTCACCACCGACTCAGGGGGGCCAAGCCTCCCCCTCGCCTGTCCGTGCAAAGGATGATGAATTCAGTGGGCACCTACCTTTGCGACCCCTGGACTTGCCACCTCTTCCCACCTTCCCCGTTTCTTTTTCCGCTCATTTTTTTTTCCACTTTAAAAACATCCAACTTTGCCTTGGGGATGAGCAGAATGAAATGTCACTTACCTATAAAAAGAGAGACAGAAGAGAAAGCCATGCATCACATTACATACAAGTTCTTTGAAATCAAGGCCAGCTTCCGACTTTGAAACTGTAACAATGAGTGAATATTATTTTTTTCATCCTACCTTTCTATATTTAATGAAACGCGAGATTTTGCAAGAAGCCCATCCCCAGGGCCCAGCCTCCCTTCGTGATTTTCCTTTTGTTTTGTTGCGGCTCTCTGCCTCTCTTCTCCACCCTCACCTCCCACTGCCTGCTCCCCCTCTTCATTGAGGAAAGGTCAGGAAGGAACGGAGGAGACACAGACCATAGAGATCAAGGGGGGAGTTCAGGCATGGGTACTGAAGTTGCAAGGCGCCGGGAGACTCTTTTCTCTCAGGCAGGGCCTCAGTGACCTGGGGTCAGCACTGGCCAGTGCCTACACACAAGGGAGGTCGCAGTCCCCACAGGGTGACTTTCCATCTGCAGCTCTGGGACCTTTTCTTTTTTTTTCTTTAAGATTTTATTTATTTATTTGACAGAGACAGAGACAGCGAGAGCAGGAACACAAGCAGGGGGAGTGGGAGAGGGAGAAGCAGGCCTCCCGCTGAGCTGGGAGTCCAATGCGGGGCTCGATGCGGGGCTTGATCCCAGGACCCTGGGACCGTGACCTGAGCCGAAGGCAGTCACCCAACCAACTGAGCCACCCAGGCGCCCCGCTCTGGGACCTTTTCAAATGGCCCTGCTTCTGAGTCTTTCTCCTCTCTCTCCCTCTCCCAGCTCCCCACCATTCCTCCTGGTTGGGATGAGCTCACATACCGTTTCTCTCCCCCGCCTTGTCACACAAAGTATGACACCTTCGTACTCACGGTTCGGATCTGCTTCTACAGGAATTGCTTGTTATCACAATACCGTAAGGGCAGTATGACTTGCCTGGGTCATTTTCTCTGTCCCCTGCCTCAAAGGAGGATGCAACTTGGTTCATGCTTTTTCTAGGAGACCTTCTGTCTGAGAACTGCAGGATGCTGGGTCCACACCTCACCTGGCTCCTGGTTTCGAAGGCTCGCACCCTTCACACCGCAGGGTCCCCACAGCCCAGTGAGTCCCCCACCTTCCTCTGCCACAAGGGAAGCCGGGCTCCAGCCTTCTACATCAAGAACAGACTCTCACTGTGCTATGTACCAAATCCCCTAATGTGCTAAATAGTTTAAAATCAATTTCAGTGGCCTGCCAGTATCTTTTTCTTATTATGCCTGAATAATTCAGCTCTTTTAGACTCTTCTTAGAGATTTCAGTTTTCTGGGTTCTTTCGTTTTTGTTTTTTTTTTCCCCTCCAAGCTTCTCTGAGAACCTCTATGGAGGACACCCCCGAGCTGAAGATTGAATCGAAAAATAACCACATGTCCTCCATTTGACCAGGTTTAATGCTGAATCCCCCAAAGGGATGCTCATTCGGGATGCTCTGCCAAAAAATGGAATCATGGTCAAATATCTTCAGGAAATTCTGCCTCCTCCTTCTCCTCTTGGAGATTCATGACCGCATTTGGACTGTCCACAGTGAGGGGCCATGCTTAAGCTTTTCCTAAAATGATTCGACTCAGAAACTTCTCTTCCTACACACAAATTAAAACACCCTACTTCAGAAGGATGGCGATTTGTCGTTGTTTTTTTATGGATGCTACATTAAGGTAACTGATTTGGTTTCATCACAGGCTGTCACCAGGAGATCCTGAAGGCGACGCCCCCTCCTGCCAGGACCTGTGAGAAGCCAGGCCCAGGACTCAGCATTCCAGCCTCTGGTTGGGCTCCGCCCCTCAGCCAATGTGAGGAGTCCACCAGCTGGCTCCCCTCAGCCTCTTCTTTGAGACAGAGGGATTTCTAAATACCCTGTATGCCCACTGGGATGTTGCAAGTCTGTACTGATACTTGAAATGCGCTTTGTAAACTGTAAAGAGCAAATAGTTTTAAGGGCTGGATGCTGGGTACCGCTGTCCTTGGGCTGAACTCATGGAAAGAAACAGAGAACGCTGGGCTTTAGCTGCACAGGGCAGCTGGGGAAGAATGTGTGGCTTTTGTTTTCCCCAGTGAATGAGAAGGCAAGAGCTAGTGCCTTCATTACTTCCCCTCCTCTGAGCCCCGAGGGAGGGAATTGATCTCATAGGCCTTTTTCCATCTTTAATATCTATGCCTACGTGATTCCCTCTGTTGCACAGGAATGATTTCTCTGCCTTCTCAGTGTTTACACCTTTCAAAGTTTGGAATCCCGTTCTGTCTCTGCTCTGCCGCTTTGCAGCTGGGCAAGTTTCTCAGTAGACCACGAACCTCTGTGCGGGGGCATGAAAGAGAGAGGTGTTGAATCAGATCTGGGGGAGCGATGCCTGTCTGCCTCCATTATCACTCTTAAGGAAGACCAAACAGGCATTAAAATAATGGCGTGTCAGTGTAGGTACATGAACTGCAACCAGCAGAGGACTCTAGGGTAGAGATGGGGGTGCGGGAGGCAGGGTGTGCAGGGGAAATCTTTGTACTTTCCGCTCAATTTTGCCAGAACCTAAAACTGCTCTAAAAATTAAAGTTTATTAATTTAAAAAAAGTCACACTTCTTAAGTTTCCGTTTATTCAAGAAAATATTCTTGATCACAATATATGGGCAAGGCCCACAATGATTTCCAGCAGAACAGGGGAATTCTGGGAGATGACTGCTTTTGCTTGGTACCATCCCCAAAGTAGTCCTGACAGCACCTTTCTTTGGGGGCCACGTGGAAAGAACAGGAAGATATGACTCAAGCCTCAGCCCTGGGAGAGCTCGAAAACTTCAGGGAAGAGAGGAATATAAAAAGTTTGGGAAATACTCAGAAAGGCATGAATGCCATCCCACTTGGACCGTGCATCTACCTATCCCACCCCCTCATCTTTGGGAATCATAGCTAACTTTTTTTTTTTTTTTTAAGAGAGAGAGAGCGAGAGCAGGTTTGGGGAGGAGGGGCAGAGGAGAGGGAGAAAGGGAGAGAGAATCTTAAGCAGGCTCCACGCTCAGCGCAGAACACAACCCGGGGCTTGATCTCACGACCCTGAGACCATGACCTGAGCCAAGTTTAACCGACTGAGCCGCCAGGTGCCTCCATATCTAACATTGAAGCCCAGCTTCAGTGCTGTGTCCTCTGAGGCCATCTGCCGGCTCTCCTCTGTGCCCACAGCTTGCTGCTTACGGTGGCTTTTAGCACATCTTCTGTTTTGCCGTTTATGAGAGATCTGTTATTTCTATTCTGCCACGTTTTGACTTTGCAAACTTGACAACACCTAGCCCAGATTTTACTGCAAATGAGTTATAGCAAACTTCAGATGTTCAGACCTTTTTGAATTTGGAATTGCAGATAAGGAATTGTAGATCTCTGTACACCAGATACTGTCAAAACGCTGGGGCTACAGAGATGAAAGACACGATCCTGCCTTTTATAGTCTAGGGGGAAAACAGACAGGAGACGCTGAATCCTAAAGCAGCATCACCGCCGACACAACAGGGCAGGCATGGGGTGCTCTGAGAGGACAGGACACCTGTGTCTTTCATTTGGGTGCTGAGAAGAATATAAAAGAAAAAATATACCCTGGAATTCGATGGAGACTATCCGGGAAAACTTCAAAGAAGAGACTGGCCCTTTTGAGCTGCCCTCGCTGCAATGCTGAGCTAAAACTCTGCTGACCACCGTCTGTCCCCCCATCCTTCCAAGGCAAGGACAAGATGGTCGGTCCCTCCCTGCGTGCACTGCAGAGTTTTTCTGCCATGGAATTCCTGATGCTGTCCTGAAATCGGAGGCAAGGCTCAGAAGCTGGCCTTGTTAAAGAGCTGAGAACCCAGACACTGCAGTTGGGGCTGACTAGACATTCAGTCCCCACTCAAGGCACGACAAGCCCCTGGCCCTTTCCAGGGATTTTTTTTGGCTGCTCTTTATAGGGCCGTCCTAAAACCACAAATAGCAACAGCCTAACTGTGCAACATGGTTTCAACTGAAGAGGTTCTCCTTCTCCAGATCTCTACTCCTGACTATGACAGTGAGTATGAAGGACAAGCCAGGTAACCCCTTCAGTCCCTCAGCCAGGGACACTTAAGCCTTTGAGAGTTAAGAAAGGACCCCCGACATGGAGCACAAAGGACTCGGCAAATTCAAAATGTACACATTCCAAATGTAGTTGAAGTATGTTCCATGGAAGTGGGTCATCTTCTTGGAGAAGAGCATATATATATACACACACAAACTCTATGCCCAAAGTGGGGCTTGAACCCATAGCCCTGAGATCAAGAGTCACATGCTCTACCAGCTGAGCCAGCCAGGGGCCCCCAAAAGAAAACTTTAAACTGACACTTGCCTACTTACTCAAACTTGGGCTCTACACTGGTTCTGGTCTTGAGCCAAGGACTACCTTTTCTCAAACCCTCCCTCCAATGGCTTCTGCCTTCAAGGAAAGAGGATGCAAAGGCAAGTGCTCTGGTCCAGGGCTCAGCAGTGTCCCTCCTGTCCCCCCCTTACACCCACAGTCCTCCTCTGTGCATACTCGGAATCTGGAAATCCACCCACCGGAGCCCTGATGCCACATCTGTACTCTGTGACCTTCAGTAGCACCTCTGCAACATGTCACGTGTGGTCTGTGTCATCTCCCAGTTCTACCCATGCCTCTGGGGGGATGACACCTACAGACCTGCAGTTATTCTCTTGATTCAGAGGTACACGCCACGCTCCATGCTATATTTCTAGAAGGAAAAGAAATGAGGATTGCGTTTGAGTCTCTTAAGTAGAAAAATTATGTAGGATCATCTAGAGGTACAGTATGTTTAGGTAAGTGTTCTAAAAGGCAGTCGGATGGATTTAAAACCTCTCTCCAGCCAGCGTTCCAAATGGATGGGAGGTGGGTGGAACCTCTCAGACCTTTTTCCGTGTTCTCTTCTTCTCTAAGGCAGAACACTGCTGAAATGCAGAAGCCTCTTCCCTTTCCTATCCACATCTTCTCCAAACTCCAGAGAGGAGAAGTCCACTACTAATACTCTGTTCGTGGGTAAGAAAAGGCCCAGGGAAATGTCAGCTGGAATCTGATGAACGCAGGGGGCGCTAATGGACAGTCTCTGGCTCTCCATCATGTGCCTTCTAATTCTTCCCTAGGATTGGGGAGGAGGTCTTCCCAGGAGCTAGGCAACATGTCCAATGGTGGGATGGGGCAGATGCCAAGATGGACAATGAATCTGGTCCCAGAATGTCTGAAGGAAATGGGTTTAAGGCTGCTCTGAGGTTTCCATTGGAGGCCAGCATTCCTCTGAGTAATGCTTTTCCTTTCCCCTCCTGCTTCACACAGAGCTTGGCTGGGGAGATTTTTCTTTTCTTTCCAGCGAGTATATTTATTGATTTTCACAATCAGACACCATCATGTGCTAAACATCTAGGAAATCTCAATTTTCTTCCCAACCAGCCCTGCCCTTCATTCTCCACCACTCCTAGATAGGGATTGCGGGGAAGCGAGGGGGGCGGGGAGCAATGTCAGCCCCAGGAACGGCTCCTGACCTCACTTCGCTGCACATTGCCTACTTATCTGTGAGAAAACTCCAGAAAGGAAGGTGAGAGGTGCCAGCTTAGATGCTACTGATTAGCATCTTTTCCTTAATGACTGTGCAAATGTCTGGAAATTGCTAAGAAATTCTAGAAAACAAAAAGCATAACAGCCAAAGGTCTGGCATAGGGTAAGGATCCGAGGGCCCCTCTCCTCAACAGCAGAACTTTCAGCCTTTGACTGAAACTTAGAATCGCCTGAACAGATTTTCAAATCCTGGTCCCCAAACGTCATCCCATCCAATGAAATCAGGATCCCCGGGAGTGGGACCCAGGCATCAGTGTTTTTAAAAACCACCCAAGTGATTCCAACATGCAGCCCCACTGGAGACCCTGGGACCCCGGATGGCTGTTAGGAGTGCAGGTGGTTGAGCGCCTCCCATTTCTGACTGAGTAGGTCTGAGGTAGAGCCTGAGAATCTGCATTTCTGTGGAGTTGTGGGTGATGTTGTTGCCGCTGGTAGGGGACCAGACTTTCAGAAGCACTGCAGTGGATGGTCTCTAAAGTTCTCAGAAAGAAAAAGGGCCTGTAGGAGTTATTTTCTATTACGATGGCAGTTTGGGGGGCTCTGAGGTCCCCTCTCCTCCTACTAGGCTGACCCAGGGCAGATATAAGGGCACTGACCCTGCCATTGAGCAGGGAGGTCCACTTGGCTTTTCATTGTCTACCTAGAGCTCTGCCTAGAAGGAAAGCTTTCTGTGAAAACCTTCCACAGCCAAAAGAAAAAGAGGCCAGCATTCCCTTCTCCCACCTCTGCTACTTCCAGAGAATTGACTTTATACCTCTAAAAAAGAATCCTGAGATCCAACAAGGAGCTTCCTGAGGACAGGAACGAGGTTACCTTATCGTACCATCAGCTAGGTCAGTTGTGTGCATAAGGAGACGCGTGTTATATGTTTGTTGAGTTAGTCAGTGAATAAACAACCCATTTTACAGGCAGGAAAGCCAAGAAGCTGTCACATTGTTTTCTGGTGGAGAGTGAGGCTTTATATGCTTAGTCAATGAATATTTAACAAACACCTCTGTGAGCAGTGTAGCCACTTTTCCGATAAGGCTGGAGGCTCTAATAACCTGAGACAGGGTTTATTTATTTATTTGTTTGTTTACACATTGATTGATTGATTGATTGACTGATTGCACGGACTTTTGTAATTTACAGCCTCCTTCCAGCAACATTTATCACCCATTCATCCCATAAGCCATTCTTCTGAAGAGCCTAGAAAGAGGCAGAGGAGGCAGATCCCAGTGAGGGGGCTTCTTGGGTGCGCTCCCCACCTGTGTTCTACTGGAAGCTGCTCCAGGACCCCACACATGTGGGTGTCTCAAGCTCTCTGCCCCAGACATTCTGGGAGGAGCCAAGGGCAGGCCCCACCCTACATCTTGCTCAGTATCCGGCTCTTGCCGGCAATGAGGACTGGGGGCAGCCACAGCGGGGCTGCGTGTCGAGGGCCTGGCACCTGCTGTCCACATTCTGGAGGATTGCTCAGTTCAGGGCAGGCACGTTTGCCCTGGCCCTCCAGTCCGCTACACTGCGGCGGGGGAGGGAAAGAGCAGAGGGGAAGGGCTGCATTCTCTCTCTCCCTCTGAGCTTGTTCATATAGTCAAACACAGAAGCCCCGCTGTGACTGTTGATCACGTCCGAAGCAGAGGCAGGGTTTGAAATTCATCAGAGATTTCTCCCACAGCTGCAGCAAACCTGGCCTGAGCCTCGCCCTCCCCACGGCCCGCCGGCTGCTGTCGGTCCCCCAGTGGGAGCCGACAACTATGAAGTTGTCTTTCTCAAGTCCCACATCTGTTTCTAGAGGCTAGGAGAGACAGTGGGTGGGGGAATATATCTGAAACTGAAAGAACAAAGAGGGAAAGAAAAAGAACCCCCTCAGGAAAAGATCCGTAAGAAGGGGAAACTTAAAGGAGAGACTGCCGAGAGCTCTTTCTTCTTTCCTTCCTTCCCGGTCTTTCTGGAGCTGGTTCTATGGTCCACATGCTGTACGTGGGTGGGGACCCGGTGACCGCGGCCGGCTTCCTCCAGCCCCTGACTAGTAATTGTAGCGGCTCATCATGCAGGCTGGTGCGGTACTGATGTTATAGCCCATGATCTATGGATTTTATGGGGATTTTTAGGAGATTGGTAATAAGGTTGCTCCAGTAAACAGTCTGGCAGAGCAGTAAAAGATGAAGGCAATGCACAGCTTGCATTCCAAGTGCCTTTCTGAAGGCGGAGTGACTGTCAGCAGGTGCCACATGTTCTCAGGCTCCCTTTCGGCTCTGGGGGTCTGGAGCCCCTCTTCGTGCTGAGATTCCCACCCCGATGCAAGGAGGAGCGAACACATGGTGTGCAGCACCTTCCTTGTTGGCTTGTTTATTGATAAGAACATGGGTATATCCCTTCCTCTTCCGTTCAGGGCCAAAGGGAGCCTGAGCAGCCAAGGAGGGTGGGGGGCATGCTGCAGTGAACCACACCCCAGAGTTTCTAGCCCCAGAATTCTGACTCTATGGAATGCCTAAGGAAGTAAGGGAAGTAAAGGATAGACCTCTGCTCAACCCAGGACGTACTCTGGCTATTTCTACAATTAAGGTAAGTCAGCTGCCATCCTGATCCAACTTGAACTGCTGTCCATTTGGCAACACTGCCTAGGAGCAATCTTCCAAAAGGATTAAAATGGGGGTGGGTTGAGCTCTTGAGAAGGTGAGCCATCAGCCGTGTGGACTTGGGTCTGGGCCCCATGCCCAACATCTTATGTGGTTCTGTTTTGCAGCTACTGGAAATCTGGTATTATCTGGATACCAACTTCCCCCAAAATGCATTTGGTTGCCAACAAAGCCTCATCAGGCTATATTATCCCAAGCCCTTGCTCACTGGGAAAACATCACAAGAATAGTGTATCTATTCACGGGCCGAACAGTGTAAACGATCCTCTCATCTACATTAGCATCGCAGTTGATACTCACATGAAGGCTTCTGAGGACAATATTGTTCTATACTCCCATTTTACAAAAGAGAAAACTGGTGTTCAGGAGGTCATCATTTGCCCTAGGTCACAAGTTGTTAACTCCTAGATCTAGAACTTGGGTGCAGACCCCAATTTCCATGCCCATTTTCTGAAGGTTCTGCTAGAAGGTGTCAGCTTCCTGGATAGAGGGCAGCATGGCTGGAGACCACCTCTAGCAGTCTGGGACCTGCAGCGACTTGCTCACAGAGCTCCCTGGAACAGCAGAGCTGATGAGCTGACCTCAGCATTCCCTTCCTAGTGGATTTCATTTTGGCTTTTATGCTTTCTTCATTTATCCCCAGGAAGCAAACGTGTAAACTTACTAGCCCTGAGCTGAATGTAGACCCGAGAATCCTGCCGATGTCAGTGAATAAAATTTATTCTTGCCATTCAGGGAATTCCACTTAAAAATTTACTATTGAATCTATCCAATTGATTGGGCTGCAGAAAGAAACAAGTAGCTAATTTAATCACTGGCTGGTATTTACACAACTTTTTATTTTTTTCTTTTCTTTTCTTTTCTTTTTTAAAGATTTTATTTATTTATTTGACAGAGAGAGAGATAGCGAGAGCAGGAACACAAGCAGGGGGAGTGGGAGAGGGAGAAGCAGGCTTCCCGCCAAGCAGGGAGCCCGATGTGGGACTCGATCCCAGGACCCTGGGACCATGACCTGAGCCGAAGGCAGACGCTTAACGACTGAGCCACCCAGGCACCCTATTTTTTTCTTGAAAAGATATACTTGACTAGAGTTTGTATGGTGGTTACTGTGTGTTAAATGAAAATCAACTGATTATCAAAGACATATTCACTGAGGATTAATTCTGCAGTAACCAAGTACACAGAATCTATCAAAGTGAATCTTCAATAAATGCATATTCTGGGAGCTTAATTTAAATTGTTTTCACAAAGCAATCTTAAAGAAAGTACTTTCTAGAGAAGTTGGCAATTGCAGGAGCCAGAAACTAGTTTCTTGTTCTGTTAACTAAAAAATGACAGCACTCTTGGTCTTTTTCATCTATGAGTTAAAAGCCACATATACAAAAAAACAAGAAACAAACAAAAAGCTAGGATTCCAGATCAGTAGATTTAAATTTGCATGTAATTTATTGATTATTAATGGTACCTAAATGCCTGAAAACGTTTGGAGCTGACACTGGAATCACCCTATGTCCCCAAACAGTGACTCTTTTATCATCCCATAAGGGAGGTGGAGGGATTTTTAGATGTCTCCTTGGAATTAAATAACAATTTAACTGTAATTTTATTTTTTTAAAACTTAGATTTTTCTCTCTGCTGCATTTATAGCTCGTTTCTTTTAATGGGGGGCATAGCAGTGATGAGAACTAGGCAGTCTCTTGTCTCCTTTCATCCCTTGGCCCTGCCTAAACCGGTGATGGTGGTAAGGATGATGATGATGACTTTATTGAGAACTTTCTATGACTCAGGCACAAACTCTCACTTTTCCTCATAAACATTCTTTTGGGGGTTTTGTTATGTTTGTTATTTTCCAGTCTTTACTGAGAAACAGGGACATCTAGATCTTATAATGCAAGATCGGCGTCTTGGAAGCTACAGAGGAGAGGGAGGAGCAGAGTTGGAGGTGAGGGC
This sequence comes from Mirounga leonina, assembly GCF_011800145.1. NCBI lineage: Eukaryota > Metazoa > Chordata > Mammalia > Carnivora > Phocidae > Mirounga > Mirounga leonina. The sequence continues at coordinate 26,387,293 of NW_023270387.1, read as the reverse complement.
CTGGAGGGAAGAGGAGGTGGGTCACCTGCATCCAATGAGGACAAAAATGCAGAAGCAGCAAGAGCCCCAGGGCCAGGTTAACCAATAATCACCTTCCATGCATGAGGACGTGATGCCCCAATTCAAGACAGCGTTGTTCTTAGCATCCTTGGGGAAGGCAGAGATTCCATCTTCCTGACATTTGCAGTCTCTAGCTTCTGCCTTTCCCTCTCTGAGAACCTCTCTTTTAGTGAAATAGTACCCTGGACTACCTTGTGGTTCCATCCTCTGTGAGTGGCCTGAGGGATTTGGCTAGCATTGCACCTGCCTGGCCCTTGTTTCTCTCATCGGAAAGAGTGAGGAGGTCAAAGGGAGCGATGCCTAAAATTCCTTCCTGTATAACTATCTAAGGTTCACCTTATCAGGCCGGTGGGAAAGAAGTTTGTTCAGAATCTCAAGCCATAGCCTTGTTGACCTGTAGACAGCCTACTTGAATCATATGGAAGGAGGGGTGGTCAGTCTGGGGAATGCTAAATTTGCAAAACAAACCCATTTCACAATCATTGATATCCTGGACATCTGTACTCCAAAAGTCAAAAAAGGAAAGCACAACAGCGTGGATGATTCATTAACTGTCATCCACTTTCCTTTCGCCTACCTGGCCATCTCTATTGTCTTGGAATTTTAGAAAGATGTAAACCACACACACACACAAACACCAGTTTCTTATCTACGTGCTTCCACTGAACGAGGAGATTAACTCTTGACCTTATGGAGCACTAATGTGACCTTGGAGAATAGATAGAATCTTGTTATCTTGTAATGAGTTTTATGGCTTATTTCAGTTTGTTTCAGCCATGTTTCTCCAGTGATTAAGGCAATTATCAGCTTATGCATTTCAGGATTATGAATTACGGAGCTCTCTCCAGATACTGAAAGGGCCTTGGGAATGCTCGAATCACTTCTTATCCCATCAATACGTAGTCTCACTCTCCCTCCTCGACACACATAAGCAACTACCGCATTCTGCTTCCAGAAGCCCTATACTTGCCTATGGTTATCAAAGCAGTGCCTTTTCGATTTCCTTGATTGAAGGAAATTCCCTGTTTACCATGAACTGGCGCCACACACGGCGTTATAATCACCATGATTATTACTCAAATTTAGACAAAGACATCTTTCCCTCTTCCACGACGAACTTACAGAGCAAGCGGCAGAGCTTAACGGAACACTTGCGGTTGTAAGCACAACAACCTGTCACCACGCACCTGCCGCGCGACATGATGAAATGAACAACCCTAGACACAACATCGGCAGACGTCACGGGCCCGCTTTTGTCTCTGGCTCATGCTTCAATATCTGTCAGCTTCTTTTGGCTTCCATTTGAATTCACACAACTCAGAGTGATTCTTCTTCTTCGAGTTCCTCTTTCTGGATGTGTCACAAAAAGCAGTTTGTGAATCCAAGAGAAATAGGCAATGAATCTCAGGCTCTACACCCTCACGCCATGTAATGAAGTATAATGAGACAGAAGAACGTGGGAATGGCCCACCCCATCATCCCCCCCATGTTTTTGCCCCCTCTTTTTTCCTAGTACGATTGTTAAACTATCTTAGTATTACAAAGTGATGGGGTAGCTGTGAGAACATGTTACAAAAAGAAATTAGGTCCGAAGCTGTACTTCGCTTAAGATGCAATATATGCCTGGAGGAAATTACCTGAAATAAATATCAAAATCATCATTTGTAGTAGGTTAAAAAAAAAATGCCCTTACCTATAAGGTACACAATGGTCAACTTTTTCTCTCAGCTTTGTTCCTGAAAGAGCTGGGGACAATAGTATTCCAACCTTGCATGGTGTAGTGAAGAATCAGATATAAATTTCTATCCAGTTCCATCATTAACAAACTATAAAAACTTTGGGCAAATTTTTAAATCTGCTAAGGCTTAATTTTCTCATTTATTCAATGTACGTGATTTATAGAATTTCAGACATGCGGCAAGAATCAAATGAGATCATGTATAAAAAAAATAAACCTTGCAGACTGGGAAGCTCGTTGGATGTCAGACTGCTTACCCCTCAATTTGTTTTTCATAGCTTGCGCTTTCTTATCTGGGAAACAAAGGGGTCCTCTAAAGGCCCGTTTCCTATAAAATTCTGCATTGTAGCCCACAGTATGGTGGTTGCCCTCTGTGATGCTATTCTCAAAGGTTATAGATGCGCTGTTCATGCCTAGCACAATTCCATAGCTATTGACGTCTCTCCATGCACTTAAGAACATTCTTACTGGTGATACTCTCGAGTTTGAAGAAAGTTGTGAATTTCTTTCTTTGCTCAGGGCTCATATTTTCCCTGGATCAAATGCCTCTGAGTCTCAAGGACTTGCTTTGCTATTTCTGGACACTTTTCCGTGATCCACTTGACCTTTTGTTAAGGAAGGTTGGTGGGAGATATAATCCCACTGATAAATGTGTGAGATTTCAGATAAGTTAACCCAGAGTTTTCAGCTGGTCCTGCTTGGGTGTGAAGGCTGACCTCTTTATGTACAGCCTCAGGTCAGGGAGCCCTGCAAGGCAGCCTACTAGTTCCATGTCCCCTTTCACATTTTCTGTCTCCATATAATTCTGGACTGAGGGCTTTACACACACCTTAGTGAACACATTATGGTGTGAACATGACCCAGAAACAGCACATCCTTGTATTTCTTCCATAATATAAAAATCAATACTGAAAACCAGGAAATATGTCATACTGGGAATAGTAGGTTAAAATTGAAACAAAACTCCAGAAGTCGAAAAAGCTGAGATTGAAATCCCCTCTAGAGTTCATTTCTTTTCAATTTCCCACTATACATTTCTGGTTGGAGGTGTCAAGAACAGTCTGATGATTATCACACCTACCCCAGAAATTCCTGGCCAAACTGCAGGATCTGGCAAAGAGATTCTAAGTGTGAGACAATGCACAAATAATTTCTTTACCATTTATGCTAAAATGTACTCTGAAAAGGTAAAGTACAATAAAAAAAAATCTGGAACTCATGTAAAATCTGCATCTAAGTAGACCATGGCACTGAATGTTCTGAAGAAGTGACTGACTTGCGGAAATTGAAGTTCTGAGCTCTTTTCAAATTCGTATACGTGACGGGGAAAGAAAATGGGCTAAATATGGGGACGGGGAGGGAGTTGGACTTACAGAGATTTTTCCGTATGAAGTTTAGAAGAAGATTGTATGCTTCAAAAATAGAAGCAGAGAACAGGGCTACGCTGTAAATATTTAGGCTTTTGGGTCATGCTGTCTGTGCCTTACTACTTGAACCTGCTCTTGCAGTAGGGTAGCAGCCCTAGATCATGTGCAAAAGCGTGAGCGTGGTTTCGTAACACTTTACTGTAAAAAAAAAAAAAAGGTAACTTGGCCAGATTTGGCCCAGGGGCCCTAATTTGCTGACCCCTGTCTTAGATAATCAGCTGTGTGCTTGCCCTTGAAACCTATTCATAAAATGTACTCCCCCTCTTGTCCACTTCTCTGTGCTGACCGACCGTGCAAGTACACTTTTTTTAGCCCCTTGCACACGTGTCTCCATCTGTGCATATTTATAGTTAAGATTGGTCTCGAGGTTTCATACTCTTAATAGCTAGAATCTAAGCTTTCTATTTCTGTTTGCAAAGGCTGAGCATCACGAATATTTCTGATGGTGTAGAATGGTGTTGGGGTCATGATCTGGTCCCCAGCATTAACATTAACATTCTGGGTGCTCCATGTAACCCAGTATCTCCAGACCTATCCAAGAAACAGTGGAAGAATGGTATGAAAGACAATATTTGACCCTTCCCAAGGGCCAATGGGAGCTCTGATACAATGGAGGAAAGAAGATATATATGAATATGTATGTATCCAAGAACACCTATAAAACCAGCTATGTAGACCTGAATGCATAAGAACTAGAAGAATGCCAAAACAAATCTTTGGAAGAGGGCTCCATGGTAGAGATGAGTGTTAAAACTGGGTGAGATTATAAAAAGAGTAAGACATGGCTTGACCGTAGAGAAGAGAAGACTGTGCAGTTTGGTGTAGTACACAGATTTCCTTTCCCATTTGGCCTGTAAGGTCTGAATGTGAACATTAGGTTGAAATGAAATGTTCTTTCACACCTGCCCCAGAATGCCTTTTGCCTTTACCCTCTCTCCAGCCACTGGCCTCTGACTCAGCATGACTTTGTGCTTTGTAGAAAGGCTGAGGATAGTAAACACATTTGAGAGGAGAAAGGAGGTGCCTCTCCAGAGCGAGGACCTACAGAAGCAGGAGCATGATAGGGTCCCCAAGCACATGGCCTTGTCATTGAAACTAGACCTCGCCACTTCCTTATCATTGTGGGCACTCACTTCACTTCTCTGTACCTCAATTTTTCTAACTATTAAATGACTAATGATAGTATCTACTTCATGATTATGGTGAAGGGTGCTAACTACAAATGAAGCACTTAAAGGAAGGGCTCACTCCATACCTTTCTGTGTGAATAAGAACACAGAGACGCCCAGACCTGAGCCTGGTGAGGCTTGGCAGAGTCCAGGTTTGGCAATGTTTCAAGCCCGTTCACTGCAGAAGCAACATTTGATAACAATGCACAGGCTGGGATAAATGAGGAAGTCCCAGTTCCCATTATGAAGCACCTGAACATATATGGGTTTATTGCCATCCCAAGTTCTTTTTCAGGGGAAAAAATCATTTCTCTTCTTATGCCAAATGGCTAAAGGAAAATGTACCTTTCAATCTTCTTAAGACTAATCTATCATGCTGATAAAATATTTACAAAAAGAAATTGAGAAATCCTATAAACTAAGCCCCTTGTAGTAAATCCATTCCTAAAAGAAACAGACTTTTCTTTTGATGAAAATCCATGTACGAAAGGAGAGTACTGCCCAGTTATCTTATGTAGTATTTGTACAATAAACTTTCATAGCAAGTAATGAATTTGCGTAGTCCCTCAGCAAGAGCAGGCTCAGTAGTAGAAACCCCTTCCTGCTGGTACTTTGTAGAGCGGGAAGAAGGGCCCATCTGGCTAATAATCGGTCATGCAAATGAAACACCCTGGCACAGCATCAGTCACAGGAACCTAGGATGAAATTTCCCAACATCCTATCATGTCCTACCAGAACCAGGATTTCAGGTGATCACATAAATCCCACGGCCAGATATTATCGCATACGTTCCCATAGATTTGCATATTCTATGTGGTTAGATCAATGGTTAAGAACTCAGTCTATCTGGTCCCTCAGAGCATCTTTGACTTCCACCCCCCTACTCCAGACAGCACCACTCTTAGCTGGGAAGCAGAGAGGAGGGAAGGTTGAGGATAATAGGAAGAAATCTCTCAGGGACCTTACACTTGGCCTCTTACACACTGGGCCAGAGTCGTAGTACCACATTTCTAGCTCCTCAGCCTTTGGATCAATTCCCCCAACCCCAACCACTATGTAACCTCCTGGGAGATTCTACGGAGATAGTCTTAATGAAAAGAAGTGCAGAATAATAGAAAAAGTACAGAATTTCTGTATGTGATTATGATCATACTGGAAAAAAAATCCAAGCCAGACCCATTTTAGGCAGCATATACCTCTAGGATATACCCTCTGAGGATCCCCAGGTCTCCTTTATGCTGCTCTCCTGCACACTCTCCGAGTGAGTTTGTACACGTGAACTCTCACCCTGACCCATGTTCTGTGACCCACAGATGTGCAGGCTTGATGAAGGCAGCGCCCATGTCTATGTTTTGTTATCATTGGAGCTCCAGCAGCTGGACACAGTCTGGAATATAATAGGGAGTCCGTGAATGGCTGAGTGGATAACAGACGGCATTGTTGGGTTGGGCCAGCAGTCCAGCACCTTCTTATGGAAGAGCGCGCTCCCTGCAGTCTCAGGGTGCATGTGCCCCCAAGTTCCTGTGCACCACAGTCATTAGTGAGAGGCCCCAGGAGCGCCCGGGCCAGCTCTTGAGGAAGAAGATACAATGGCACTAATATCATTCATCTCTTGGGTCTTCTGCCTTTGTGACAAGCACACAGATCTCAGACGGTGCCCGCTTACAGGGCACCCAGGTACCCTGTGCTGGCTCCCCATAGTCCTGGGCAGGCACAGCCAGGACAGACCAGGCACATGGAAAGTGTCAGATCAGCAGGTGCCTCCTGTTGATAGAATCATCCCTTAATTCGCTCTGAGCTGTGCCATTTAATTACCTTGATACATGCTTTGTTTTGCTAAAGTGAATGTCACAGATTGAGTGTTACTTGACGAAAACAGCAACAGAGGCTTGAAGGTTCTGTAATGGGAGCTGAAATATGATCTCTCTTTTTCCCTGGACCCTTTTCTCATTCTGCTCTTCTCAAGTTCCTTTTCAGTCTTTTTTTGTTTCTTTTAAGAGCAAAATGTAAAATATTAATTTTGAGCAGAAGTAAAATTAAGCCCTCTGGAAACAATTCTGGGAAACCAAGCCATAGCCTGACTTAATTAAGAAGCGATTATGCTGAAGAGCCTATATTAAGGCTTCACGTTTCTGGTACAGACAGAATCGCTTTTAGAGAAGTCAAGTCAGGCAGCAGAGGGGGACTGAGGGAAGGGACAGGATGGTAATTGGATAGATGAGAAAAAGCATTGTTGTTGTAGAAGTGATGACAAAAATATATAATAGTGGAGAAAATGTAAATAGGCTTGGAGATTTCTCAATACCATCTTTCAGGAAGATCAAGATGAGAACATGGACGCCCATCACTATCTCATCCAAACTCTTTGGACCGCGCCAGGGCAGGCCCTATCCATTCCACTCCCTACCCCTCCAACTCAGGTGTCTGAAGAGGCAGGGAAATGGGCTTGTGTGTAACAAAACTCCAGGGAATGTGGTTAGCCCCCTGCTGCTCTCAGGATGGCAACAACTAATTAGCCCCACAAATTTATGGGCTCCAGGGATGTGAGCAGATGGGTATTTAAGTTAACAGCAGATCCAATTTGTCCTCCATTAATTCCAGAGTGATACCTGAGTTTATTGGAGTTTTATATTGTTTCATCTGTTTCAAAGTCAGCTTTTGCACTTCCCCAAATTGTTATTCTTTTGACAAGCAACTATCTGGCTCTCTCTTTAGTTTCTAGAATGGAGGACTGACTCAACTTCCAACCGCTTTAACTTTCTAATATAGTGAGGACTCCTGATGGGGCTTCAACCTGGAGTGCTCTTCCCAACCCTTCCCATTTTCCAGTCTCCATTCGGTATGCTCATCACTGTCCATTCAGCCTGATCAATTGTTCCAAAGTGGCTGCACTTTGTGCCTGGCAATGGTCGTGTTATAAAAATCGCCAGAATTAAGATGGGTATCTCTTTTTGTTCCCTACTCGGTTTTAAGAGATACTAGGAGCAAAGTCTTAAAATCCAGAATATGGAGCTTTAAGAAAACCCAGAGATCATCTATTGCAGTAAATTACCAGTTAGGGTACTACTCACAGCCACCACTGACTCCCATCTTTGCTCTTCTCTCCCCAAAAAAGAGGGGTTGGCATTGGAAAAGGTAAACAGACTGACAGCTCAAGGCACCCAGACTGGCCTCAACTGATAAGATTCAGATGTCCTCGCTCCTTCTGAGCTCAGCAGACCAGAGGGCTCATGGTGGTCTCAGAGAGACCTCATAGTCCTGCAGCTCTGCTTCCACACCTCACCCCTGGCTGCAGCCAGAGACAATCCCCTTTAATCTGTTTTGTTTAAAAAGGATTCTAGTGTGAAATGCCTTTTGAAAACCACCAAGCTAGTCTAACTCCCTTCATCTTGTAAGTTAAAAAACCCATAAGACTCAATAAGAGTAGTGATTTGTCCAGGGTCACAGGGGTAGACTCCTGATGCCCCTTCAAAGACATGCCTATTATTTCACTACTCAGTCTAGTGAATTGGGAAATCACCATCATCATCATCATCATCACCATAATGTCAGTCTGGGTACAGAATGTAAGTCTGACCAGAGAAATTAGCAAGCAGTTACAGTGTGGACATCCATTAATTGTCCTCAAGTGGCAAATAAGCACAGAGGGACACCTCCTAAGAGTACATGTTCTCTTGTGTAGACCAATTTCTGGTCTCCTGGGCAATGCCATTCCTATCCTTCCTTTTGTATATGTACTAACAGCTAGCATGCAGTGCTGATTTTAGCATCTGGAAACAAGTAAGGAACTTGTTTAGTACTATAACCTAGCAGGTAAAAAACAGGGTAGCCACTAGGGGCCTTTGGTCCCCAATGAGGAGAAACCCCGTGACAGTCATTCTCAACCTCAGCTGGGCATCCAAATCACCTGTGAAGATTTGAAACAATACTGATCTCTAGACCCCTCCCGGGAGATCCTGGTGTAATAGTTTTGGAGAGGGTGGGCAAGGGCATCTACAGGCATGAGAAACCTTCACCACTAATTTTCATATTGAGCTTGGCCAAGGCCCCAGGTTTAGGAGTCACTGCACTTAATTGAAGTCACCTGTGGAGTGTGAGGTCCTGCAGTCTGGCCTCTGGATTCACATTTCAAACTTCCTTCCAAAGCAGTGGGGTAGAGTCAGCCTCATTTAACAAGACAAGAAATGGCAGATTAGGTCAACCCCATAGTTCAGGTAACACCCAAATATGGCTTATGAAAGCCTGCAGGGGAGCCTGTATTGGGAAGGGTGATTATCCTCTCTGAGCTTTACCTTCAAAAGACCAGGTTGAGCCAAATGCTGCACATTCTCTGTTGATAATCTGTTTCAGGATATATGGATCTAAAACTTTCTTGAGCCCATTTTTGTTTTTAGTCTTTGTCTCTCGTCGTGATAATAAGTTGTGTATGTTTATCCTTCCAGCATGAGGAAATCCTGTCTCTTTCCATGTGGTTTCATAGTCTTTTCAGGTGTAAGGAAGCCCTTTGAAGTCTCTATTCTTCCCAACTGCAAGGAGGTTGCAGACCCAGCAAGAAATAAACAAGAAACAAAGAGACATCCTCAGAATTGGAGCATCTCTGCTTTCAACCTCTCCTGGGATGGATGCTCCCATCATTTCCTGGCTCACCCAAACCGGAAGGGGAATTCGGCCTCCCCTCCCCCTATTGAAGAGCTGTCAACCTCTCCAGAGAGAGTGCCAGAGTAGGTCTTTGCATGGTGGGGGAGGGGCAACATTTGTGGACAGAGACTCTTCCACTTCTTGGCTTAACAGTAAAACAGTTAGGTCTTGCGACTAGGTCTATGTATCTGAACTACTAGGTAGGATGTCTGTGGTTGAGGTGAAAGGTGAAAGCACACGTTCCTTTTTTAGACTTCTAAGACTTCTTCATTGAAAGCAGCCTTTCCACTTTGATTACCAAATTCTATTTGATAAATAGTGATTTTCTTTGGAAAATAAATGCTATCAGCAAAGAAAAGAAGGTACAGTCATCAACTTCTTAGGAAATGCCCCAAACCGGGAAAGAAGGAAAGAAAAAAAAAAAAAATCAGTATTACTTTGCATTCCAAATGGTATGATTGCAAGTATCTCCATGCTAACAAATATCTTAGCATTCTAGAATACTTCTACATGTACTGTTGTGACTTTCACCTTCCTAAATTGGTTAGGGAAGCAATATGAGATAGGAGGGCCAGCATGGGCTTAGATGGCCTAGTTTTAAACCCCAGCTTTGCCACTCATCAGTAGTGTGACCTTAGGCAAATTACTCAGCCTCTCTGTGCCTCAGTGTGTCATTTGTCAAAAAAGCATAATAATATTAAGCAGCCTTGGGGCGCCTGGGTGGCTCAGTTGGTTGGGCATCTGTCTTCCACTTGGGTCATGATCCCAGAGTCCTGGGATCTAGTCCCGCATCTAGAAGCAGGGAGCCTGCTTCTCCCTCTGCCTCTTCCTCTCTCTCTCTCTGTCTCATGAATAAATAAATAAAATCTTTAAAAAAATAGTAAGCAGCCTTTTAATGTTCCTGCAAAGATTAAGCTAATTCATGTGAAAGTTTTCAGAAGAGTGCCTATAAGTGCTTCATGAGGCTGAGTTATCGCTGTTGTTAAATTTTCTAAATTTTAATTAAAAAAAAATGTTTTCAAATGGCGTGCAGGGAGAATTATATATTTTTTTCCATTCTAGAGATAATAAAACTACTACCGAAGAGAATGTTCAAGATCCCCCAGCTATGTAGTGGAAGAACCTAGAACTAGGATCTAGAGTTCCTTATACACATAGTATGGCCTTCAAGTCTCTGAAAAGGAGATACAAGTGGGATCATAACAGACAGAACCTGAAGCCAGTCTATCCCTTTCAGCCAGAGCAATTCTAGAGTAATGCCTTCTTTATCTGATTTACTTATCATTAAATATGTCATTATTATATCTTTTTTAAAATTTTATTTTATTTAAATTCAATTAATTAACATAATGTACTATTAGTTTCAAAGAGAGTTCAGTGATTCATCAATTTTATATAATACCTAGTGCTCATTACATCACATGCCCCTCATATCTTTCTAAGCCCACTTTTGAATAAAGTTTTCCTAAGTGTTTTAAATTCAATAGACTCCCATCTGATTCTCCTATGATGATAACATTCCTAACCTTATTAATAGGGGCACAACTTTCCTGTAATTGGTAATTTCCATGAACCGATTCATCTATACTCGTCCTCCCAGAAGAGTTTACAGTGCATGAGAACAAGTACTTGTCAAAATCAAAGGATCTCCTCAGTTAATAGGGTCAAACTATGGAGGCAATGCCATGCCCAGTGCCATCAATGTGACCCGGTAGGACGTAGCTATTTAGGACATGGGACCATTGAGGGGGACTGGTACTTATTGGTGATCAGTCCACAGAGAAGCCGAGCTATAAGAAGGGACTAGAATCAAAGTCTAGGAAACAAATAGAAAATTCTACCATTTTTGAGAGCATATTTGTTCCAAGAACTTTCATTTTTGGCTCATCCTTATAACATCCCTGCAAGATGCATTCTCTTGCGCACCACCAGGCTGGCTTGGCTTCTAGGAGGTAAATTTTCATGCAAAGTGGCTACCCAAGGACAGTGTTCTTTTGGCTTGGGCACAAGAACTGGAGAGAGGTTAGGTGGTGGCAGAGGTGAGCAGAGAATAGGATTAGGGGCAGGTAAGACTTGCCCTTAATTCAAGTCAAAAGAAGCCAGTTATCTGTTTGCAGCTCAACAGCCTTGATTTGGGGCCAGGCTTTCTTCTCCAACAGGAGACACAGAATGAGTAGTAGGTGACGCTGCTGGCCTGGCAAGAGCAGGGACAACCTAAACAGCATGGCCTGGACAGTGGTCCAGCTGGACGGGACATGAGAACAGAGGTGGGGCTCATGCATCCACTTTGGGAATCAGGGGAGGAGATTCGGTATAGCTGAGTGCAGAAGGCTGAAAGCATATGTAACCTGCACATATTATCCTTTGATATTACTGCCTGAGCATCCGGAGTGTCTTTCCTCCTGCTCTTTGGCTTTTTAAAATTTAATGCAATTTTTTCCCATAGAAAATGACTCAAGCCTTCCATGAAAAACAAAACAAAACAAAACAAAACAAAAAAAAACCCCCACCAAAACAAAACAACAACAACAAACAAACAAACAAAAATAGTTTCAGGAGTAGCATCCTCCCTGGACTTTGGGTTTTGTTTGTTTGCTTTGCTTTTGTTTTTGTTTTAATTTTTAAGTAATCTCTACATCCAACGTGGGGCTCGAACTTACAATCAAGAGTCATGTGCTATACTGACGGAGCCAGCCAGGCCCCCTGGACTTCATTTTAGAAGGGAATGAGAGCACCACTGTTGTGGCAAACCAGGAGAAGACAGAGGGATGGCTTGGACATCCATGCTAGCATCCGCCACTGTGGACGAAGACAAAGATGTTTCACTCAGAGGCTGAGAGGTGAGTAGGGGACTGTTTCTTTGGAGTTGAAAGTTGCCAGCTTTCATGGGCAATCTGGTTTCTCGCCTGACCTCAATGATAACTACCTAGCCACTCCTGAGACTATGGAGAAAGCAATGTCAAAGTCTCACTCTGCCCAAAATGAGGCCAAGAACAATTGGAGCAGGGTTCCGGAGACAGCTAGCATGGGTTAATGCCTACCATGGGTGGGATCTCAGTAAAGCCTCTTCATTACCCTGGGAGGTGTTAGCATCTCCATCTGATGTAGGAGAATAGGGCCTCACAGAAGATGGACAATAACTCGCTCCAGGTTACACAGCTCATGGAAGGGGAGTCAGGGAGAGCCTGTGTGATTCTGAAACTCATTTTTTGTCCAGTGGGCTCTGGAGCAGTGCAGAATGTAGTCGCTCTGACAAGTGCACATTGAAGAAAACTTACGTAGGACAGATACTCTGCATTATTTTATTTACCACAACCTAATAAAATATATAAAGCTATTACTTCAATTTCACAGATGGAAAAAATGAGGTTTAGAATGGCTAATATCCAGGTCAGGATTACAGCTCTAGTCTTTCTGAATCCAGGACCAGAACGTTAAGCTTCTGTTCCTGGGTGGGGCTAGGCATTTTCTCCTGATTCTCCTACATGTTCCCTGCCTGTGGTTGTGCAGAATTGGGCAAATATTTGAGTAAAATATGAACGTAGGAATATATGAATGACTATGTAGGCTTTATGTATATATACACATACCCATATATAATTTCTAGTGTGTTGAGTGCCAACTATGTACAAGATACTGTCCATATAGTTTATTTCTCATGTTTACAATAACTATGCAAAGCAAGGAAAATTAGATATTATTAAACTCTTTTTACAGAGATGGAAACTGAAACTCAGAAAAAAAAAAAAATGAATTGCCAGTGTCACTAAGTTGGTGAGGCCAGAGCAAAGATTCAAACTTAAGGCTGTCTGATTGCAAAAGCTCATGCCTTTTTTTCCCTGTCTTTGTGTAAAATGGTCCTAAAGTGACTTCAGAGAGAAGTGATAAGACCTCTCCAGCATAAAGGCTTGGGAAGCATATTACAAAATAAGTTCACGAGTGTTCAGTATCAACTTTTTTTGTTTTGTTTTGTTTTTGGTCAGTGCATTCAAATCACAGAAAAACTAGGTTAGGCTTTGTTTTCATTACTTCATTATGCAGAGGGAAAGTCTCTTTGAGAAAGCAATTTTTTTTTTTTCGGGGGGCTTGAAATTTCCTCTGAGCACTCTTTCGAGAAGAGTTATTAGAATTTATTTTCAATTATACACCAGAATAAGCCGTCTGCAGTATAGTTAACTTTCAATTTCAGCCAATTTTCAACGCATTCAATCATAGATGCCTCAGTGATTAAGAATCTATGTTGCAAAACAATTCCCACTTTGCAACAATGCAATCAAACAGATCTACAACTTATAACATATTATCCAATGCTTTTTCAGCTCACTGGTGAAGTGAAATAGAATTTACCAAGCATCCCCGTTTACCCCGTGTGCCCCAAGCTCATTTGCAAACAGTTCTGCAACTCAAAACAGCTCACAAGGGGGTTTTGGCTCAACTCAGCCTTGACGAGACAGAGGTGGGCTTTGGAGATTCATGACTTTGGGCCACCTCATTTTCTCTTTCTACTCCTAATGTACATTTGGCTGGACATAACATATCATGAGAAACAGAAGCCCTCCCTTCAAGATTCTGAAATTGCTCTCCATGATAGAAGTAGATTCATTAGGTTTTATGTCGGCTGTTTGCTCTTATCAACGGCATGGCAGCTGTGTGTGTTGGGGGTGGGGGTAGGAGTGGGGGGAGCAGAAACCCAGAACCTTGGGTAGAAACACTGACAGGCATACTTGAACTCTTTTTTTTTTTTTTTTTTTTAAGTTTGGAAGATAAGGCTATCTTAACAGAAATATGAAAATATGGAAAAGTTTGAGTTTCATGGATTGAATCAAGCCACAATGATCACTTACGTTGGACCTCACTTTCTTTTTTTTTTTTTTTTAAGATTTTATTTATTTATTTGAGAGAGAGAGAGTGAGAGACAGAGAGCACGAGAGGGGGGAGGGTCAGAGGGAGAAGCAGACTCCCTGCCGAGCAGGGAGCCTGATGCGGGACTCGATCCAGGGACTCCAGGATCATGACCTGAGCCGAAGGCAGTCGCTTAACCAGCTGAGCCACCCAGGCGCCCTGGACCTCACTTTCAATACAATGCATCCCATATTAAGTTCTGTTTGAAGTCCATGGGACAGAAGAGATTGGTAAAATAGGTGAAGAGGAAACCGAATAGCCTCTCAAAGAGGATTGGCTTCCTGCTGACCGAAGCGAAGTCTTCAGAGTTGCAAAGAGAAATACTCTGAAGTTCAGGATAAGCCCCCTTGGAAATGTACATCTAACAAAACATGAGAGGAGAAATCAGAGCCCAATTATTAAGAAATACTTCAAACAGATGCATTTGACCTCTTCCCCTTGTTGGGCCCTCTGGCTATGGTAAAAGTGGAATAAAATACCAAACCTCTGGTTCTCAGAACAGGTTTTGGGTACAGTGAGAAGAGAGTATCAAAACAAATAGGTGGTCTGAACAAAGCTGCCCAAGAATAAGCAAGATGAAAGGACATGCGAAGGCAAGTCTGCAAACATACCGCAGAGAAAAGGAGAAAGGACAAATTAGAAATAAGGAAAGGAACTTTGCTTGCAAATGTCAATGAAAAATCCTGTTTGGAAGAAACACTTTCCTCATATTCTCTATGAGTGCTTTGTCCCATACCAGGATGTGACAAGAGCCTGAATGCAAAATAAAATAAGAATTAGAGAAAAGATTGGAAAACAACAGACTGAGATGAAAACGTAGGACTATGGCTCTAAGGTCGGAACTGGGTTTCTTTCTAGGACTAATCAATCGGGAGTCTGTGACAAAAGAGGGGACACGATGGCCAATTCAGTTAGTGGCATAAAAGAAAGACTTGAGATACTCTCAGCAAATGCTGAAGAAGAAAGACAAAGTGATTAAAGAAATTAAAGAGAAGATAAAGAGTATGGAGGGAATCAAGCATAAGAAAAAGTGGACTTCCTGGACCAAAACCCCTAACGAATACACTGAGAAAATATTCAAGTACGCAAGACAGGAGTTTGGCCCTGAAACTGAGGAATAACTGAATCTGCGGATCACAGGAGCCCTCTGTGTTCCTGGAAACATTGTTTCAAAATGATCCCTGCTAAAACCTGTCCTCCTCACATGATAGAACATGGAGGACATAGTAAGAGTTCTCTGGCATCTAGGAGGAAAAAAGAGTCACTAGACAAAAACTAAGTAAGTAAACACAAGCTGATCTCAGACTTCTGAAAGGTAACAGTCAATGCCAGATGACATGACGATGGTGTCTGCCAAAATCTGAGGGAAGTAAAATGTAACTGCAAAATACGACGGCGGTTGGGTTCCTTTTTAAAGGCATGAAGCTGACATCTGCAAACATGTAAAAATACATGAACCAATCAAAATGGAGGAAAGGTAAAAGACTCTTGGGTTGTGGAACTTTAATGCATTTAAATTTATAATTAGGACCAAACAATGATGAAAATTGCAGTAACAAAAGTGAATGACAATGGGAAATAATGACTTAATTAAGGGGAAAGTGATAATATTACAGTGCTTATTTCCACATCCTTTTTAGCTGTGAGTCAACTGCTACTGTCTAGAGTGAAAACATGTAGTTTAAAAAAATACTCCAATCTCTTAATGGTTTTAATCTCTTTTACACACATTAGAGGGAACTTCTAGAGAACAATATATATTGTGATTTAAAAATCCATCTTGGCTTTGAAAATATCTAACAATAACACAGGCAGGAAACAGACTGAAATTGAGAAGTTAGGCTGATTGAAAATTTTATCAGTTTGCGTCCTTTCTGCGGTTTGAGTGGTTTCCTCTGTCTGGGGACTTTAGGCAGTAAGTTCATTTATTACGCACACATCCACACTTTTATTGAACACTTAGTAAGCTAAGCATGCTTTACACACTATCTCATTAACTTTTCACAGTGCCCCACACTACGTGTTATTATGATCACTTAACCGGTGACATATCTACAAATCAGAAAGGCTAAGCAAATTGTTAGTAGGGGCCAGGGTCCTACTAAAATCCATATGTTTCCAAATGCATTCCTGAGTTACTTACCACTATGCTATACTTCCTCAACTATTTGATGTCACTCTGACCAATAGAACAGTTTACTAGAGGATATTGAGAAGTGGGCTGCCCATTGTGGAACATACACCACCATAAATTGGGGGAAGCTTTGGTTTCGGAAAGCATGGTTTTACCTTCGGTGTTTTTCATCCAAACTGGTTCCCTTGCTCTGAAGAATAATATCACAAAGATACCATTAAATATTAGCTTTTCAGAGGAAAAAAATTCTAAATCCCTAACAAACCCTAGTTAAAATTTCATGTAATGCGCCAGAGATAAGGAGAAAAAAATATTCAATAAAAGGCTCAACCTGAAATACAGATCACTAATTAACCTCCAAGAGATCCCAGCGCAGAAGGTGATTATCATGATCTAACCTGGGGGGATATAAAAAAGAGAAAACGTAGGTTTCTAAAGTTGTCTGTTGGATCTTGATTGGATCATATATTAAGAGTCCTCAACTCTTAACTTATTCTCTGACTATAGATCTCATTTCCATGACTAGGCTATTTGGTCTATGCAGGTAGGATGAATGCTAAGGAATGAGAGAATAATTTGAGAAACTAATCATCAGGACTGGCAAACACTTACCACACAAAGTATGGAAAAAGGTAACACCAAGAACTTAGAAGGGTCAAGCAAACCTGAAAACTTCCAAGATTTTCCCCTAGATTCAATTTAAAAGGGCTTACCCAAATCTCTGTAGTTAAGATGAATCACAGAGATTAAGTTGAGGTTTGGAAGAGAGAGAAAAATATTTTGAGAAGCTTCTCCTTTGGGGAAGAAAATCTGATTTGGGGATAATAAATATAATAGATTTCTCCTGATCCAAAGTAGAGATTGCTAATTTCCTATCCCAATATCCAATATTATTACTGTCATAAAAATCTCTAGAATTTAGTGGAACATGTGGCCTGACCTCCTTTGCAGTTGGATGTAGCCATGTATTTATGTTCTAGCCAGCAAGAGGCTTGGGTGGAAGCTTCTAAGAATTGTCCTCAAACATAGTTGGTTCATGCTTTTTGACCTTTCCTCTTCCCTTTGTTCTGTTTGGAAGGTGTATTATTATGTGATGGTTGGACCTCTGATGACCATGAGGCCAAGCATCACACTCTGGATGGTGGGGAGGAGCACTGGTCCTGGGTGGCTACAGAACCACTGAGCCAGCCTTGGGCTGCCTATCTTTAGAATTTTATACGTGCAAAATGGATTTCTATATTATATAAGCCATACTTTTTCAGGTTTCTAGGACTTGCAGCTAGACCTAGTCCTAACTGATACACCTCCTTTAGCAAAATACAAATTTGGATCCTTTATTCTTGTACACAGATTGCGGGTCTAATGGAAAACAAATGAAGTTCTATCCTCTGCTCAGCCAAACCGACCAAATGTAAATATTCCCATTTCAAAATCGTGTGCATGTATCCGTTTATCCTCCAGGGTGTTTCTTGTAAGTGAGCTTCTTTCTTCCTGGGGCTTCCATCAGTAGAAGCAATTTTAAGCAGATAAGTGTGAGCAAGAGGCAATAGAGTGTCCTATTCTCCCCAGCCAGCCAATTATTCAATGTATGGGTATCTGCGTCAGCACATTCCCTCACCATAGAGCTGCTTGTTTTCAGAACTCTGCTCAGAAAGGGGGTGTCCCTTAGGTTAGGATGCAAACCTTGTCCATGCTTTAGGCCACTTCAGGGGCTGGACAGCCATGCAAACCTGGATGGTGGAGGGTAGGGAAGGAGAGAGCTTCTACGGGCTTAGGTGGAAACATGGCTCCACTCCAGCATAACTAGAAATGATCAGACCGAGAAAGCCTTGTAGGAAATGACTCAGGCATTCTGTACGGGTTGTAAAACTAAAAAGAAAAAAAAAATCTTAAATGTATTTACAGCCACACGGCTTTTACTCTTCATTGAATCTGTTATTAAGTCTCTGGGAAGACCTCTGTCATCTTCATTTAAAGGAAGGAGAGAAAAATTCCCCAAACTCCCAGTAACAAACTTCACAAGGGCACAGCTCATGATCTCTCTTCTCCCCACCCAGGAGCCTAGCGGAGAGCAGGCTGGGCGCTCTGTTACCCACATGCCATGCACAAGATGCCCTCCCAAAATGAGTCCACCAGCTGCCTCTTTGCAGGACCTGTGTCCTTCTCCTTTATCCTGCTTGCCTTTGTCCTATATCCCTGGTGCTTAGGTACCTGCTTTGGCATTCCGGCCGGAGGCTTGCCTCTGCCCCAAGGGCACAGCAATTCCTCAGGGTTGTCTTGATTTTTACAAACTCCGACAATACTTCAGCCTACTCTTTTATTTGTATGTCTCCAGTGAGGAGAAAGGCCCTTCCCCAGTCTTCAACTCAGGTAGCACTTGGTCTTCATGGACCAGCAATCCTCCTGACACATAATGAGATTGGGACAGAGGCAGGAATTTTCTTAGAAAGCAGGATAATTGGTATTGAGCGTGAGGATGAGAGACGTGAGTATCATTTGGGTGTCGGACTCTTGGCTACCAGACATGCCCCCAATACAACTGATGAGCAGTTAGTTCTAACACACACATACACACACACACACATGCACACACACGGTTCTGCCTAAAAGCTTTTCAAATATCTGTGTGCTTGGGCAAAGGGCCCACAAATGCTTAAAATATTCTTGGTAACAACCATGTTTATTGAGCATTTATTGCATGCCAAACCCTGTGCCAAATACATTATTACATTAAAATACTCTCTGTGAACCATTAATAACAATTATTCCCCACATTTTGCAAGTGAAATAACAGATTAGAGATGCTATAAGTAACTTGTCCATGTCCACACTGCTCTTGTGTGGCCAAGCTCTAAACAATGCTTCTTTATGTATGGCCAGTGACGACAAGCTTCCCTGAGCTGTGGCTTAGGTATGGACAGGGCCACATGAGGAGTACCCGTGAATAAGTTAGATGCGTTTCTTGTAATGTTCTGCTGATTTCAGGTGTGTTGAGGGTGAGAGATTTTCCCCTCTTCTTCCTGTCCCCGCATCGGGTTTTTCCTGAAGTTTTGTCAATTCCCTCACCTGGCCGGAAACTACTCCAAGCTTTGCAAGTCACCAGGGAGCCGAATTACAGTTTCATGGCCTGGAATAGCTCACATTTTCTTGGCAAACACGGCTACTGCCATGGATGTCTGGGCTTCGGGGGATTTAGGGCAACAGCTGTCTGTTGGGAATATGGGAATATGGGATTCTTCTCCCCTGTGGAGGTTATATTTTCTTTTGTCCAAACACTAACTCATTAGAACTTGCACTGCTTTCTGAGGTTGAAATCCTTATTATGAAAAAGACTCCTGATGGTACCTGGAAAGATGAGACTCAATTGGCGCTCTGCAAGGGAACAATATTTATGGAGGTGGCACAGTGTAAAGGAGGGTCTTTGCCAAGAGACAAGCATTCTGGTTCAGTTTGGCTCCTTCATCACATTTTCCTTCATCTGGCCTCCGTTACACTTTTTTTTTTAAAGATTTAATTTTTAAAAATGTTTTTTTAATTTCGGGGTGCGTGGATGGCTCAGTTGATTGAGCATCAAGACTCTTGATTTCGGCTCAGGTCATGATCTCAGAGTCCTGGGATTGAGCCCCACCTCAGGCTCTGCACTCAGTGGGGAATCTGCTTGTCCCTCTCCCTACCCCTCTGCCTGCTCGAGTTCTATTTATTTATTTATTTATTTATTTATTTATTTATTTATTTATTTTAGAAAGAGAGAGCACAAGCGCACAAGTAGGGGGAGGGTCACAGGGGGAGGGAGCAAAAGAATCTTCAGCAGATGCCCCGCTGAGCATGGAGCCTGATGCAAGACTTGATCCTATGACCCTGAGATCATGACCTGAGCCAAAACCAAGAGTTGGACGCTTAATCGACTGAGCCACCCAGGTCCCCCCTCAGTTACACTTCTAATAAAACCAAGCCAAGTTCACTTTCCTCAAATGTTGCCCTTTCCTCAAAGGGGCACTCCAGAAACCCCCTTGCTTCCAAGCAGGAGAGTGTATATCTTCTTCCCATTCCCACTTACATCCCTCTCTCCCCTCCCCCCAACAAACACAGTCTGCTTTATTTCATGCACAAATAGCAATTTCCAACCACGAAGAAACACCTGGGAGAGTCAGAGCGCTTGTGGTACAAGATAATTAGAGATTATTATAATCGAAATTTCATTGCCACATCAAACTGTGTCTTTTAGCATTAATTAATCTCCAATTCCAGCCCCTGAGCCTCTCAACTCGCCTGCTGGAGCCACCAGCTTGTCAAACAAACCAAGCCTTGCATCTCATTATCTTATCACTGGGTGCAGGGGAGGAGATAAGCCCAGATTCCTCAGAGCCTTGGCCCAAACAGCTGTAATTCACAAGGTGGTTTCCCCAGGGAAGAGGCAGGTGGGCGAAGCAATTTGGGGAAGGAGCGTTGGGCTCTTTATTTATTTATTTATTTATGCTTTCTCAGCAAACTAAGAAACAGAAGATGAAAATTACTTCCACCAGGAGAGCTGGGCCATGGAAGAAGGTGATTCATAGGTCACAGGTGAGGAATAATTGTAGCTTGGTGAGGCACCTTCACCCCTCTGCTGATTCTCTGATTCTGTCCTGATCATTTAAGTGAGTGTAAAGGTGTCTCCTGATTCATGGCTGTCTTCGCCCTCTGCTCACCACCTCATTTTTTGCAGTGTTTGCTGTCACTCTACACGTAAGTTTCAAAACCAGCATTTTAAAGACTGTTTCTTATTGACGAACACTTTGCCTGCAACGAGGCACTGCAAACTGCCACCTTTTGGATGAACGGCCCAGTGTCCGATAGGTGTGATTCGCTGACTAATATGTTTTCCATACATTTCCCTACTCATCTGGGTAACAAAATAGAGCTCTGTACCAAACAGGCAAGCATTAGCAGTTATAATGATTTCTAATTCACACCCATTTTGTAGTATTGCTCGCTATTAGTACTGCAGTCATGACTAATTGCCACAAGGAATTATTTGAAGAAGTATAAATACCTTGGTACAATTAGATATCTTTCCCACTACTACTCTCTCCATGTGTTTGAAGTCTGAAAACTTTTCCTCTGCCGGAAAACTTTGATATAGTAATTACCATATCCACACAGTGGAATATTACACAGCACTGAGAGGGCGGCAACCACAGATTCAGTCACCGGCACAAATGAATGCCACAACACCATGTGGGACAGAAGAGGCCATCCACAGAGAGGACATTCTGTAGGATCCCATCATGTAAGCTGAAAAGCAGGCACCCAGACTTAAGGTGCTGGGAGTCAGGCTAGAACCTGTGGGAGAGCAGACTTGTGACTGCAAAGGGTGTGGGGATTCAGGGGGGCTGTGTTCTCTGCCTTACTTAGCATGAGCACTGGCTATTTGGGTGTGTTTAATTTGTGACACTTCATGGAGGCTACGTTTTGTGAACTTGGCTGTGTGTGTATCATAACCAAAAGCAAGCAAAAAAAAAAAAAAAGTACGTGAAGCCTGCTTGCCTGACTCCTTTCTTTTCTTCTCCCTCCCTTTCTCTCTCCCTCTCTTCCTCCATTCCTCCCTCCCTTACCCAACTGCACGTCTCTCTCTTTTCTTAGGAAAAGTCTCCATACGACTAATTTCTATGAATCCCAAGAAGCAACTAGGTTACCCTCTATGCCTTTGGTCAAGCCTGAATCCTGGAAACTCCTATTCCTTCTTCTGCAAGTTATAGGAGTGGAACAAGAAAGTCACTCCCCTTACATGGGGACTCCCTACAGCCCACCAGGGGAGGACTTGATCAGGGTGACCAACCACATCTGCAGCTTGGACTCTGATAAAGTCACATGCTTTGCTTTTTTTTTTTTTTTTTTTTAGAGAGAGAGGGAGGGAAATGTATGAGCGGGGTTGGGGGCAGAGGGAGGAATGAGAATCCAAAGCAGGCTCCACACCCAGTGAGGAGCCTGATGTGGGGCTTAATCCCATGACCCTGAGATCATGACCTGAGCTGAAATCAAGAGTTGGATGCTCAATTGACTGAGCCACCCAGGCTCCCCTCCAAGTGCATTTTTTAAAAATTTAATTAATTTATTCATTTGAGAGAGAGCGTGTGCCAACTGAGGGGGGGGGGAAGGGAGGAGCAGAGGGAGAGGGACAAGCTGACTCTGTGCTGAGCATGGAGCCCGACGCAGAGCTTGATTCCATGACTCTGAGATCATGACCTGAGCAGAAATCAGGAGTTGGACCTTCAACCGACTGAGCCACCCAGGTACCCCACCCCTCCATATGCTTTTGAAAAGACATATTCATCTTCAAAGAACATGAAAAATTAACACTTAAGATAGAACATAAGTATTTTTTTAAAATGAGCTGGTTTCTTCACATGACTGCTTTCTGTATAGGAGAGGAAATAATCTCCACAGGTTGTCCAGAGCTCTACTTCTAGCTGGATGACAGGTAAACATAATAAGGTGCACATTACTATTTGCATGCCATCCAGCTTTTCAGGTTATGGAGATCTCTATGTACTCTGAATCACTGATAGTTTTTTTTTCAAAGGAGCAAATACTTCAAGCAAATCAGTGATTAAAGCCCACTGAAGCTAGAAGCCTTGGATGCCTTGTTCCTCATCACCATGTCCCAGATTCCTGGCATTCGGTAGGCAGGCGAGACATGTGTAGTGAGAGAATGAAGGAATGCATACAGCAAACTGAAATGTAAGCCAAACAGGGTGGCTTTCCCTCTGCACAGGCCCTGGAGTAGTTCCTGATTAGCATGGATGGATGTTCTGGCTTCACTCTTGCATTGTTTATGAAGCAAAACAGACTTGGGTTAACAAATCAATCACTCGTTAAATATCTACCCTGTGCTCGGCAAAATGCTAAGTGGTACACATGGTAGAAACGTATGTGTGGACCTGATTCCAGCTCTCAGAGGCAAGAACTCATGAAATAGTAAGTAATATAAATAGCTCACAAATGGTGCAAATATGCCACAGGGCCCCGTGGCAATTTGGGGAAGAGTACTCAAGGGTGGTGAGCGGCCAGGGGAGACTCTTGCAAGGTCCATAGTTTACAAGGTGACAGACCCCGTCTCAGCCCTGGGTTTGAACTACTGCATTTAATACTCAGAACTGCTCTGTGAGCTGAATAGCTCTGGATTCATCTGCTAGATGAGAATGCTAATGCGAGCACAGAGCTGGTCAGTAGTCTTCTATCTGCAGAACGACAATGCATGCTGCCACTGGGAGATGCGTTAGGGGAGTTGATCCTTGAACACCAGACGGGATACTGATGCATTGGATGCCCAGACCAGACCTGACTGTGGTACCTGCCAGAGAATTGTCCCTAGGAGCTGGGAAAATGGAACCAGAGCCCTGCCATGCACAAGCATAAATGGGAGGGCTTGGCCTCTAGCAGAGCACAAGATTCCCCAAGAAAAGATGGGGGCAAACACATCCTGACATGGCCCAGCAGCTCTTTTCACAGAAAAAAATTAAGAGTCTTTAGCTACCTTTGTGAAAGCAACTGCTTTTGTTGGATAAGAGTGGATGCGAGGACTCAAATTCTGAACTTCTAGGGCTTGCCCTCCATTTTATCCTCTCCAAATGTAGGGCAGTCATGAGGGTTTTCCCCTGGCTGCCAGCAGAAG
This sequence comes from Mirounga leonina, assembly GCF_011800145.1. Taxonomy (NCBI): domain Eukaryota; kingdom Metazoa; phylum Chordata; class Mammalia; order Carnivora; family Phocidae; genus Mirounga; species Mirounga leonina. The sequence goes on along the minus strand of NW_023270387.1, from coordinate 26,363,571 downwards.
AAAAGCAGGACAGAAAAGGGAGAAGTTAAACAAGCAAACACAGCCAACTCCTCCCCTCTCCCTACATACACATTAGGTGCTTAATTGCGCAATGTGCTTTCTTCGGCAGGAGGGAGAGCGCCCGGCCCAGAGGGTGACATGCTGGAACATGAGGACCATCAGCTCTGATCACTTGCAGGCTGGTGTCACTGCAGGTACATTCTCATCCGTATCAAGGCCTAGTCCATTGCTGATTATTTGTTTATTTAGCTACTGCTGTCTCCCTGCAAGCGCGCTGCCATCCAAATGAATTTTCATTTAAATATGCAAACAGAGGAAGACGGAATTTTAAAACGGAAGTACTTGGGTTTGCTAACAGGATTTGGTATAAAACAAAATTTGGTATACAGCATGGTGTCTGTCTTAGGCTTTAGCTTTTAGTTATTGAACAACCAAAAGGCTCTCATTTTAATGATAACCAGTATTCATATATGGCTTTGCTGGGTGCAAAGCCTATATTTTCACCTCTATTTTCATTCGATTCTCAAATGAGTCCTGGGAGGTAGTATTACCATCCACACTAAAGGAGCTGAGGGTCAGAGAAGTGAAGTGACTTTCCCAAGGCCACCCAGCTGTCACATGGTAGAATTGGAACTCAGCTTTCATCTTTTGGTCACGAGCTTCATACTCTTTGCACTGAGCCCACACCACCACTTACCTGGGGCTCTGCACAACCTGAGGGAACTTACAAAGGTGAATTCCAGTTAGAGGGGTATCTGGGAACTCATGGGCCCCCCTTTCCAAGCTAGATGTATCTTGGGCACATGAGTTTTCTTAGAAAGAGAAGTTGTTTCTTCGGAGCCATTTCCCCTTTATTTTATTATTTTTTTCTTTCTCTTTTTCCATTCCAGAGAACTACAACTTGAAGCCCAATCACTAAAAAGAGCATCTAGATAAAAGGCAACCGATGTCTTGGTGACAAACACAAAGATAAAATTTTAATAGATGAACGCCAACTGACTGACAGTTGCAGGAGAGCCACTTAGGTTTCTTGGCTTACTGGGGAAAGGGCCCAACACAGAGGATCCCCCATGAGTTACTGGGGTGTGGATTTCCTAGGGGAAGCCAGGACACCTCCTGACCTTCTCATCCTGTGTGCTGTTGAATGCCACAGAAAGAGTAGAGGCCCAGAAGCTGAACTGAAGCCAATGGATGCCCCATGTCCCTCTTTTTATCTTCAGCACTTTGTTGACTGTGTTGTCACAGAATAGATACAATCAATTTGTATTCTGTTTATGCAGCAAAATTTTGGCTACCGAATAATGATTAATTTAATAATCTGGTCAACTTAGAGGTAATAAACAAAATATTAATATAAATGAATTAACTTTTCAAGCAAGAAATAAATTATTTGTTCATTCTTTCCAAAAACGGTTTTGAATATTAGGCTATATTAAGCATACAAATGAATGGCTGTCCATGAGCAATGCAGTTGAAGACAGAGCATGGACATGCATTGGGGATCTGAGAGCCCGCAGGCCTGTTTACCTGAGATCATGCAAACTATGGGATAAATAAAACACACATTCACTTATTTTAATTCTATCATCTTTCCTCAGTCCTCACCAGCTTGTGGTGCCCATGAGGTCACTTATTTTTTTACCAAAGATTTATTTATTTATTTTTGAGAGAGAGAGAATGCAGGTAAGGGGAGGGGCAGAGGCAGAGGGAGAGAATCTCAAGCAGACTCCATGCTGAGTGAGGAGCCCGATGTGGGGTTCAATCCTAGGACCCTGAGATCATGATCTGAGCTGAAATCAAGAGTCGGACACCCAACTGACTGAGCCGCCCAGGCACCCCATGTTATTTTTAATAAGTAAAACTGGCTGGCTTTTTATCCCCCTTATATAACTACCGGGACTTAATCTCCAGTCATATCCTCCCCATTGATTGGTATGGATTCCTAAAAGGGTCCACTCCTCTCTTTACCCCCGGCCTTTTGTTAGTGTCTCCCGCTGCAGGTGACTGGGGCACGACACCCACCGTGCCCACAGCCATAGACACCCTGCTCAGATACCAGCTTTCCTGGCTAACGGGCCATTTCTCATGCTCCAGTGAGAAATGGGAAGGCCGTTTGTCCCTGACTCTATTTGCTCTGTAGGCCCCCAAATATGGACTGCATGTCTCACAAAGCCCCAGGTGGAAACAGTCCTTTCAGTGCCTGTCTGTGGCTCTCTTTTCTACGGGGGTAGGGGGAATGATTCTTGATCTATCGTTTGCATTTAGGGACAGACAGACCCTCTCCCTTATATTTGCCCATGACCGTCCCTCAGACATGCACTCACGAAACCCCCCTCAGTGGTGTCCAATGAACATTTCTCTTCCCCCCTCTTCATCACCTGGTCACCCTCTATACTGTTGTACTCACAGGTGTTCCCAAATTATTATCATATTAATACACCTGGTCTTCCCAATTAGAATCATTTTTTAGAGGACAAATAGCTTACTGTATAGTGTAGACAGGCAAAACCCTGGCCAGTGAATATAGGTCTGGACTACAGGTCTAAACAATAATTTAGGTCTGGACCACCACCTACTGGTTATGTGAACATTGATAAATAAGACATTTTTGGGTTCCAGTATCCTAACAGGGAGTGGGGTTTGATTAGCTCTGATTCCCTTCATACTCTCAAATGTCACATCATTTAAGTCTTGGGTATTCTTGCATCACACTCTATGGAATTTTGTTTTCTGGCAACATATAATTACTGTTACTGACTGGTGTCCTTGGTCAGCATAGTTTCTACTTATGATTCATTAGTTCATTCATTTCCCAAATAATTATTGAATATCTACTATCTTCCAAGTACTCTTTTAGACAGTGAGGATATTTTAGTAGACCAGCAGACCAAAGAGGTCTGAATCTCACAGAAATTGCATCTTAGTCTAGGGGATAGGTAATGTGTAATAAATATATTATCTAAAGTCAGTAATGTGCTATGAAGAAGGGCAGAGTAGGGCTGGTGGTAGAGGATGTGTTATATTGGGAGGTAGCACATGTGCATTGACTTGAATGGTTATTGAGCAACCATGTGGATATCTAGGAGGAGAGCATTTCAGGCAGAGGGAACTGCAAATGCTACAGTCCTAAGGCAGGTGCATGTTCGGTGGCTTTGAGAAGCCCCACGTGGGTTCGGTGGGTATGAGAAGGCCCATGTGAGGGGCTGAATGAGCAAAGGGGAGTGATAGAACAGCAGGTTGTGGAAAAGCCAGGAACTGGATCATGAAAGCCTTGTCAACCACACTAGGGCATTTGAATTGTATTCTACATGCGGTGAGAAGCCACTAGGAGATTATAAACAGGGAGTAGCAGGATCTGATTTATGTTTTAAAAGGATAACTCTGCCTGGTGAGTAGTGAATAAGAGGAAGGGATGGGCAAAGGGGTAGAAACAGGAAAATCAGTAAGGTCTTTTTGAAGAACTTGATGGGTTTTAGTAGTGAACATGGGTTTTAGTAATGAAAAGATTTGAAAGGGTTTCAGTAGTGGATATGAAGAGATCCTTGATACAATGGAAGAGGGTAAGAAAGAAAAGATATATATAAAGAAAACTTCATTGCAATTAATCCTGCTGGGGCTATACTTGCAGTCATAGAAGTTAACCTCCTTGGGTAAAATCTTATATTACCTTTATTTACTACCTATTTTCTATGCTTAGTATACAGATATTTGAAGTCAAAATATTACTTCTATATAATGCCCTATTATTTTCCTGGACACGGCATCTACAGTTCTTTTTATATCACACCTGCTGTCCTCCATAGGATCTAATGTAACAGTTTCTTCCATGCATTTTTCTCCTTTTCCCACAAGTTTTGCTTTATGATCTTCTTGACTCTCTGTCTAAATGTGTTCTTTCTTCCCTTCTTCATGGGTACATTCTGTCTACTGCTAACTACCCACATTTTTAGTCTGATCAACTATGGGTTCCAGAGACAAAATCCTATGTTGCAGTACTAAATACATAATGACTTTTATTTTCTCCTCTCTTCATCTTATTCTTGCCCCTAAAGTGCTAGAAAAGATGAAAACATCAACTGAGCTCCCACTGTGCTTTCTTGCCCCAGCCTTCAATGCTACTAGAGTTGTGTATCTTCCAGGTTCTTTCTTCTGTTGTCAAGTGTTTAAATATAAATCCAGAATGGGAGCAGTTATGGAATTGATAAGCCTTGGCTGCCTATCCATATTATTTCATGGTCCAAAAAGTAAGAAAGCTTCTTCTTCTTTTTTTTAAAGATTTATTTTTTTTTTTGAGAGAGACAGGTGGGGGGTGGGGTGCAGAGAGAATCTCAAGCAGATTCCTTGCTGAGTGAGGAGCCCGATGCAGGGCTCCATCTCATGACCCATGAGATCATGACCCAAGCTGAAACCAAGATCAGATGCTTAACCGACTAAGCCACCCTGGCACCCCCAACAAGAAAGCTTCTTAAATAACCATGTCAGGTCTCCATTTGATTACCTCCATTTGTTAAATTAGGGTATTACTAACCACTGCCAAACATTTCTGATCATCAGAGATGTATGCCTGTGCATGCTCTTTTGAGCTCATTTCATACGATTTGCTACTGTATCTTAGAATGCCCACTCTCTCCAAGGGCAAAACTCTTAACATCTTCCTTCCTCCCCACCACCCCCTGCCCTTTTTTCCCCATACCTCTTTAGCTTAGCATTAATTCTTCCATTCTCAGCATATTTTTATCTGCAGGATTTCTGTCCTTTGGAATCTCTCTTCATAGGCTCTAAAAACATTCCAGATAATTATTTCTTCCATGTCTCCACTATCACCTTCCTTAGGAATACCATCTTGCATCAGTAGCACAAATACTTGGTGACTAATATATATGGGCAACCATATACAGCATCTAACTTCTAGCTCATTAGAACAAGTTTCCTTGCATCCATGCATAGAAGTGTTCTAAGCCATCTGTTTCCAGAATGTACTGTTTTTGTTTTTGGGTTTTGCTTTTGTTTGATACTTACTTCTCCCTGAACTTGCTAAAATGCAAGTCAGTGATGGAGTGCTAGTATTTTACAATTAAATTCCAGTTTCCTTGTCTCATCTGAACATCAGGAAAGCTAAAGTCAGGCCCACATTCTGATATTATCAAGAGCAAAGACTTCTGCCCACCTCTCTTCTTTGAACTAAAAATGTTGCTCCCACTAGAATGAATCAGAGTCAAATAGAAGCCCCGAGCAATATCAAACTAATTTAATTTGGAAAGCATGTCACCAGAGGGCACAGAGAAGAGGTATATTGGCACATTTGCTGACTAACTGACTGCTTTTTTTTTTTTTCTAAAGATTTTATTTATTTATTTGAGACAGAGAGAATGAGAGACAGAGAGCATGAGAGGGAGGAGGGTCAGAGGGAGAAGCAGACTCCCTGCCGAGCAGGGAGCCCGATGCGGGACTCGATCCCGGGACTCCAGGGTCATGACCTGAGCCGAAGGCAGTTGCTTAACCAACTGAGCCACCCAGGCACCCAATATTTAAAACATTTTTTAAAAAGATTTTATTTATTTATTTGAGAGAGAATGAGAGAGAGAGAGAGAGCATGAGAGGGGGGAGGGTCAGAGGGAGAAGTAGACTCCCTGCTGAGCAGGGAGCCCGATGCGGGACTTGATCCCGGGACTCCAGATCATGACCTGAGCCGAAGGCAGTGGCTTAACCAACTGAGCCACCCAGGCGCCCCTAACTGACTGCTTTCGAAACATCTGTATCCATCTTGGATTGCACTTGGCCACAGTCCAGAGAAAATTTGGTTCTTTTTCTGCTAGGCTTTGTTTTGGTACCAGTGCGTAGGGGAATATATGAAATATCCTTCCTGAGAAATATTTAAAATGAAACGCCATTGTTCTGGAATGGTTGCAGGCACAGATCTGCTTAGGGGAAGGGGCTGCACTAAGTAACCTCTGGGGGACTTTTGAGGTCTTGGATCTGCTGAATTTCCACTGTAACCAGAGTTATACCTAACTGCTTCTTCTATAAAAATCCCTCCCAAAGGTCTCTCTTACTGGAAGAGAAGTGAGCAGCATGCAAATGAGCAGCCTCAAGCCTTTCTGGGATTGCTATTTTGGCACCAACTCCCTACCTCTTTCTGTGCCCAGCTCTCATCCCAAAAGCTTGGTCCTGGGCCACACTGGAGCAGCAGGCTCCGGCCCAGAGCAGCTCAGTTGACAGCTCTGTACTTTCTCTAAGACGGCTCCATCACTCCGTCTGAAGGTCAGATGGCACACTCAATGTGCGCCACCCCCACCCCCCGCCCCGGCCCACTCTACTGCCTATCTGCCTTCTGGTCTAGAGTCACCTCTCTAATCTATAAAAGGCATCTGGTTGTCTTTGCAGTGATCTGTTTCATTGCTTCAGCCTCAACAACAGCAAAAAACCCTGGGGAAAAGAGCTTAGTTTCAACAATAGTTTGTGTAGCGGAAGCTGGAAATGGGTGGAGAACATTTGAGCTCTGTTGACATGAGCCGCTATATGGCCAGTTCTGTTTGTGAACAATGTAGCACTTGGACACATTAAAGCAATGAAAATCGAAAATCGCCTTTAAATTAGACCTGGCCCCTGCGCTGTGTAACACTCAGCAGCATTTAGTCCGTGCCCGCTGTACTCTGAGCACCAGCAGGAAGTTCCACGTAATTCTGCTCTGCTCATGCTTTCACTTTAAAGATGGTTTCTGCATTGCCAGGCATATGATGGATGCTCACCAAATATTTGTTGTCTCTGACTCTGTTACATCAAAACCCCTAAACTGCAATCTCCGTAGAGTAACACTGATATCTTAGTGGTACAAAAGACATTTAGGACAGAGAAGGGTCAGTGTCTCAGCAAAACTGAGACTGAGATAACCTTCCTAAACATAGGCAGGATCCTAAATGTTGATTTCCATGTAGGCACACGTGCATGCACATAACATACACTTTCTTTCCATAAAAGATACTCAGTTCACCTGTGACGTGTTAGATCTGGGATAGGAGCTTTGCAGCCTTGTAACTCTAGATTCTTGCAGTCCCCAACCCCCACCACTCACCGCAATTCCTAATACAAGCCAGCCTCAATTACATACACATACATGTGTGCACTCATGCACACACACACACATACACATACACACACGTGCATGCACACACAATCAAAAAGGAGAACCAAGGTAACACTACCATCTGCCACACACCTGAGAGAGCCCAGCCCTCACCTGGGTAGCATCCAGCCCTAGAGCTCTAACTTCGCCGATGAGGCTGACACAATGTGGCACCCCCCCTTGCCCCCCGATTCCCATGATGGAGCTGGTATCTGCTCAATGAGCAGTCTGCATTCCAAACCCAGCATCTGGGGTGTAAGAACTCAGATCCTGGAACTTATTTCAAGGTCAATTTGCTTTAGAATCAAAACCCATTTAGCATAAAGTAGAGATATGCTAGAGAGAGGAGGAGGGCCTCGAGAAGGGAAAGCATGTTCGTTAAAACAGCTGTAGGAAAACTGAACACAACACATGCATGTATGTACACGCACACACACACCCTCACCACCTGGGTCTTTTTAAAACCCTGTCTTGATCTGGGTTTTTTTCTCCGCATTCCCTCCAATGCTGTGGCTTCTGTGAGCTGAAGGGCTCAGCCGTCAGAGGAGCGGGGCTGGGGAAGAGGGCTGTTTCCACATCTCATCATCTTGGGTTAAAAAACAGGCGAGATCTCCCCTGGCTCAGCTGCAGCCTTCCATCTCATTCCGAGTCACCAGGCCATTACTAAACTATTACCAGTTCCTTGCAGACATTTTCCTGAGCCCCTGACAGATTTCCTTGAGCCCATGAGTAAAGCTCAGGGTGTCAGAGAGAATTGGCAGTGGCAATTTTCACCTCATTGTCAAATTGCTTCCTCTGTTTTATGACGGCCTGTCTCTCCCCTTGTCCTCTGTCTGTGGTCATTTGTATTTCTCAGTTTTGAGGAATGATTCTTCCTCTGTCCTTCAACTCCCTGATCCTGTCCCTGCATCCCTGCAGTTTGCCCCGAGGCTGCCTTGGTCAGAGGAGGGGCGGGGGGCCAGGAACCTGGCCGAGGAGAGGAGGGGGTGGGCAGAGAGGGTCCATCTGTGCTATCCTGTGTTGTCTCGCCAGCCTGCCATGGATGCGTGCCATCTAGCCCTTCCTTCTTTCTCCTGAGCAGATCTGGCAATCATTATTTGTAGATGATTTGCCACCCTGTGAAGAACCAGCTCTGTAAGTGCAGGAAGCTGAGGGAGCAGCTGAGAGCAGCAAGGACCACTGGTTAGCTTGTTCTAAGGATTCTATTGACCGCCAAGCAAAAAAAAATGTAGCAAAAGCCAATTGGTTGCATATGCTCCCCCGAATGCCACTTTCTTAATCCCTCATGGCTGCCTGAACCTGGGGGTGCTGCACACACCCTTGACCTTGACTCCTGCGGTGTGCGCATACGTGGTACGTAGACCATGGCCTACATCACTGCCGAAGGGCAGCGGAGGTCCTGCCAGGCTCACTCGTTTCAAGTCTGGGCTGTCCATTCATCAGCTGGTCCAACAGTTACTCCATAGACCCCTGCTGTATACATTCTCGGCATGAAGCAAGTGCCAGGAGGTTTACCAAAGATGCTTGAGACAAAAATCCCTGCTTTCTGGGAGCCGTGAGCTTCCAGCAGCTGGGCCTACACATCCTGGAGAGGCCACTGGGGCTACTGTGAGCCAGGGGTGGTGCTAGCTTTTAACTCCGGCCCCTCACCATCCCCTTATCCCGTAGGAGAACACCGAGGCTGGGAGAGGTTAGTAACTTGATCCAGTTCCAGAGTGAGCAGGCTCTGGAGAGCCAGGATTCGAACCCTGCTCAGACTCAGTCCTGACTCCAGGCATTTAACCAATGTGTGTGCCGTCTCAGGGAAGTCTGATGATTGCTTTGACGGGAAATCTGTCCACTCACCAGCCCTTTGGGATGCAGAGTTAGGTTCAAGGAGAAAAAGCCTTCTCCCATTGTAAGACCTCCTGGTTTTACCACCTCCCAATATTAAGGGGTGAGGGAGGAAGGGCAAAGGGAGGGCCATGACCTGGGATCCAGTGTAATAAGATAAGGAGGCCCACAGTGATGCAAGTCATATGATAGGAGATTATCCAGTGTCTCACTTTCAACTAAGCAATTTCAAATCTCAGCGTGTTTTCCAATTTCATAGTCTTGGTGGACAATATGCAGCGGCAACAGCTTTTTGTGCTCTGAGACCTGGGACAGACAATGGCAGTTTCATAACCCAGGGGACCTTTAAACAAGAACTGATAAAGCAGTGACAGTCTTGGTGAAAAAGTCACCCAGAGCTAGCCCCAGAAAACTGGGCCAGATCGCACAGAAGAGCTTCAGGCCAGCTGTGGCCTCAGGGGATAACTTCGCAGCTCCCCTGGCCATGGCTCCAGGGCATTCCTCTGGGTCCACTCTCTTTCCTAGGACTGGCAGAACCAGCAGTCAGCTCTGGGTTTACACTGCAGGTGCCAGTCATGCCTCTGTGATGGCCTCCTCACCTCCTGGGGGAACGTCAGCAGTTTTGCCCCCCTTGGGAAGAATAAGAGATCAAAAGAAAAAGAACTGACCCATTTTTTGGGAAAGTTTATTTTCTGACATAGATCTCTAGTTGCTAAGAATAGAGCTGGAGTGGGGAGTGGGTCCCCAGCAAGTGTGGGGCAGGAACTTGCCCTTCTGGGCATCAGGGCACTTATAGGAACTGTTCTTTCTGGCCAGGTCACACCAGGGACAACTAGAAATAGAACTGTGTATCTGCAGTCCTTTAAGATGCTTACTCTCTGCATTGCGGGAAGGGAGCACACAATTCGAAAAGCAGCTCCTCAAAATCCCTTCTTCTGGTTCTAGACCAGTGGCAGGCATCACCCCAGGATCCCAGGGACACCTTACAAGCACTGAGGTCTCCACATCTTGGTGCATGCTGGTGTTAAGGGGCCACTCAAAGTCCCTTTATGATACCAATATTTGAGGTTTTCTGCAAAGCAGGGAGGGAACTACATGATGCATGTCTCTATGTAAGAAATGGAATTTCACAGACAAAGGGAGTGAGCCGGGGGTACAAGAAAGCAAGGGCCAAACTGCTGGTGGCCAGAGCTCACTGCTCCCTCAGCTACAAAGTCAAAGCTGGGACACGAGGCTCGCTCAGTCTCCCCGCACCATTAGGATAGTGGATGGGCCCGCGCACCTCCAAGTGGGGATGCCACGGACATAAAAAGACCTCAGGTCTCCCAGGCTGTGTGGTTTTGGGATGAATGCTTAACTTCTCTGAGTCTCAGTTTCTTCTGTGAACCAGGAATGACAAAAATACCTCTGAGTGATATGGTAAGGATGAAATGTGATCATGTATGACACCTTCTTGGTGCAATGCCTGGCTCTTGATCAATGCCCAGCAAGCGGAAGCTGTAATTATTAATTTTCAAAGATTAGACTATTCAAGTTGAGTTGTGGTATGTTTCCAATTTTTGCTAAATTTGAAAGAAATGTCCATTCGATCATGGATTCCATCCTCAGGCTGGCATTTGGTGGTCAATGTTTGAAGGGAAGGAACGACATATCCCAGAGGAGCAGCCTGAGGAAGGGGGCCAAGAGATCCTAATGGAACTTATTGCAAGAAACATGCTTTTCACAGGAGGCCAAGGAGACTTTGGGATAATTGAAAAATCTATTTCAGAGACCACAGCATGAGGGCCCAGGCTTTGGGCAAACTAAGATATATGGCTTGTATCCATGGTCGGTGGGATGGTGAGTAAGGCCATCACAGGTCTGGTAGTAGGAGTTGACTTATGAGTGTCAAGGTCAGGGACAGTGTTCAGGCGTGCAGGCCAACGGCTGGCTCCTAGATAAAAGTGCCAACTGGACTCTTTCCTGCAAGAAGTGCATCAGATGGGAAAGCAAAAAGGCATTCCATTCCCATAAGGGAAGTGGGAAGTGAGGAATGGGAGCTTCAAGGAAGACCACTTGCAGAGGGACAGACCAAGGGGTTCATCTTGAGGACGGTTCAGGCTCTGCGTCCTCAGATGGGCCTGATCCCAAGGCTGTAAGCAGCAGCCTAGGGAAATGGCCTCGGATATGATGAATTTCGGGGGCTTTCACGGAGGTGAGGTTGAAATACAGAAACAGACTCCTACAGTAGAAGCCAAGGAGAGGATGACTGCCAGGCCCCTGATGAACCCGGCTGGAGCTAGGGCTGAGCTTCCTACTATTCTGTGCATTTGGCTTCAGCCAGCCGGAAGCTGTTACTCCTCTTAGTGGAGCTCGGTTGCACACCTTTTTGTGGCGTGTCTGGGTAAACTTGTGTTCCACCATGGTAAGTTTAACCAAAGAAGCATTGCTCATAGTGCATTCTTGTCAGGAGTTCAGCATTTGATAAACATGTGAGGTGACAATGTAAAGTGCTTCATCTGTAACTGTCTGCAATTTCAATTCAATTTAACTCAATAAGCACATGTTTGACATCTAATATGCATCCATTTCTTTTCCTGAGCTCTGCTTCCCTCCATGAAACTTTGTACACTTTTGGACAGACTGTGGGCTGAAAGCATTTTATTCATAAATTTCAATAGCTTGGTGATGCATTACCGCAGCCAAAATATTTTTCACATTAACATTGAGATGAGCACTCTAAATAGTTCTAGTACATTTTCTATGACTCTAGTGTATTAGTTATCCATTGCTGCATAACGAATCAGCCCAAATCTTAGTGGCTCGAACTGCAATAATACTTTATTATCTCTCATGGTTTCTGTGGATCAGGAATTCAGGAGCAGCTTGGCTGGCAGTTTTGGGTCAGGGTCACATATGAGGTTGAAATCGGCTATAGGCTGGGGCTGAAGGCCTCTGTAAGCTTGGCTGGGGCTGGAGAAACCACTTCCAAGGCAGCTCCCTCAAGTGGCTGCCAAGCCGGTGCTGCTCATTGACTGAGGGCCTGTTGAGTATGCTTCAGATATGGGCGTGGGCTTTCCCTCCAGCAAGTGATACAAGAGAGCAAGGCAAAATTGGCAATGCCTTTCATGACCAAGCCTCTGAACTCACATAACATCACTTCCATCATATTCCATTAGTCACATCGGGCCAGCTTGGATTCTTTGTGGAAAGAGACAACAGAGATGTGCATACCAGGAGGTAAGGCTCACTAGAAGGAAACTCCACGATTGGCTACCATAACTAGCAATCAATATTTGCAATCTACTTTTGGACTATCTTTAGAAGCATATGTCATGTGCACAGACATGCACGTAGACAATTCTAGTTCCACATCCCAGCTCGTTTGACATATTTGAGTGTATTTCATTGGCTCTGGCGACTTCTGTCCCACCACCCAATTCCAGTTCAGTCATAGCACTACACCTCTGTCCTAATGCCTCTCTTTCATCTTCAGTTCCTTTCTGTTTCAGGCCCCAGTTCCTTGCTACCAGCAGCAGGGCCAGTACATGAGGTCAGGTCCTTAGCTCCGTTTGAATTAAAAACCTTTTGTCTTTCCTCCTTGCTCTTTTCCTCTTTCCTTATGTAAGTGGATTCCCCTTTGAGCTATTGTTATTTCAGTCCCAGAGCAATATGATTCCACTCAGAGGAGCTGGAGAGGCAAGGAGCCAGAGGATTTATCCTGTAATTACCAAATTCATGTACATATGCAGAGTGTAGCATATGATTATAAAATGCTATCATACACGCAGGAACCAGGACTTATTTCTGCACAGATCCAAGGTATCATTTGAAGTTCAAGTTCTATTAGAGTTTCTCTGCCAACCTGTCCTGGATCTCCTTCTATGACCTCCTACTTAACATATTCAAGTAAAGCCAATGCATCATTCTTCCTGAGGTCAGCTACCCCTGCTGACTCACATTTTTCTATCCCTGTTTCCACCTAAAAAGGTGCAAAGGCTAACAACTTGAACATCTCCTTAGTTGACATGATCCTCTTTGCCCCGTATAAACACACAGTAATGGGCTGACAAGTCTCTCTTCTTCATCCTTCTTTTCCATTCTCCTAACCACATTTTCTAGGTATCTGTCATTTTGCCACACACTATTTGCACCAGTATCCTGAGTCATCTGGCCACGTCTAATGCCTCCGATCCAAATGGTTCTGCATGCTTTGACCAGATCAATTCTTCTTAAATGGTACCCTGGTCATTTCATTCTTACGTTCAAAGCACCTTCTGGTTTTTCTCCACTGATGTAAGGATGAAGTCGAAATTCCTTGGCCTGGTATATAAGATCCTCAACACTTATTCTGAAGTATATTTCTACTTACTTCTCACTCCCACCCAACCTGAGAGCTCTTACCATGGGCTTCTATTCTACTCAAGCTCTTCCCTGCCCCTGGTAAGGCCTTGCCGTTGCCCATTCAAATTATATCCATCCGTGCTCCCCACGGCACCATCACACCTCTGTGGGGGCTCGAGCTCCTCCTGGACTCTACCTGTCTTAAACTCTGATTGCAGGTATTGCCCCCGATGCTCACTTGCCCTGATGTATAACCTTGTATTAAAATCAGTCTCTCTTGCTCTGGGGGCAGAACTCCTGAAATAATCATCTTCTTGTAGACCAGACTGTGGGTCTTTTCCACCCATCTGGGTTGAGCCCACTGCTCTACAAATGAGAAGAACTCAAGACTCATTTACGGATGAATTCTGTGAGCCAGAAACCCTAATGAAAGCCCCAGGAGCAAGGTTTTTAATGGCTTCCTTTCTTCCTCTTCTGGCTCAACAGCTACTTTGGGTGGAAAGAGCTAGATTTCCCATCCTGGTTAAACCCAAAACATTTGATTTTTTGCACCAGTGAGGGGCATGGCAGCATCCTGCCCAGCAGACGAGAAACTCCATTTACTCTGCTATTTCTGATTCCCCAGTTTTGTTTGTTTGCCTGCACTAGGTTTATTTTCTCTCTCAGTTTACCCTGATTATTGTTTGACAATTTAACGATTGTTTTTGGTGCCAATGGCAAGTGTCCTATTTAGGGCTACCCACTGTGGGAAGCTGGAGTAATTACTCTTGTACATTTTTGTTTTCCACAAGACGCTGCTAGGGTGATAGAGCCAGGACGGCACAAATGGCTGAAACAAAGAAATGTATTTCTCCTGTCGCCGAGGGCAGAGACTCCCACCTCCTTTGCTGGATGCAGGGATGGAAGCAAGAGAAAGACAGGCATCCTGAGATCTGCCGTCTTCTGGAAGAGGAAAGCCTCTCCTTGGTGTCTTCTCCCTGACAGAGAATAATGACCTTAAACCCACATCCTAATTAGCATTTATATTAAGTGAACTAGGAACTGGGTAGAAGGGTTGAAGGCAGAAGCATGTTTTGGCTGTTAGGGAGGAGTGAATGAGGGGGAGTAGTTATTTACTCGTCCAGCAAATAAGGATCCATTAAGTGCCAGCCCCAGGGGCTGGCATTGTTACTCGTACGAAAAGCACCAAGAAATAAATCCAGCTCAAATGCAAACCACAGTCTGCCTTCGCGGTGCCTTTTCCTCATCAAGGAGTCTTTGATCTACTCTGGATTAAGTCAAAGGCTGTCGATGGAAACCCAAACTGAGTCGCGGTCGGGAAACCACACAGCGTGAAAGCAGCGATGGAGGAGGCCGAGGTCATAGCTTCCATTTCTAAGTGTGGGCCAGGTGCTTCCCTGCCGTGTGTTCTCTCAGACTTGGCCTTGTCGGGGTTTAAATGACTTTAATAATAGAGCTTTGACCATACTGCAATGCCCTACTATTAAGCCTGGCATAATAATAGTGAAATAACCCACCGTGCCAAACAATTTAAGCCTAAGCTCTCAGTGTGGCTGAGATAAGCGTGACTCTGAGAACGTCACCCCGGAAGCCACTGCTCACCAATCCAGAGCATATAGGACCGAGGCCTGTAGACTGCAAACCTCCACACAGGGCAGCCTCCTAAGGGGCAGGGGGAAGCTGAGTGGGTGTGGGTCCCGTCCACGCCCTCACCTGAGCACCTCTACTTTTCTTGGTTTTAAGTGTTGAGGATGAGTTCCCTTGGTTTTTTAAAAAAACATTTGAAATTATTATTTGAACAAATAGTTCCAGCTATTTGAGGTAGCATGACTACAGAAGAGCCAAAAAGATCAGGATGAAAAAATGATATCTTGGGGCCCCTGGGTGGCTCAGTCGTTAAGCGTCTGCCTTCGGCCCAGGGTCCTGGGATCGAGCCCCGCATCGGGCTCCCTGCTCGGCGGGAAGCCTGCTTCTCCCTCTCCCACTCCCCCTGCTTGTGTTCCCTCTCTTGCTGTGTCTCTCTCTGTCAAATAAATAAATAAAATCTTAAAAAAAAAAAGAAAAAGAAAAAATGGTATCTTATCATGGCCTCGCCCTCACTTTGTGGGACAGTATTGAATCCCCATTCGCTGAGGATTCGTTTTTGTTGTCTAACAATATGAAGCAACTCCACCAAATGCTATTAGAGAAGTCTTCACAAGCCAGACATGAGAAAGAGATAGAGACATGGAAAGAGGGTGAGAAAGAGAAAGAGAGAGACAGAAAAAGAAAGAGGGAGTGAGGAATAACTCACAGGCTTGAAGGGGAACCGGAAATGGTATACACACAATTCCTGGAGACATTCCAGGGAACGAGGCCCGGAGACCATGGTAAGGTCTTCATCTGCATCTGATCAAGGCCAACAAAATGTTAGATTCTCAGGGCCCATCACTTTGAAAAATGGTGTGACAACCATATAGAGAAGACTCAAAAGAAAGAGCTTTCTCTTTAACTGAGATTTTCATATCTGCCAGTCTGTAGACAGCATCTGAGAGACATCCAAACTAGTGAAAGGGATCATTATTTTTATAAAAACCTGCTACATCACTCTGAGCCCTTTCCTGTCACTTCATCTCATTCACTCATTTTAAAATGTTTACCAAGAAAACGGTGTGGGCTTGGTTTTGTGAGTACAGGAAACAAAACAGGA
The DNA here is from genome assembly GCF_011800145.1 of Mirounga leonina. Lineage (NCBI taxonomy): Eukaryota > Metazoa > Chordata > Mammalia > Carnivora > Phocidae > Mirounga > Mirounga leonina. The sequence continues at coordinate 26,347,603 of NW_023270387.1, read as the reverse complement.
TCATTTCCTGCATTCATAGAGTCTATAGTCTAGTTTACAGAATAGGTTGGGAGGGTGATGATAAATAAATAAATACAGCAACCATCAGTTCTATTTTTTTTTTTAAGATTTTATTTATTTGACAGAGAGAGATACAGCGAGAGAGGGAACACAAGCAGGGGGAGTGGGAGAGGGAGAAGCAGGCTTCCCGCCGAGCAGGGAGCCCGATGCGGGGCTCGATCCCAGGACCCTGGGATCATGACCTGAGCCGAAGGCAAATGCTTAACGACTGAGCCACCCAGGCGCCCCAACCATCAGTTCTATTATCTTTTAGTAATTGCTATATGAATCTTCAATCTTCACTTCATAGGAGACAGGACTATAAATTCAGAGGGCTCAAATACCTAACCCCAAACATATACTCTCCCTACTGTATATACTGGCCACTTTTCCACCCCCAGGAGAGAGAGGTCTATAGCAGGGGAAGGAAGAAATGGAGAAACAACAAAATTGAAATCATGGGTCATGTCACCATTGGGGTTGACTGGCCCAGGAGAATTAACACTTGCTCATCAAAAATTTCAAGTGTCTAATTTAGGCCACAAAAGTAACCTACCAGAGCAAGGTTGTTATGAAAGCAAGCAAACCAACAAAGTAAGCTACGGGAAGGTCAGTATCAATACAACAGTGGAGAAGCCTGGACACCATTTCTTCTCTCTCCGAGTAAATGAATAGAGAATGGCAAGGAGCCCTCCTAAGTTGTCCTCAAAGGTAATTCCACTCACAGTTTCATAAAACTTCCAGCCATGAATGTGTCTTTTTTGCCAGCTCCTGGCTGTTTGCGAGCCATGTGGACATTTGTGTGAGATATACAAAGCCATTTCAGCTGCTCAAAAGCTATCAGCGCCTACATGCTAGGTTTGAGCAAGACAGATCCTGCAGTACTCAGGGCATCAAAGGGGATTACCCAGAAACCGATAACAGATTTTAATTTAGATGATCATGATGGGGGCGCAGGAGGAGGAAGCTGAGAAATGGACAGATTTAACTGCAGGGTGGTAAAGGGAAGACGATGAAACTGATGATAAAGGTATATTTGGAGGTTTATTTAACCAGCCACCATGTGGTCTCTCATGCCATGGCCTTTCTTTTGTGATACACAGCAGGCCGGGGTAGGAAAACACCCCAAAGCAGGCTGGCCCAGTGCCTAGGATGCTAGCCTGCTGGGGAGACTTTAATAGCTATTAGTGTTCTTTGTTACCCTGGAAAGTAACAAAACATCCTGTTAACACCCCAGACTATTGAACAGAATATATACTGGTTTCTGGGTGGGGTATGAGGGTGTCCCAAGTTCACAGAGCTCTTTTGCTTTCAGTTCCCACATGCTGGCTCTTTCTCTCTCTCTCTCTCTCTCTCTCTCCCCCCTCTCTTTCTTTCTCTCCTTTGTTTTGGCCAGTGTTTGAAATCTTTCATTGCAAAAGTGTTTCTGCTATATTCCCAATTCATTTCTTTCATCTCTAGTTGAAGGTCAATGTTCTGCTTCTATCTAATGAGTGACCACTTAGGATCTATTTCTATAGGATACTCATTCATTAACTAATTTACTCAATTATTCAACAAATATTTATCAATTGATCAACTGCCATCTGCCAAGAACTGTGGTAGATCCTAGAAAATACAGCAGTGGACGGGACAGACTTGGTCCCTGTCTTCCTGGGGAGAATTTCATTGATGCGATGGTTATAAAGAAAGAAAAACAACAACAAGGACGAGAGTCAACAAATATTTATAATTTCTAATAAGTAATATAAAAGAATGAGTACAGAACTGAAAGAATGATCTAAAGCTGATTTGGATGAGATCATCCAGGAAGGGCTCCAAGGCTGCTGGGAATAGAAATCCTAAAGAGGGACCATTTACGCTGACTTAAAATTGAAGAAGACACATTTACATAATCAAAATATATCAAAAAACCTAGAACTAGAAGGGAGCATCTCATTCTGATAAAAGGCATCTACAAAACACCCATAGTTATAATCATACTTACTGGTGAAAGACTTCAAGCTTTCCCCCTAAAAATGGACACCCTTGTCCGTTCTTGACTCTTGCATTCAGCATTGCCCCCCAGGTTCTATCCAAGGCAATCAGGCAAGAAAAATAAATAAAAGAGATCCAGGTTGAAAAAGGGAGAATTAAAAGTATGTTTGCAGATGACATGATCTTATCTAAAGAAAATCCTAAGAACTAAGAAACAAGTTCAGCAAGGTTGCAGGATACACGATAAATATATGAAAATAAATTGTACTTTAGTAAATATACAGAAATAAGCATACAGTAGCAATGAACAATCTAAAGGTGAAATTAAGAAAATAATCCTATTTACAATAGCATCGAAAGGAATGAAATGTCCTGGGATCATTTTAACAAAAGACATGCACAACTTACACCCTAAACACTATAAAACATTGCTGAAAGAAATGTAAAAAGACCTAAGTAAATGGAAAGTCGTTCTATGTTCATGGTTTGGAAAACTTAATATTGTTAAAACGCTAAACTTTCAAATTTATCAATAGATTCAATACAATTCATATCAAAATCACAGCTGCCTTCTGCGGGGAGGAGGGCAGAAATTGACAAGCTGATACTAAAATGAATATGGAAACACAAGAGACCTTTGTGGAATTGTGGAATAGTCACAATAGTCTTCAAAAAAAAAGAACAAAGTTACAGGACTCACATTTCCTGATTTTAAAACTTACCGCAAGGCTATATATAAATCAAACGTCAGTGTGGTACTGACATAAGGACAGACATATAGACCAACGGAACAGAGTGTCCAGAAATAAAACCCTCTCATTTACGGTCAGTTTTTGACAACCGTGCCAAGAAAATTCAATGGGAAAAAGAATGATCTTTTCGACAAATGGTGCTGGGACAACTGGATAGCGCATGCAAAATAATTAATTTGGACTCCTGTCTCACATAACATATAAAGATTAACTCAAAACTGATCATGGACTTAGACGTAATACCTAAACATAGAGGTACATTTTTGTAGCATTAGGTTAAGAAATGGCTTAATGATTTTCATAACCATTGTTATATATATGACAAACAACTACTACTGACCAAGGAAAAAAAATGAATAAATTAAACTTTATCAGATTAAAACCTTTTGTGATTCAAAGGGCACTATCAAGGAAGTGAGAAGGGAACTCAAGGAATGGAAGGAAAAGTTTGTAAATCACACATCTGATAAGGGACCATTAGTCAGAATACACCGAAACCTCTTACAACTCAATAACAAAAAGACCAATGTGAAAAATAGGCAGAGGATCTGAGTAGACATTTCTCCAAAGAAGATACACCAACAGTATAGAAGCACATGAAAATATGCTTGGTTTCACTAGTCATGAGAAAAATGCAAAGAAGGGGAGTCTGGGTGGAGCAGTCAGATAAGCATCTGACTCTTGGTTTCAGCTCAGGTTGTGATCTTGGGGTTGTGAGATGGAGCCCTGAGTCAAGTTCCATGCTATGTGTGGGGTCTGCTTTGAGATTCTCTCTCCTTCTGCCCCAACTCGGACTCTCTCTCTCTCTCAAATAAATAAAGAAATCTTAAAAAAAAAAAAAATGCAAAGGAAAACCACAGTGAGACACCACTTCACACATCCTAGGCAGGTTATAATAAAAATGATGGATAATAACAAATATGGGAGAGAATGTGGAGAACCTGGATCCCTCTGGCATTAATGATGGTATTTTCAGATGCTGTGGCCATTTTGGAAAACGGTTTGGCAGTTTCTAAGACCTTAAACATAGAGTTTCCTATGACCCAGAAAACTCACTTCTAGGTATATATACACACAAAAGAAGTGAAAACAAATGTCCACACAAAACTTGGCGTGTGCATGTTCAGAGAAGCACTATTCATTATAGCTAACTGTGAAAATAATTAAAAAGACAGCTAACATATTAATAGACAAAATGTGGTATGTCTATATAATGAAATATTATTTGACCATAAAAAGGAATGACATAGTAGTACATGCTACAACATAGATAAATTTTGAAAAAATATGCCAAGTAAAAGAAGTCAACTATAAAGACCATATATTGTATAATTCCACTTATATACACTGTCTAGAATAGGCAAATCTATAGAAAGAGCAATAAACTAGTGGTTGCCTAGGGCTGAGGGTGAGGGGATTTCACAGCACAGGCATTTCTTTATAAGGGAATGAAAATGTTTTAGAATTGACTGGTAATGGTCACACAAGTTTGTCAATATACTACATGAAATTGAATTATGTAATTTAAATTGGTGAATTGTCAGGTACAGGCATACCTTGTTTTATTATGCTTGCTTTATAGTGCTTGGCAAATACTGCATTTTTTACAAATTTAAGGTTGGTGGCGACCCAGCTTCAAGCAAGCCTATCCGTGCCATTTTTTTCCAACAACATCTGCTCACTTTGTGTCTCTGTGTCAAATATTGGTAATTATTGTGGTATTTCAATTTTTTTCATCATTATTATATTTGCTACGATGATCTGTGGTTACTGATCTTTGATGCTATTATTGTAATTGTTCTGGGGTGCCAAAAGCCAAGCTCATATAAGATGGTGAACTTAATTGTTAAATGTGTGTGTTCTGAGTGCTCCATTCACCAGCTGTCCCCCCATTTCTCCCTCTCCTTGGACCTCCCTGCTCCCTGAGACACAACAATATGGAAATGAGGTCAATTAATAACCTTACAATAGCCTCTAAGTGTTCAAGTGAAAGAAGAGTCACACATCTCTCACTTTAAATCAAAAGCTAGAAATGATTAAGCTTAGTGGGGAAGGTGTGTCAAAAGCTGACACAGGCTGCAAGTGAGGCCTCTTACACCAGACAGTTAGCCAAGGTGTGAATGCAAACAAAAAGGTCTTGAAGGAAATTAAAAGTGCTCTTCCAGTGATCACACAAACAATAAGAAAGCAAAACAGCCTTATTTTGGATGTAGAGAAAGTTTCAGCGGTCTGGAGAGAAGATCAAACCAACCCCAACATCCCCTTAAGCCAAAGCCTGATGCAGAGTAAAGTCTTAATTCTGCTCAGTTCTATGAAGGCTGAGAGAGGTAAGGAAGCTGGAGAAGGAAAGTCTGAAGCCAGCTGAGTTAGTTCATAAGGTTTAAGGAAAGAAGCTGTCTCTATAGCATCAAAGTACAAGGTGAAGGAAGTAGCAAGTGTTGATGTAGAAGCCGTGGCAAGTTATCCAGAGACGATGATGCTAAGATAATTAATGAAGGTGCGTACATTACATAAACAACAGATTTTCAATGTAGATGAAACAGCCTTATATGGGAAGAAGGTGTCATCCAGGACTTTCATAGCTAGAGAGGAGAAGTCAATGCCTGGCTTCAAAGCTTCAAAGGACAGGCTGAGTCTCTTGTTAGGGGCTAATGCAGCTGCTGACTTTAAGTTGAAGCTAATGCTCCTTTACCATCCCCCGAATCCTAGGGCCCTTAAGAATTATGCTAAATCGACTTTACCTGTGCCCTATAAATGGAACAACAAAGCTTGGATGACAGCACATCTGTTTACAACATGATTTGCTGAATATTTAAAGCCCACTATTGAGACCTTCTGCTAAGGAAAAAAGATTCCTTTCAAAATATAATTGCTCACTGACAATGCACCTCGTCACCCAGGAGCTTTGGTAGAGATGCACAGTAAGATTAATGTTGTTTTTGTGCCTGCTAACACATCCATTCTGCAGCCCATGGATCAAAGAGTAATTTCAACTTTCAAGTCTTATTATTTAAGAAATACATTTCATAAGCCTATAGCCACCATAGATGGTGGTTCCTCTGCTTCATCAGAGCAAAGTAAACTGCAAGTCTACTAGGATGGATTCACTCTTCTCAATGTCATAAAGAACATCTGTGATTCATAGGAAGTAGTCAAAATATTTAAAATTAACAGGTATTTGAAAGAAGTCGATTCCAGCCCTTATGGATGATTTTGAGGGGTTCAAGACTTTAGTGAAGTACCTGCAAATGTGGTGGGAACAGCAAGGTAGCTTGAGTTAGAAATGGAGCCTGCAGTTGGGACTGCATTGTTGTAATCTCATGTAAATCTTGAATAGATGAAGAGTTGCTTCTTTTTTTTTTTTTTTAAGATTTTATTTATTCATTTGAGACAGAGAGAGATACAGACAGAAAGAGAGCATGAGCAGGGAGAGAGGCAAAGGGAGAGGGAGAAGCAGGCTCCCTACTGAGCCAGGAGCCCGATGTGGGGCTTGATCCCAGGACCATGGGATCATGACCCGAGCCAAAGGCAGATGCTTAACCATCTGAGCCACCCAGGCACCCTGAAGAGTTGCTTCTTATGGATGAGCAAAGATAGTGGTTTCTTGAGAAAGAAACTGCTCTTGGTGGAGAAGCAGTAAAGATTGTTGAAGTGACAAAAAAGATTTCAAATACTACATAAGCTTAGTTGATAAAGCAGTGGCAGGGTTTGGGGAGATTGACTCTGGTTTTGCAAGTTCTACTGTGGGTAAAACGGTATCGAAGAGCATCACATGATATAGAGAAATCATTCGTGACAGGAAGAGGTAATCCATGGGGCAAACTTCACTGTCTTATTTTAAGAAATTGCTACAACCACCCTAACCTTCAGCAATCACCACACTGAATAGTCAGCAGCCATCAATATCAAGGCAAGATCCTCCACCAGCAAAAAAGATTATGAATCACTGAAAGCTCAGATGATGACTAGCACATTTTAGCAATGAAGTATTTTTTTAATTAAGGCATATACGTTGTTTTTGTTAGATCTAATGCTATTTCACACTTAATAGACTATAGCCTACTGTAAATATAACTTTTATGTTATGCACTGGGAAACCAAAAAATTGATTTGACTTATTTTATTGCAATACTTGCTTTTTTGTAGAGGTCTGGAACTGAATCTACAATATCACCAAAGTGTGACTATATGTGAATTACACCTCAATCAAGCTTTTTAAAAATAATTGAGGAAGAGATAGCCAAGCAATAAACTGGGACAGGAGGAGCAAAAACCCCTTCTACTCAAATTGTGGTCCACACACTAATGGTCAGCATCACTTGGAAGATTGTTGGAAATGCAAATTTTGGTCCCCACCCTAGATCTATGAAATCATATTCTGCATACTGATAAGTTATCCAGTTATTCATATGCAAATTATAGTTTGAGAAACACTGATCTAGATAAACAGTGAATGAGGGTCAAGGCTCTGTCGTGGGAAAGATATACCAACATATTATTATATTGGAGGGACTGAGAGAAGCCTGTGTGATTTAGCATGGAAGAGAGGGAGAAATGACATGGGGATTAATGGGGAGAGATAAACATAGAGCATATTTTTCAGGGCCTTATAGTTAGAGTATGAAGTTTGGATTTCACTGCAATTGGGAAGGATCAAAAGGTTTAAGCAAAGGAGGGACATCACGACACTTGCTGCTATGTGGAATATTAATTGGGAAGCAGCAAATGTAGAAATTCAGAGACTAGTTTGTTGTTGGGCAGAAAGATGTTTGTGCTTTGAACTAAGATGATGGTAGGGGAGATGGAGAGAAGGTGATTACAAGATATATTTTGAAGCTTCACAAGACTTGCTGATGATTAAATATGGACGATAGAGGAAAGGACTCCTGGGTGTTCAGCATGGACACTTGAATGTATGCCAGTACCATTTACTGACAGTGATGACTGGGTGGGAAGGGGAAGAGGTATAGAGTATAGATCTCAAAGAGAGAGATGGATGTGTGAATCTAGAACTCAAGGTGTTTGAGCTGGAGATATAAATTTGGGAGTCATTAGCACAAAGATGCTATGTAAATGAGATCACCTAGAAGAGTATAGAGAATGCAAAGCAATGCTAAAATAAGCAAAAAAGGTTAATTCACTATCTGACTGTTAAGCCAGAAAAGTGCTATGAACTCTATAGGGAGTAGATATCTATTGACACTCATCTTCTAGGAACCTAGAATCTAAGGAAGCATTGATATAGGAGATAGACTGGCCTTGGGGGAAGGGCATTATTCAGCATATTTAATAATTGGTAAGGTCTGGCACTAACCACAAAGGCCAGGCTCTGGCCATTACACTGTATGGCCCTGGAACCCCCCTCTCCTACTTCCACTGTTTAGAAGGGTAGGTAGATAAAGGAAAAGTTGAGATGGGTGGGTTCAGTGTGACAGGGCAGTAGAAGACACTCAAGGAACTCCGGACAGTCTATTCACCAAGCCACATGGAAGTATTTCAATATTTTAACAACTGGGATAGCTGTCCTGGTGCAGCCTGGCTGAATAGCAATAGGTCCTTAATACAGAGGACTGAGAGAATAAGAAAGTATTTTAATTAATGAAGTGACCCCCCAAACAATGGACTATAGAGATACTCAATTAATTTCTTTGTAAATCTAAATCATAGTTTTTGTTAGTAAAAAATAAATTGTTTGTACCTCTACCGTCACTCTTCTGTCCTGTGTTTTGAACTATAGCACGTTGTTTAGATGCTTGTTGATCCTTAGGTCTCACACCTGTTCTGTATTCAAGTAGTATTTAGCTCAGCATTCCACATGCATTGCATGTACAAGTCTCAGGAAGGGCTTTTTGAATAAATGGATAAATATCTGATGACTCTCAATAAGTAGGAGTAAAACTGAGGCCAGATGAAGCCATCCTGTCATTTCAACTAGTTAGACACAGGCCACAGGTTCAATATCAGAAACTTATAGCTAGAAGAGACCTAGTATATCACCAAAGACATTGGTTTTCACACTGTACTCTAGGACTCCCTACAGAATCAGAGCTCCAGGCTTCCTGGGGGTGGCCTTAAAAAAGGGGAGGGGAGGGACGCCTGGGTGGCTCCATTGGTTAAGCGTCCCACTTGTGATTTCTGCTCAGGTCATGATCTCATGGGTCATGAGATCAGGCCCTGCGCTGGGCCCTGCATCAGGCTCTGCACTTGGGGGGAGACTGCTTGAGATTTGTTCCCTCTCCTTCTGCCCCTCCCCCCACTTGCTTGCATGGGTTCTTTCTCTCTTTAAAAATAAATAAATAAATAAATCTTAAAAAAAAAAAAAAGAGGAGGAGAGGGAAACTGGTTTGAGGTTTGAGGCAATTTGATCCCCTTATCTTTACCCAGAGAAACAATTTTATCTGCTCCCAAATGAGATTTCATTAAAACAAATGGTGTGATTATCTATTTTTAAAAATAAACATTTAAATTAAAATATTAAAAATCATGATCTAATATAAATTACTCTATTTTTCATCATTAAACTGAGACCCAGAGAAGTTGAATAATAATGGCAAAATTACATAGTTAGTCTGTAAGAGGGAGGGATCTCATGGGCATCACCATCCACCTGACTGAGAGACCACTGGGCTATAAAAGCTATCCAAGCTGAATCAGAGCTTGAGGCTGATAGGGTGTGTTCCGTCCCTCTCAGATCCCATCCTGTCCCTGGAGACTTACCCAAGTACAGGAAAAACTTAATACTGAGAAAGAATCAGAGAGCTGCCCTATCCCAAGTCCCAAACTTGAATCTATTGAAACCAGCTCTGAATTTTACTGGGCATGAGGATCTTCAAAGAGCTCCATCCTGCCCAGAAGCTGAAGGGTGAATCAGATGATCCCTGATCCTAAGTTAAGTCATTATTCAGAAATATAAATCATTTAGAAGTATACCTCAAAGTAACTCCTGGTTTCACAGGGAAAAGCTGATGAATGTCTGCTTAGAAGAGTAGCCACACTTTGAGTTTGGCAGGGATTGCAGGCCCTTTACACTGACGCTTTGTTTCTCCCTGTGTCTGGACCAGCAAATGCATTTCCAACCCTCTCTTCTTTCAACCCATAAGTACTGGTCAATGGTCAAGTTGCTTTCTTGGCAACTGACATAATAAATGTAGGCAGGATATTTACATTCCCTATTATATGTTTTAAAATTTCTTTGGCAAAAGAACCATAAATGCAAAGCAATAGTATGACTGGGAGGCAGGGGGCCATAATTAAAATCCCTTTTTGTTTTTTAAATGGCTTTATTAAAATGCTTGGGAAACCTGCGACACAAAGCAACAGCCAAAACCCCTTTGCTGCTAAATGGAATGAAATGGATTTTTCAAATGTCACGCTAGTATCCACTTAATAATACATTTTCCTATAGACAGGACAATAATATATATTTTAATCACTTTTCTACAGGCAAATAGACTGCACAGGAGCTGCCCTTCACTGGCACTTGGAAATTATGAATTTTTCAATAACCTTTTCTATTATTCATCCTGTGTTATTCCGTAACATTTCTGCATGAGGAATGTGCTTCCCAGACACTTTATGAATCTCTTCTATTATTTATTAAACAGCAAGGTGTCCCCCCACACCCTCACCCCAATCCCCCAGAGAAGGCTGTTTGGAGGAGGGGTCCAAACATGTACAGCTACATCCTGGGTTATTAATAATTTCATATCTATAAGAGATGCAGATTGAGCAGCTTCCTCCGTGTAGTTCAAGTTGGGCTGCCAGAGGTTTGTTGGCTCAGAGAGGAGATATGTACTATATGGGAAGAGGCAAGGAGGATAATCAGCCCGAGACAGTCCCTGTTTACAGCAATTGGTGTCTATAGTCTGGACTCTTAAACTGCACTATTCCAGAAGGAAGGCCTCTTTTGGGAGTATCACTCTGACCAGGAAGATGGGATTCCTGGGTTTCGTTCTCTGCTACAGATACAGGATTTGACTTGGGGAAACCTCAGTTTTTCATTATCCCCCCCCCACCCCACCATCAATATTTTCTTTCCCTGGATAACTTCAACTCCCCGAACACAGAAGCCCCTCCTACCAGGTGCTTCCACAGTGTGTCTTTCCTATTACAGCATTTGTCACGGTATCATTTCATTGTTGTGAGTCATCTTAGGGAGGCACAGCATCTTTCTTGCTCTCCATTATAACTCCAGTGCCTAGATATATGCTTGGCACAAAGTAGGTATCAGTAACTATTTAGAATGATTGGATAGATTTACAAATGATATGACCAATCAAATGCTCCTCTCCAAAGTGGCTGTTCAGGTCTAAAAGATGTTAAGAACCTATGTGGCAGAACCATTTATTGTTCATAGGCTTCCATACTTTTCCCAGTCCCTTTGAAGTTAGGAAGGATCACGTGACCAGTTCTGGTCAATGGATTGGGCATAGATGTGGCTTGGAAAACCAATGAGGTATGTGGCTGTCCAGCTCTCTCTTCTGTTGCTCTGGTGATAATGGAGACCATGTGTTCCAAATAACGTGGGTTCAAGATGGCAGAGTCTCCAATCTGCCTCAATCACTGAGTGACTAATGTTGAGAAGAGCTCCCCCACGCCACACATGTGCGCATGCGCACTCACACACACACACACACACACACACACACACACACCAATCTTTGTTAACCCACTGGGATGTAGGTGTTAATTTGTTACTGCAACATAATCTTGACTAACATAACCTATATATAAACAGAATAGTGCAGAAAGAGAAACGTGCTGGAGGGGATTAGTTGTGTCATTACTAGTCTATTTTCTTTACCATTTCTGGACCCCTCCACTCTGAAACAGGAGAATTTACCAGAATATTACCATCTGATGTCACAGCTAAGAGAGAAGGCAGTTCTGGAAAAGCTTCTAGAACTCTGGCAATGTGACACACCCCTACTATTCCTTTGAGAAATCCCCTGCAAAAAATATTTGCTAAGGTAACTTTCCTGCCTCCAATAAACTAGTGAACTGTCAATCCCTGACATACTTGTTTCCTCCACTCACAGCATGGAGATGGCAAGGTTGAGATCAGCCCCCGGCAGAACGTGAACATGTCTCATCAGTCGTGCTCCAAAGAGCAGAACTCGATCACAACCAAAGGGGTGGAAGCATAGAGCCCCAAGCCACCCAGTTTGGTGGCTTGTCTTTCTGGGCCATTTCCTGAAAATTCTGGTGCAATTTTTCTCTGCACCTGTGCCAATGGGCTCTTTTGAATTTATCTGAATGTTGTTCTCCTAAAGTTAATGGTAAAGGATATCAATAATGATGTGGCTACTTTATACCAGGAGATTTATGCATACTCAAGTCATCCATATGCTAACCTTAGGAAGTAAGACGTTTTGATGGAATGTTTCCCCTGCTTGCTTTCCTGCCTCATCCTCTTCAATCTGGGAACAGCATGAAAAGTGGAATAATTTTTTCTGGAGACCACTGAGTGCCAAGCTCAGGAGGCTGGAACATTACCTTCAAAGTCAACTCTAAGGGTAGGGGCAATTCATACAGAAGTAGGAGACATGACTCCCTGACCTCAGGACTGGAATATCCAGTTAGGGTAAAAGAGGTTCCCTGGGGCACCTGGGTGGCTCAGTTGGTTAAGCGACTGCCTTCAGCTCAGGTCATGATCCTGGAGTCCCAGGATCGAGTCCCCCATCGGGCTCCCTGCTCAGCAGGGAGTCTGCTTCTCCCTCTGACCCTCCCCCCTCTCATGCTCTCTCTATCTCATTGTCTCTCTCAAATAAATAAATAAAATCTTTAAAAAAAAAAAAAAAAGAGGCTCCCTGACTGGGGAATGGAGGGGCTCAAGTGAATGGATAGTCTGGGAAGTGCTGAAGGCAGCCTCTGCAGATGCTTCACCACCAATCTGGGCAGGAAAGTAGTGAGAGTGGAGGCATCGAGAAGCAGGGAGAGAAGAAGAGAGGGATGGGGAAAGAGGAGGAGAGGGGAAGGGTGAGAGAGAGGAAGAGAAAGCAATAGACAGCTAAAACCTCCTATGTGTCATTAAAGGGACCCCTAAATTTCCTGAAGACCCAAACTGAGCCTCAAATCAGCCACGGTTCTAGTCCCAGGGTGAAAGCGGATGGAGTATCAGGGCTGCACCACAGGAGTGCAGGTGGAAGACCTACGTGGGCTTGCCCCTCCATGGTGTTCCCAGACATCTCTTCTATTCCCATGGGTTTACCAAAACCCCAAATGAGTGCCTTGTTCCCCTCCCAGCTAGCAGAGTGCAGGGGAAGGAGAGGGAGGGGAGGGCATGTGAAAGTAAGCAGAGGAAGAAAACCCAGAAGGAATATGTCAGGGTGAGCACACTATGGCCCTTGAGCCAAATTCTGCTTGTTGTCTATTTTTGTAAATAAAGTTTTATTACCCAGCCATTGTCATTAATTTACCTCTGTTGCCAACATGGCTGAGTTAAGTATTCGCAATAGAGACCTATAGCTTCAAAGCCCAGAATATTCATAAACTGGCTCTTTAGAGAAAATGTCTGTTGATCTCTGGACTCTCACTTGACTTTGACTGAAGAAGCCATACAAACATTTGTGTGAACTGAGTATAATTGGAAGTATCTGGATCAAGATTCCCTACCATCCAGGAAAACAAGGAGCTGGGGTCAAGAACACTTCTGGTTCAACAGAGAGTCCTGTTGTTCAATGGCAGGAGGGAGATGCAGTCACCAGGTGGTACTCTTCTCTCCTCATGACAGGAACTGAGGCTCCGGGGACCAGCAGATGCTGAAGGCAAAGGGACCCAGCTTCTAAAAGAGGCTTGTCCATCCCATCCAGGCGTGGTCTCCAGTGCAATATGTCCCAGTGCATTTTTGTTCTCCGGGATGGGCAGGACCTCCTAACTTCTTTCTACTGCTTGTTGTTCAGCACAAGTGAACCACGTGGGTAGACTCCATCCCTGAATCTTCTCTGAAGTATGTGGGGTTTGCTTTTGAGGTCTTCCTGAGCTACTCTTGCCTCCTTCCCAGCCCCCTTGTTCCAGACAGAGTCCCTACTACTTTCAAATAGGAGACAGGGAGGTTTGATGTGATCTGCCTTCTCTGTCACCTCCCAAACTCCATGCATGCACAGCCCGTCCTAGGGGCTCATGAAGGGAGTGTCCTGGGAAACAACACAGCCCTCTGTTCTTTCATCTCAGCCAAGCCTCCTCCACAGTCAGCAGCTCTCCAAATATCATTTATTTATGTGGGCTTCAGAGGGAAGGGGAACACAGCCACTGGAGATGGAGATGTCATTTGCGAAATAATAATAGCGTCCCAGCCGATGAGAGGCAAACACCCCCAGGGTCAATTCTGCTAAATGATACATCTTTTTTAACTATTTAGATTGTGAAGATACATGAGCAGAGCACTTAGACTAATTTCAGGGTCTTTTCTTCCCTCTGTATGAAATGCTCAGCCCTCTTGAATGTAGAATCTGTATTCCTAATTGGATCTCATCAAAGCTTTCTCGTTGTCTTCAGCTGGTGGCGGCACATTGAGATGTGGAGGGAGGGGGCAGATACCAGCAAGTGATCAGCTGGTGGACCGTGTCTGGCCCGTGGCTCTGGGAGCCCATCTGCCCCTTGCAGAGCCTAAACAGAGCAGCAAGTCTCATGCTGCCACTCAGCTGAGCCATCCACCCTCCTTCAAGTCACTGTCCTTACTTTTAAAATGTCAAAACAGCAGGGGTATTAAAAGTCCCCTTTAATTGAAGGATTATTGTGTATTAGACACTGTGGTACACATTCTGCATACATGTTGTGATTGATTTGAGTCCAATAAAACCCTCTAACTTAGAGGCTTCATTAGCCTAGTTTTATAAATAAGAAAATGAAAGCACAGAGAGGTTGAACAAATGGCTCAAATACACACAGCTATTGAGTGTCTGAGCAGGGACAGAACATCAGGAAGAAGAGTGATGTTTAGAGTATGGAATGGTCTTCCTTAATGCAGCTTGTCTCGGTCTTTTTTTTTTTTTAAGATTTTATTTATTTATTTGACAGAGAGAGACACAGCGAGAGAGGTAACACAAGCAGGGGGAGTGGGAGAGGGAGAAGCAGGCTTCCCGCTGAGCAGGGAGCCCAATGCAGGGCTCGATCCCAGGACCCTGAGATCATGACCTGAGCCAAAGGCAGATGCTTAACGACTGAGCCACCCAGGCACCCCACTTGTCTTGGTCTTAATGAAGATCAACAAGCCAGAGCTCATTCGGTTCCTCAGCAAGAGGATTGCTACCAATCTTTCTCAAACTAGTAAACATACTTCCCGTTATAGATAGAACATAAGAGCATCATATAAAACTTGGAGGGAAAGGACTACAAGGATATCTACTTAAAATTCTCCCCCAACACAAACACTATTCGTACTTGGACAGGTACAGGACAACTTTGTGTAGATGGCACAAATCTACAGGACATACCAGAATTTCTCTCCCAAATCTTTTGGAGTGCCAAGTTAAACAACATGTAAATGGACTACAGGTGTGGATTTTTTTTTCTTGAATCTAATTGTCATGAGATATATACTCTGAAGTGTCCTGTTTTCTAATTTTGTCTATAACAACCAAAATTGTGCATCTAAAGGCAAAGAATTTTCTATATTACTCAGAAACAAGAATATATAAGGCCGGGGCACAGGATTTAGCAATTGCCAAACAGCAACCTCACTGAAGAAATATCAACCTTCCGAATACATTTATTCTTAACAAACATGTGTAGAAGATCCACTAGGTGTTGGGCACTGTGCTAGGTGCCAAAGGGAGAAAAAGAAATAAGACATAAACCTTGCCCTCAAGGATCTTATAACCTAGTAGCAGAGAGATGGATAAACAGATGATTGTAAAACGATATTGTAAGTGCAGAGATTGAGTGTGCCCAGAAACACAGATGAACATGCAATACCAAACAAAATGCAATAAAGCACTAAGTGTTTTGGAACTAGATAGTGTTCGTTTTAAACCCTAGGTTTCCCCACATACCACTAGCTGGGTGACCTTCAACGGGGCACTTGGGTTCAGTTTCCTCATCTGTGAAACAGGGATGATGGTGCTTCTCTGCCGCCATAATGGGGATGATGTCATGTAAGGTGTGTAAAGTTCTTAGAACGGTGCCCGACACGGAATAGATGGGTCCTCCCTGGGCCTGTTTCAGGTGCTCCGACTGAGTGACCTTGAGCCTGTGTGCTCTGGTGACACCCAGGCCCCCTGCCCTGAGGGAGTATAACCTGTCCCCAGAAGATCCTGGACACCCCACCTGTGGAGAGCCCAGGAAAGAAGTGGCTTGCTTGATTGTCCTCTACGGATCTCCAGTCTTGCTGAAGCAAAATCCAACCTCAAGCAGGAGCCCCGTGGCTCGAGGAGCTGGAGGGAACAGGGAGAAAGAGGTGTGGGATGGGTGGGGGGTTGCAGGAGGGGCCGGTCTGCTCGTGGCTTATTTCATCTCTTGAGTGCAGAGGGAGAGAAAGAGAAATAAATAATAGTTTGGTTTTTGCTCGATGTTGAAGCACATTTCCTGCCAATAGCACCTCTCACAAGGGCAACTGCTTGACACTTAGGCAAGGGAGTGTGTGGGGAGAACAGGACAAGATAAAATTACAAGTGACAGCAGAGCCTGTGTCTGCAATTACAATGCATTGTAAACAAGGAGAATTGCAAGTTCAGCTGCCAGGCATGGCCAGAGACTGACAGGGACAGCACGCCGTCGGAGGAGATGGCAGGCTGCTGCACATCTGCTTTGAGCCCGGGAGGGTGGGGACACGGGGACAGGGAGAGAGGACCGGGGGGCTGCAGCATGGGAAACATGGCAGTCAAGGGCTGGCAAGGAGACCAGGAGGGGCTAGGGAGCAAGAGGTGGTGGGGTGGTGCCAAAAAGTCAAAAGAGCATGTGTGTGTGTGTGTGTGTGCGCGCGTGCGCGTGCATGCGTGTGTATGTGTGTTGTGGGGGTGCACAGGAGAGAGGAAATCAGATGCTGGTTGCATCATTCCCACCAGCACTGCCAGGCAAAAGAAACCAGCTTTTTTGAGAAACCTACTATACACTGAGCTTCATAAGACATTTTATTTTTTTCTTTAAGATTTATTTATTTATTCGAGAGGGAGAGAGTGTGTGAGCAGGGGAGGGGCAAAGGGAGAGAGAATCTCAAGCAGACTCCACGCTTAGTGTGGAGCCCGACAGGGGGCTCAATCCCAGGACCCCGAAATCATGACGTGAGCTGAAATCAAGAGTTGGCTGCTTAACCGACTGAGCCACATGGGCACCGCCTTCATAAGGCATCTTAAATCTGTTATTTCAATGATCTGCACCACAACCATTCAAACAATGACCTCTTACCGAAGAAGGAATTATTGAGCATCTATGATTTCGAGGCCCCGGACTAGTCATTATGCATATGAGATTAAGTGGATAGGGCAACTGCCACTAAAAACGTAGAAATCATCGCCCCATTCTGCAGATGAGGAAATTGACTCTCAGAGGGGTTAAGTCACGTGCCCAAGGATCCTCAGCTAGTGACCACAGTGCAAAGACTAAAGCCAGCATTCAGCACGCTCTACTACATATTTTATGAATAGGAATTCTAATGTCCTCCACTGTTGAAGCCATTCTTCTGCTTTTATCAAATATTAATTTACAGGGCACCTGGGTGGCTCAGTTGGTTAAGCGACTGCCTTCGGCTCAGGTCATGATCCCAGGGTCCTGGGATCGAGTCCCACATCGGGCTCCCTGCTCTGCAGGGAGCCTGCTTCTCCCTCTCCCACTCCCCCTGCTTGTGTTCCCTCTCTCGCTGTGTCTCTCTCTGTCAAATAAATAAATAAAATCTTTAAAAAAAAATATTAATTTACATAGGATCAAATATGATGAGTTCATTCTAGCTGCTCAATAAAAATTAGTTTTCTTCTGTCCATCATCAGCTTGACCAATACAGGCACCTATCCCCAAAATGCTCCTGGAGCAAATACAAGGAAAGAAGGGCAGCTCTGACTTATAAGAAAGCTGGCGGATGAGCTGGTGCTGGTGCCTCCCCTGAGCCTACAGGAAGGGCACTTTTCCAATGAAACCAGAAAGCAAGATGGGCTTAACTTTCAGCAGGAGGGACTTAGGTCAGACACATGAGAGCTTATTTTAGCCATAAATACAATGTCCCCTTTTCATTCAAGGCTGGTGCCCCACTGCCGGTCACATATGTACTTGGGATTTCTCCAGTGTCTGTGATGGGCATTTGCCAAGCCATCCACATTGCCGTTCCCCGCCCCCCCATGTGATTGAGGGCACATGTCTCTGTCTTTTGGGAGACATGCCCAAGGCAGCAGAGTGGTGACTTTCTTCATCGGTGGCTTTTATGGGGACCACATCCCTGGCCTTGCCTCATTCACACTGGGAAATCCTGGCTCAGCTCACCTGCAGACTGTTGCATTGGGCCGGGACTCCATGCATCCCTGTGTGGTACTGTCAGATGGGATGAAACTTAGCAGGCCGGGCTAACCTGTGGGGCGGCCAAGTGTTCCCCGCCATGCTTATGGCTCCCCAGGCTCAGCTCCATGGCCTGTCAGCAACAGAGAGGCCAGGCAGATCCACAGGGAGACTTCAGCTCTCCTCCGCAGGGCCTCTGAGCACAGCTTGTCTCCATGGGAAGTCTTTTGTTACAGATCTGGCCTCCCCCAGGAGGGCCTTCCCTCCCCTAGGGACCTTCCACGGCTCTGCCAGGCTTTCTGGTCCAAAGATGAGTGAATGGCGCTGAGTAGATGGGAATGGGGGGCTGGGAGGACCTGAGGTGTTCCAGACTTAAAGGTTGAGCTGGCAAGAAATTTCCCTAAGAAGTTGAGGCTCTGGCTGGATCAATGAAGCTGACTCCCAGAATGGATGAACTGAAATCACACCCATGCATCTCCCTGGGTTCATTTGGCCTGCTTGCTGCACTTGTCACCTCCTATTACATTAGCCTTCTCCTAGGAGCAACCCATGCCCACGAAAAGGGAGCACAGCACCTTTCTCCCAAGCGCACCTGCACTTCAGGGCTACTGGGCACTGTCCAAATGCTGCACGGACATCAGCTAGCATTCTCACAACCTTGGAGGTGAGTGGAGACTGAAACAATCAGTATTTAAGAGCATTGGATTGGGGGTCAGACCTGGTATTCAAATCCTGGGTCTGCCACTTATTGCAATGCACCGTGGACACATTGTTCAAACTGTCTTAAGAAATCTGTGTCCTCATCTACAAAATGGGAAAATAGCCTTCTCTTCAGTGTGACTTCCAGTGGATCAATTTTAATAATGATGTAAATCTAGTCCTCAGCGCCTGTCCAAAGCACTCAAAGAAAGAAAGTTATTTTTGTAAAACCTGAAATAGGCCATCAACATGCTATCAAGACATTAAGCAGCCATCCAAATGTCCTCATACAGAGTAGGGGACACCTGGCCCTGCATCCCATGCTGACATGAGAGACCAGATTCCATGACATTCTCTTGGAACCAGATTTTTAGCATGAGCTTCGCCCTGCTCTCTGCCCTGTTCCTACCTTCCTAGACCATTACTCTCTTCCCTTGTTTGCAGCTCACACTTGACCTTCCAACCTGACCCTTGGCCTTGCCCCTCTGGCATCAACCTGCTTGATGTTTTTAGGTCCAATGAGCACTCAGCTCTTGGTCAACCCCACTTCTAGTCATCTCAAGTAACTCTGCGTCTCCCAGTTCCATCTAATACCAGAGAGTTTATTTTTGACAGAAGCCCTTGGGACCAGCATTACCATGGGGTGATCCTGGCTCTGCAAACAGAGTGGACAGAGATGGCTGTCAATCGGGGTAGGGCAGAAATCACCCCGTCATGACAATGAACACGGCGAATAGCAGTGAGGTCAGAGCGGGACCAGGGGCTGTGCAAAATAGTCTGAAAGACTGCAAAATTATATTCACAGATCATCTTGAGAGTAATGTTTCCAGTATTGGGGTTAGAACACATCAGCTCCTGAGGGAATATCTGTATTTAATAGGATCCTGGTGCATGGCTGTGGAAGAGTGTATTTCTTCCTTATTTTTCTGGTTTTAGTTTGGGAGGACTATTCTTCCCTACTTTCTGAAGTGAGAAATGTGTTACTTACATGGGTTTCCACCTATCACCCTATCTTGCTTGACATCAAGCCTTACACCTCTAGCTAAGGAACACTGGGTAGGGGCCAGTAAGTCCCCTAAAAACTTGGCTTTTCCCCTCAGCTGTGAGGCCAGGGCAGTAATGCCGTTCATTCACCTGACATCAAGTGTGTGAGAGGTACGTATGAGAGAGGTGTGTGATGAGGTGTGTATGTGTGAGGAGTGTATGAGGGGTGTGTGAGGAATGCGTGATGTATGTGAGTGAAGGGTGTGTATGTGTGAGGGATGTGCAAGGTGCCTGTGTGTGAGGTATGTGGTGTGTGTGTGATGGGTAAGTGTGTGTGTGAGTGTTTGTGCATGAGGGATATGGGGGTATGTCTGTGTGAGGAGTGTGTTTGTGTGTGTGAGTGAAGAAGGAGGTGAGGACGGGGTGGGAATGTGCTTCTGTGCCGTGTATATGCAATATTCAAAATCTAGCCCAGATCTTCCTGGCCTTGCCATGGGGTTACATCTTTACAAACCCATCACAATTGAAAACATCGTAAGCTGAAAACGCATTTAGTACAGCTAACCTACCAAACGTCGTAGCTTAGCCTAGCCTACCTGACACATGGTCAGGACACCTACTTTAGCCCACAGTTGGGCAATATCATCCCACACGAAGCTTTTTTTTAAAATGAAGTGTTGAATATCTCATGTAATTTGCTGAAGCCTGGGCTGAAGGTGAAGACCAGAATGGTTGTACGTGTACCAGTTGTTGGCCCTTGTGATCATTTGGCTGACTGGAAGGTGCAGCTGCCCCTTCCCAGCATCCTGAGGGAGTATGGTAGCACATATCACCAGCCTGCGAAAATACCAAAATTCAAAATTCGAAGTACAATTTCTATTGAATGTGGATCACTTTTGCATCATCATAAAGAAAAAAAAAAAATCAATAAGCCAAACCACTGTAAATCAGGGACTGTCTGCCCGTGGAAGATGCTAAGCACGAAATAACAATCATGAGTTAGGATTAAATAAGCCAGAGAGGAGAAATGTACTCTGCCTTCGTCATCATGCACAAGGAAGTTGAGGATGAGGCAGTCTTCAGCTCTGCAGAAGCAGGGTTGCAGGGTAACGCATGGCTGTGCTTTCGACCACTGCACTAATCGAGGGGGCAGGGGCGTGAACAATCCCAGGATACTAGCTCTGGCGAGAACCTCAAGATAATCTCCCTTGATCTCATCACTTTATGATGAAAAATGTGTGTCCCGGAGAAGAGAAATACTCAAACTCACTTAGATTATTAACAGCAGAATATTCATTAGAAACTGAGCCTTCTGACTTCTAGAATGTGCTTATCCCATACAGCCAGAGCCTAGATATTGATTTTCAGGTTAACCAGAGCGTGCTTCCCTGTATAACTCTGTTTCCTTAATCTCCCTTAAATACTGCTTTCATTACATTAACTGTCTCCTCAAAACCTTCAGCAGCTACCCACAACCTAAAGGGTAAAGACCAACGTCTCTCCCTAACATGCTCAAACTTTGAGACCCAGGCAGCATTATCTTTCACTCTCATGTTGTGTGATCCACATCTTTGATAGCACCCTTCCTCCTTCTCGATCACTTGCTCAGTAAGATCTCTTGCTCAAAACTCAAATCACAGCACATCAGCTCACAGTGATCTGTCATCTCGCAGTTAGTATCTTTACCTCATTTGGCGATGATTACACGTCGCTCTGAGCTGTAGATTTATCTGTACTGTCTTCTTATAGGGCTGAGACCTTGTCTTATATTTCTTCATATACTCACAACACCTAGCCCAGTGCCCTTGCCCATAAGAGATACATAAATAAGTGTTAAATATTTGATGTCTAGTGAAATTCTACCGGCACTGAATAGTCATTCCCAAGCTTTCCTATTCCTTTTGATTGTCCGCTCTAGTTCTAGGTAAAATGAGGTTGCTAAGATGTCAGATCCCTCTGGCTACAGTTGGGTTCTGTACCCCTGTGCTACCCAGGTCCAACACCTATGGAAGGCACTGGAAGATAAATATTCCTATTCTTCAGTTCTAATTGCTTCACAGCCTTCACTTACTAGTACTACTGTCTTAAACTATACTGCCAAAGAAATTTAGTATTATGATTAAGATTTAAGATAAAGGACTTGGATTCAGGCCATACTGAATTTGTGTTCTGACCATTTTATTTACCAGTTGTGGTTTGGGATTAACAGTAATCTCTTTATACCTTGGTTTCTTCATCCGAGAAATGGGGATAATTTTAGCAGCTGTAGTATAGGGTGATATGCAGATTAAGTAAGATAATGCACACAAATCATGTAGAATAGTGCTTGACATGTAACAAACATCCCATAAAAGTTGCTTTTCTGAGTCCTTGTCTTACTTCATCCTCAATTTTGGGTCACTCTTCATCAAAGTTCTCATAAAGATAGTAATTTGGTTTTTCTCTGTCTCAATTTTTATTTTATGAACCCTGAACTTGTTTTGATCTTGGGCCACCTCTTCTTTAATACTGACAACTACCATGCTCTCTCTGTGCTGACTCCTGTCTAATTACTTCTTTCCACTGTTTCTGATGCATAGTCATGGAAGAAGAGAGCTCTGCACCAGGTAATACGGAGCATTTCAGATACAATTCCATTCATGTGGTTGTGTGTTGTGACTGGCCAAAAAAGGTCTACATACATGGGATGGAATTTAAAGTATACATTGGAGTATCAAATTAATTCCACATGTGGGTAATTCATCGATTTTTCAATCAACCAACATGTGTGGTCTTAAGACCCAACTGTATTTAATAACTTGAATTTGTGGTCAAGAGGATGGGCTCTGAAGTCAGACTTCTATTATTATTAGCTATAACATTGAGAAATGTATTTAAAATCACCGTGTCTTAGCTGTCTCATCTGTAAAATGGAGCTAATGATAGGACCTACTCCATAAGATAAAAGTGAGGAACAAATGGAATACAATGTAAACCATGTGGGAAAACTCCCACACATAGTTAGCACTATTTAGTATCTCTCTCTTTTCTGAAGAACTTCCACTAGTTCTGTAGGCTCCTGAGTGAGCATTTACTTATATATATATATATATATATTTTAAGATTTTATTTATTTATTTGACAGAGAGAGACACAGCGAGAGAGGGAACACAAGCAGGGGGAGTGGGAAAGGGAGAAGCAGGCTTCCCACGGAGCAGGGAGCCCGACACAGGGCTCGATCCCAGGACCCTGAGATCATGACCTGAGCTGAAGGCAGACGCTTAACGACTGAGCCACCCAGGCACCCCCATTTACTTATATTTTTAAGTCACTGACATTAATTTGGTATACAACATTGTCTGATATCTCTTTCAGTAATTGGAAGTTGCTCTAGTTTTAGATACAGCTCGTGTGGAATTAGTGATATACATTCTTCCATACAAGTTAAAAACACTTAAGAAATAGTCCCTTTGTGCTGAAGCTGGTTTCATATTTTCTTCTGGAGAACCTACAGTCTTTTTCTTTAAAGAATCTTAAGAGAAGGATGGAATATTTTATTACAGTGGCCTGGGAAGCCACCATACTAGTTATCTATTCCTACGTAATAAACTAATTAGCTGAAAACAATAAACATTCCTTAATCTCACAGTTTCTAGGGCCAGAAATCTGGTTCAAGGTCTTTAATAAAGTTACAGTCAAGCTGTTGGCCAGGGCTGTGGTCTCAACTGAAGGCTTAATTGGAAAGGAGGAAATCTGCTTAAGGTCACTCACATGACTGTTGGCAGATTTTAGCCCTTGGCCAAATAAGCCTTTCCACGGAGCTGCCTCACAACATGGCAGCTGGCTTCCCCTTACAACATGGCAGGGGATTGGTGAGCAATCCCGGAGAGAGTTGAGAGAACTTTCTCAAGATGAAAGAGCTTCAATCTTTTCAATCTTTTTATAACTTAATCTTGGAAGTGACATCCTATCACTTCAGCCATATTCTATTTGTTAGAATTGAGTCAGTAAGTATAGCTCACGTTCAAGAGGAAAGGATTACACAAAGGTCCTGAATACTGGGGGGCAAGGATCTTGGGGGCCATCCTGGTAGCTGACAGCCACAACCACTTACACAAAAGGTGACCTCTGGAGAGACTTTGTGCACATGCAGCTTTATGAACCTGAGATAAAGAAGGAAGAACTAAAAATATTGTTTAAAAAGACTAAGCTAACACACACACAATTACCTATGATAAAATATCATCTCATCAACCTTCTGTTTTTTTAATTTTTTATAAGATTGATTGATTGATTGATTGATTTTAGTTCTAGAGAGAGAACAGAAGTGGGTAGAGGAGCAGAGGGAGAGGGACAAGCAGACTCTTTGCTGAGCGCTAAGCCCCATGCAGGACAAGATCTCATGACCCCAATATCTTAACCTGAGCTGAAATCAAGAGCTCAATGCTCAACTGACTGAGCACCCAGGAGCCCCTCTTTGATTTTTTATTTTATTTTATTTTTAATATTTTATTTATTTATTTAAGAGAGAGAAAGAGAGCATGAATGGTGGCTAAGGGAAAGGGAGAAACAGACTCCTCGCCAAGCAGGGAGCCCAATGCGGGGTTTGATTCCAGGACCCTGAGATCATGATCTGAGCCAAAGGCAGACGCTCAACTGACTCAGCCACCCAGGGTCCCCCTTTTAGACAGAAGTTACTCTACTCCAGGCTCTGTGCTCAATATTTTATAAACTCTTAGTAGTTACCAAAGAGAACTTTGTAGAGGATATGAGCCTTGAGTTAGGTGCTGGTAATCGGTGATAATTTGCCTGGCCAGGGAGAAGAAAGGAAGAGAGTAAAAACAGCACAAAACTACCTAAGGAATCTGGCCTGTGGCCCTGGTAGGGAAAGGGAGAGAAAAGAAGGAGAATGAATTGAAACAGAGAAGCAAAAGATAGGACTGGCCATTAACTACAGTCATTTTGGGAAGCAAGGTTTTTATACTTCTTATTTGAAATGCCTTAGTTGGAGACAGAGAAAGGGGGTGTGGACTACGCGGCCTTTCAAGACAGACTTGGACTTTGAGCATCAGGGATTCTGCACCAAAGGTCGCACTGATGACAGTGAGAAACATTCTGCACCAGCCACTGTCTGGGCCCTGTGGAGAAGGACCAAGATGGCGGTGGTGGCATGGCCCCCTCCGTGGGCAGAGTGGTTCAGTCCTGCATGGCGCTCCCCTCTGCCCTTCTTCCCTCCAGGCACTAAAGCCCAAACAAGGGCCTGGGAGTGTCTCCAGAACTTCTTCCCACAAAGCCTGGGAGAACTTGTCAGTCGCAATCAGCCACCAGCGTGGGTTCCCCCAGCCAGGCCAGCTGGCGGGAAAGCTGCCAAGACAGCAGATCTGACGAAAGAATTCTCAATCACATTTACATGTGCATGGTGCAGAAAGGGAAAGGAAGGGGGGGAAACCTCTCTGGAATCCAAAAAGAAAGTCACTAACTAATCCACCAAAAAAAAAAAAAAAAAAAAGAATCAACCACAGATTTGTCTCAGATGTTCTCAAATTGCTGTCCTTAAAAGCTCTGCTTCCCCATCTTCCTCCTCCTCCCATCCGTCCAATCGTCCAAAGAAAGTCTCTAATTTTGCCTTAATTTGTGCCTCGGTTGCAAGAACAAAACAGAACGTCACTGCAGCTTTCCCTCCGCCCCTCCCGTTGGCCCCTCAACAGCTGCGCTTCCTCAATGGCCTGATAGAGCCCTTTCTCCGCCATCATTCCCTATTCTTTGCCAAGCTGATCCTCCAGGAGCTGGGCCCAGTGGCACTGGGAGGGGGGAGCCCCGAGAAGGCAGCCTTCACCACCTTACTGCTATACATCAGAGGGTCATATGCACACCAGCATTACCCTGGACCTCTCTGGGAGCCAGTGGTGGCAGGCTTTGGGGTAGGAAAGAGCAAAATGTGAAATGGCCCAAGAGGGGGGGTGACACAAATGCAAACTTGCAAAATTACAGATATCTTAGGCATTTTGCCAGGACCCTAGGGGTAGTAACAAATTTGGGTATTTACATCATTTTTGAAATAAAAAATAAACACACACAGTCTCCTTACTTCCTCCTAATTGAATCCTTTCCAAACATCAGATGATACATTGTTTCTCTGTTGCCTACTAATGGGGATGGGGGGGGCCACGGGGGGGGGCGGGGGGGTTATTGTTCTCAGATACAGCATGGGCTTGAACCAGACAAGCCCTTCCTTAGAATCCTCACTCCCCACTCTCCCGGGAGGCTAATTTAAGTCCCCTCTCATGGCCTCCACCCCTGCCTCCACCAAGGATGAGAGTTCTGAGGAGCTTCTAATTAGTCTTTGTAAATTGCTCTGCGATCCTGGGATATAAAGGCAAAGTATTATTAGGAAATGCTGGCTGGGTTAGTAGCCGGCCATAAAAGTCAGATGCTGATCAGCTCACTTTTCATGCTGCAATTATTGGGAATGGTTTGCAAGTGGTTTTATGCGATGGGCACATCTTAAGTCCTTAAGAAAAGCACGGAGCAGGGACCTAGGGACGTACACTTGTGACTCAGGGCGGGTATCAGGGAAGAGAGTTGGCAGCCAGTTAATCTCTGAGCTCTTGCCTGCACGAGTCAGAGTCTAGCAGAATCCAGCAAGATGTCATGGATCTCTGTGTCTTGTGTTCTGCTAGAGCAGTCCTCCTCGCCTCCTCCTCCTACTTTTTGGGGCATTTAGGAAAAAAATCACTTGTGACTGAAACGGGTCCCCAAAAGCAAGTAGTCCCCATCTCATTAGAGGGAGGAGATCCTCCTTATGATATCTAGCCAGACACTTTTGGAGCAAGTGAATATCTGATTTAAGGGCGGAAATGAAATCATTTCTCAGGGGCTCATCTACGGGGTTCATGCAAATCAAAGAATAGAAGAGATGCCTAAGAAATTTAGGATCAAGAACCCTTGATTTCTTAGCCTCACTTGGGACTTATTTCTGTCCATTCACGAAGCTTTAGCTAAACATTTCTGCCTCAGAATTGTTGCGTGATGCGAGAAGCAGGACTCTCCTTGCTCTCTCTTTGCATCTATATCTGCATTAATCAGATATTAATCCACCCCTCCTAGGATATTTGGTGGAGTAACTAATTAATGTTTAAAGAATGCTCTTTGAACACAGAAAAGCACAGTGTCTGAATGTAAGGTGCGATCAGTCTTCTGAAGTGCACATTTGCAAGGGTGATTTTTGTGGAGGCATATGACCTTCAGAAGAAAAATATCCAATTACTGCAGTTTGTTTATTATTTCATGTTAAAACATTGTTAACACAGACATTTTCCCTTAATATTTTATGAAGAAGATCTCAAAGACAGATTTAATATTTTAATATCTATTTGCCATGAGGGCTAAAGAATTAGATCAGGAGAACTAGGTATTGTGTGTGTGGTGGGGGGGATGGTTGGGTGGGAGGGGTACCGTTACGAGGCTTCAGATTTCTCTGAAATGAGTTAAATTAATTCAAAGTGCAGAGAGACTGTCGTCTCTATTCTCCAGGGCCAGTGGGATGGTGTTCAGCTTAGGGGTCTGAATCCAATTGGAAAACCACGGAACATAATCCGTTCTCTTGGAACTGAGGAGTCTGAGAGCGGCTTTCCTCACAGCTTCCCAAGCACTATGGAAATAGGCTAGTCATGCCTTTGGGCTAATCAAAGGGAGCCGGAGAGATGGCTGCCCACACTGCAGAGAGCGACATTTGTGACAGCCGAGTTGCCTTCAAAGCCATTGTCCGAAAGGAAGTCCCTCCCGCTAGAACCGCTTAGAACCTCATTAGCAGGAAGCATGGGCCTTGGTTCACCCACTGGAGAGTGAAGGATTAGCAGACAGGGAACTGGACACAGTGAGGCTCACAGCGGCCCAGGTCTGAGGCAGAAGTGTCACCACAAAGCTCAGCAAGTCTGAGAAGGGACGGCTTTTTGACTTTTGAGGTGTTTGCACAACAGAAAAGTAGTGGCTGGGTTGGGGGGAGGGGGGTGGTGGAGAATGTGACCTTGATTACTATGAATATTATCAATGTGTAAATTACTGAGTATTAACTCTGTACCAAGAACTGTCCTAAGTGCTTTGAAGGCCTTA
Source organism: Mirounga leonina (assembly GCF_011800145.1). Taxonomy (NCBI): domain Eukaryota; kingdom Metazoa; phylum Chordata; class Mammalia; order Carnivora; family Phocidae; genus Mirounga; species Mirounga leonina. Next base: position 26,319,641 of record NW_023270387.1, on the reverse strand, counting down.
TTCGAGCGTTCCTCCCACCACCTCCAAGGTAAACATTACTCTCGTGTTCAGATGATAAAATGAAGGCCTGTCCAGAGTAAAAACAAAGCAAAACAAGTAAGTGGTGGAGCTCCGTTTTAAAATGCAGGCAGTCTAACTGCAAAGCATGGCTTAGCAGCTAAGTTAACTTTAGCAGTATCTTACTTAAATTTAGAAGTGCAGCTACTGCTAGGGTTCTAAAAAAAGCCTAGGGGATTCATTTACATACAGTTAGGGCTCATGGCTGACGGGCGGGCGGGAGAGCTGGACTCTTTCTCCATGTTTCTCATAAGCTGGTTGGTGCCAGTTGGTATAGATTCAGTCCGTATTTCCCCCTCGAGGCTATTCTTGATGTTCATTTAGAACAGATTTTGCCAGCATAGGAAACTCCTCAAAGGTAGAACTTTCCAGCAGTAGCATTTTCTGCATTTTAGGGGCTGAGTAAAACTGGCTCTTTTGGGGCATGTGGAGGGTGGGATTGGGGGGTGGGAAAAGCTTTAGTAGGCTTTTTGATCTACGGAGTTAAGAATTGAAGTCCCTCCCCCTCCCCCAAAAAGAATTGGAGCCCAGCCTAGAAGGGGATTTTGAGATCATCAGGATGGAAAGTCTCTACACAATAATGTCAAAGCCTGTGTTCTTTATGGGCAGAGCAACATCTCTGCTGAGCTAGGATGGCTAAGGCAGCTAATTTGTCTCCCTGGAGAAGAGGCAGAGAGAGGAAGGGACAGGCCACCAGGAGAGCGAGGGCCCAGGGAGAGCCTGTAAGTGATGGTTTTAGAAGTGTGATGTCTGACAGCTCTGAAGTAACTCCCCTCTCCTACCACCATGTGACCAGCCTCTTTGGGGAAAAAGAGAAAGAATAGTATCGACATTTGGGGAAAGGCATCATAAAGAGGTGTCAAGGCTGCCAGAGGGGATGGAAGCCTGAACAGGCAGTTAGGGCAGACCTGTGGAGGTCTGTGAAGAGTTTCAGAAACACAGGGAAGATGAGCAGGCTCCACCCACCAAAGGGATGAGAGACCCTCCTGTGGTTCTGTGAATAGGAAGAGGAAAGCATGGCCCAAAGACTGAAAATTGGAATTTTTCCAGAAAGAAAAAGCATTTTCTTTGAAGACACATGTGGCATTCCCAATATGGCACACTCCTCTAGCAGTAACCCCGGGCCCTACTATTTTCTAAAATTTAACTGCCTCCCTGGATTTTCTGTTTCTCTCCTAACCAAGTATAACTCTATTGCTAGCCTCTTAATGGCAGCCATGACTTACAAAAGAGGGAATTTTTGGGCGCCTGGGTGGCTCAGTCGGTTGAGTGACTGCCTTCAGCTCAGGTCATGATCCTGGAGTCCCGGGATCGAGTCCTGCATCGGGCTCCCTGCTCAGCGGGAAGCCTGCTTCTCCCTCTCCCACTCCCCCCTCTCATGCTCTCTCTATCTCATTCTCTCTCTCAAATAAATAAATAAAATCTTAAAAAAAAAAAAAGAGGGAATTTTTGCTGCTTCCCTTGTGACAGAGGTTCCAAGGGTCCATTCACAGGATGCACAAGAGGCCAAATGCAATAAAGCAAAAAAAAAAAAGATTCTTTAATTTCTATAAGAAAAGTAATCTGATGAATGTGGCAAGTGTGATGCAGACAGTAAGAAGAAATGCTAACTTATATTCCTGACTGCAGACACAAGATGAGGAAAATCTATGGCCCCATTGTCAGCGCCGAGATCTAGGGGCTCCAGAGAAAGGTCAGTTCAATTACAGACTTCTCACTCTCCCCTCTCTTTTCCTTCCATTAACTCTTTCCATCTGTCAAGTGACTCTGTCAAAAGGCCACCCGTCCTGTGAGCTCTCAGCCTTATGCAAGAGCCCTGGTCTACCCTGAGCCCTGGTGGAAATGCTCCTGGCCCTTTGTTCTCTTTCTCTCTGTCTCTCTCTCTGTCATAGATCCCGATTTTCCTGTGCCTATAGCGTGATCTATAGCTGCCCGCAGAGGGCAGGGGTGGCAGGTGGGTGGGTGAGGGCCAGATCACTGTCTGCGGCCTTGCAGTGCTGATGTGTAATCAGGACTCAGCCATACACCGTAATGTGGCCATAAAGACCTCAGAGCCACAGTATATGAGAGTTATGCCTGAAATGAAGTCCAATCTGTGATCAAGCAGCCAGCATTAATGCCACAAATATGTGACAGCGGGCAGAGAAATGACTGATTGGGGATGTTTATCAATATAGGAAGTGAGCTGCTTGTGGCATCCAATAGAGGGGGTTAGCAAAATGAAGACAGATGGCGGCCAATTAGCTCTTACGTTCCTTTATGGCTGCCAATCCACAGAGAGAGCTCCAGTGCTCAACTTCATCGCACACCCCTCCTAGTGGGGCCCTCCAGCTATGTTAGAGACCGGTTCCACCTCCTGGCTCAGTGTAGAACTACAGCTAGCTTCTTAATGGCTTCTTCTGCAAAGGACAGAGGGCCAAGATGTGGTCCAGCACGGCCATTCCAAAGATGGCATTGACGCGCTGGAACTACAGCCAAAACCCTGGGATTTATTCAACTGACTCATAGTGTTTTTCATAAAAACACTGAACACTATGTCAGGAAAAAGACTGTAAAGACCGCATCTAGGCCAACTCTCCAAGCGGTGCAGACATGCCCTCTCTGTCTTTGCCCAGCCCATGGGAAGTATGCCCTTTTCCAAGGTGGAAGTTTTCCCCTTTGTCATTTTATTGACTCTGGATTCAAGAGTTAAAGGTCTTACCCTAGAGTTTGCATCCTCTGGTCCTTAGTAGCATATTGAGCAAGGAGTAGCCAAGACAGCCCTTCACAAGACAGCCCTGCAAATATTTGAAGAGGTCTTATGTCTGTGTGTGGACATGGCTTTGGTTCCCTCAAAGGACCACTGCAGACTCTAACGTACTTTGTTCACACAACGTACACTGCATTCTGTTCTACAATCCCAGCCACTTCAAACCTCTAAGTGTGGTGCAGTCATTAACATGACACTCCAAATATTGTCTGGTTGATTCATAGCAACGCATCGCTGGTAAATGTTTTTGTTCTATGTAATATGAAAGGGGGAAGGAATACCACTCTTGTAACTTGTAAGAGACTGACAATTAGTAAAACCAGGACATGCTTTTCCTCTTCTTTTTTTACTCTACTAAAATGAAATTCTTCAATCCATTAGCCTCTTCCTAATTTCCAGCCTCCATGCTGCATTGTTCCTCAGAGCAGGATTCAGACCAGACACTGTCCACGAAAGTTTCCACCCTGCCTCTGTCTCGAATCAATCCTGATCTCAAGCAGGTGAGATTTAAAGTACGTTAGCCCAACACCTGGACCTCTCCATCAAATGTGACCTTGATTTGGACTTTGCATTTCTTTTGATTGCTTAAATTTCATTTTAGTCCCCAAATCCAGTTTGCTCCTTGTTATGCAGATCTGGCTACTAGCATCCTGTCTTTCTTCCTGTGACTATCTTACTAAGCTTTGGGGCCTTAAGATCTGCAGCCCGGGGTGTTCTGCTTGATGCTACCAAACTTCCCTCCAGAGAAATAATGTTCCTCATCCCTCCTCCTTCGATCAAGCTGTGCACCTAGCAAAGGATAGTCAAAACAATAAATACCCCGTGTGCATTACTAGACTGCATCTGCACTGGAACCCTATGAGGTGGGAAGCTGGAAATATACCTCTATTTTATAGATGCAGGAATTGGGCACAGAGAAGTTAAGAAGCCTTTAGCACACAGCTGGTAAATAGCAGAGCCAGTATTTAATCCCATCTAGTCTGAGCCTAGAGCCTGGCCCCTTAAAGACCATACACTGTGACCTCATGACGAATATTTTCAGAGAACGAGTAAAAGAGTTATTTCATGTACCTGATTCTCTGTTACTGTTCTCAGGCTGGAATTGTTGCCAGTTCTGACCCACCACCCTTTCCTACAGCCATACGCCATGGAATACGAAAATATGTTGTCCTGACATATTAGCCTTTCCCCTAATTCCGTTTTCCAGTACTCAGATCTACCCGAAGGACCCTCTTAAAAAACCCTTACCTCCTGCAGTTGGCTAGGCCATGCCTGAATCTAACGTGAGATATAACATAAACCTATATTTGAATAATTTACTTTTTGAACCTAATTATAAGATATTGCATTTTCCCCACTAAATTCCATCATCTTAGATTTGGCGCATTCCTGCAGCCTGACAAGATCTTTCTGGATTCGATCACCTGATAAATTTGCTTTTCCTCCCAATCATGTCATCCGCAAATTTGATTAGTGTCATCTTTATGTCTCCATCCAAGTTGCTGATGGAAACGTTAAATGATACAGGACAGAGCCAATGTCCTGTGTATCCTGGCAACCCACTGCCTGACATTGATCAATTAGTTGGTCAGCACCTGTTGGCTATAGTGTTCATCCACTTACTAATATACCCAATTTTGCTAGTATTCAGCATAAATTTCTTCATCATTCCAACAAAGCTGTTCCAAAAGGCCTATAAAATGTATTCCTGAAATACCAATTCACTCTGTCTACTACATTTCCCTGGAAGACACTGTCAAAGTCGGAAATGAGGTTTGTTTGACATGCCCTAATATTAATAAATCTAAGACCGTAGAAAATCACTATTAATCCACACTGTGCATTGTAGGAGTCTAAAGAACACCCCCCCCCCCCCACCTTCAGTGCATTGGTTTCTAAGCTGTCTTTTACAGAGTCCTAGATTTTCCTCGAGGTGCTCGAGAGGCGACTGCGGGGGCTGAAGGAGAAACGAAGCAGGCACCCAGACCCTTCCTTCCGAGCAGCTCCACCATTTTGATATTATAACAGTGTCCTATTTTAGATCCTTCTTGGAAAAAGTGAGATGTAAACTATAATTTGAAAACTATTGCTTTGAAGGAGGAGAGCAATCTGTCTGTCTAGAGTTGTACTTGATTATGCTATATTGACTGGTGCTCGGGACACTCGCTTTGCTAATAAAATCAGGACCCCATTATCCACATTCGCCCTGTGCCTCACAGAAGTGCTATCAGAGTCGATAGATAGCCTTAGGACAGAACAACTAAGCAAGTCCATTATTGAAATGCACACATCTAAATGCCCAAAAGAATCCTTGTCATTTTTTCCCAAGCAATCTGCTTAGCAGATGTTTCTCCCATCCCCAAACATTTATTGAATGCCTCCTAGCTACAAGGTATTTTCGAACACATAAATTTCTTCAACCTTTACAACAATCCTAATGAGGGAGATAGGATTTTTCCTGTTTATCAATGAGGAAGCTGATACTAAAAAGAAGTTAAGTGAGTTGCTTACAATCACCCAGCCAGTAATCAAAAGAGCCAAGATTCAAGCTCAGGTTCGATTGATCCAAAAGTCCTCAAAATTTGCCTTTAGGTCTCATGGGGTATTATTATCAGTGCATTGAGATCTAATATTTTTGAGTGTTGACAATGAGCTAGCCACTGTGCTGAGCGTTTATAAAGATTATCACCTTTAATCTCACAATAGCCATACTGTTGGTGATATTACTATGCCCAATTTTGTAGACGAAGATGAAGAACTTTCCCAGGGTAACACAGACAGAAATTGGCAGAGCTAAGATTCAAATCCACATAACCTAACTCCAGAGACTCTGCTGTGAAGAATCATGCTATTATTTATATCAGGGCTCATCTTATTATCAAACCTGACACTAGCAGCTGCCCATTGGCCATTCTTTGAGGGGCCTTGGAAGCTCTAGCTGCTCCCCTGAGCTCTCCTACGTGAATATACTGTTAGAGATGATCTTTTTTTTCTTTTGAGTGAGGCATTGTCTTACATTTAAATGGAAGCAGTCTTTGTCAGTCAGTACAGATTTGCTCTGAAGCAGAGCCTCTCCAAAGTGTCTAGTTGAGAGGAGAACATTGAAGATCGGGGCAGAAAGACAGGTAAGCTTTGATAATCTTAGGGGTGAAGAATAGGGCAAAAGCTCAGACGATGGGTGGAGGCAGGTCTGGGCCACAAGCCCCAAGAACTATGGAACCGGGCACTGTAATAGGAGGGGAGAAGGTACTAGGCAGGCTTTACCATCAGCACGTCTAGTCACAGACTAATCCTGGTTCTTTTGAAAAATGACCCCTTAAATATCCACATCCTGCTGTTTTCTCTCGTCTTTTTCCAACTGTGCTGGAGAATAGTTGAAAGGGATGCAAGCCTGTAGAATATGTAGCCAATGTGAATAGAACCGTGCTCTGAAGCAGGGGGATTTCGGTGGGGTAGCTGTTATTTATGGTCCAAGGGCTGGCTCCCCCCTCCCCTAATTGGCAGGAGCAGAGTGGAGGGAAGGGAGCACAGATCATAACGGCTCCCCTTTCCAGCCCATCTTCTTGATATCATGTCGAAGGCTGGCTTTCTGCCGACATATATATTTCTATTGCCTATTGAACATAAGGGAAGGTAACAGTCCTGAATAGCATCAGACAAGGAATGAAATGAAGTTTTAACCCTGGTAATGTAAGATGCATTGCACTTCTCCTCCTTTTAGAGTATATTTGCCACTTAAGATAATTCGGCTGGAATCCACAGAGTACCCAGTGAGCCAAGAGACAGACAGCAAGAATGTAAACGTACCAGAGAGAGGATATGAGTTATTAAGAGAGAGATGTGATCTAAGGGATGGCCTAACCCTAATTTCCTATACTTTTGACTCTTTCAGAATAGGGAAAAATTAAGCCATCATCATCATGATCATTGTATCATCATTATCAGCATCATCATCATTATTGTTATTATATAAATTCATTATATTATAATGAATTAGGGAAATAGGGTGACAGTAGGAGGAACAGGCTGGGGGTTACAGAAAGGTAGGTCCCGATTAAATTGTTGGAACTCCTAAAGTTATAGCGATTTGATAATGAAACAAGGTTATTTCATTAAATATGTTACTAAGTTAGAATGTAGTACTTTATATTCTTTCAATTTTTTATGCACCTGATTGAAAAGAGCAGTACTAAGCATCTTTATATGTTGTGTACTGTGATATAAATCATGCCATATATTGTTCTTGAGTTCCAGAAACATCTCAACTGGAAAAGAAAAGAAAATATGCCCATATACCCAAAGACATATACTGTAAAAACACTTTAGGAAAAAAAAGTTTTAATGTAACAGTGGGATTCCTTTCCCTGAAGCTGTTTAAACCACGTCTGTATAAAAACCTTCTAGCGTTACCCTAATTTAACCATGTTTTCCTTGCTGCAGTCCTTCCCAGAGTCTTTATTTATTATTTATCTTTTTTTTTATACAAGCAGGGGGAGCGGCAGGCAGAGTGAGAGGGAGAAGCAGGCTCCCCGCAGAGCAGGGAGCCTGATGTGGGGCTAGATCCCAGAACCCTGGGATCATGACCTGAGCTGAAGGCAGATGCTTAACCATCTGAGCCACCCAGGCGCCCCCTTCTCAGAGCTTTTTTTTTTTTTTTTTGCAAAGTTCATTGTGAATCTATCAGAGGAAGGTAGGTTTCATGAACTAGTGACGTATAGAGCCCTCTTCCCCCTTTTGTTTAAAGGACCATCCCAAGGAACTGATGGTCTGGGGAACCATTCTGGGAAACCCTGCTGAAGAACATGTTCTTGCACCAAGCACAGATTGATGTCGGTGCTGCCTGAGGTCTCTTCCGAGTCGGAGAGAACTCAGGCTACTGGGCAGGCAGGGATCTCTTTGGAGAGGGGCAGGTGACCGGTACAGGCTTGCTGCTATTAAAATAGCCCAATGGCCCTAGGGAGTGGAGAGAGACTTCCCTTCCTCCCTTCTTCTCTGCTGTGAGACCAATGCTGAGTGACCAGGAGGCTGCTCCCAAGGCAAATTTGGGGGAGGAAAAAGGACTTTCTAGGAGGGATATGATTGTTTCCTTTACAAAGTCTAGTCCTCTTCCTTCTACCCTGATGTTCTCCTTTTGCCTTTTTTTCTCTCTCATCCAAGACACTCACTATCTATCACAGGAAGGGATCCTAGCAGTTGGTACGTGAATGTAAATACGCACGTGTCTGCATACACACAGACACATACACACCTACTGTCACACACACACACACACACACACACACACTCGGTTGCATTGCTTGGGTCTATCCACGTGGCCCAGTGGGTATACCACAGGCATGGATTCTGAAGTTCCCTCACTCACAATGTATAACCTTGAACAAAACATATCACCAACTATTCAGGTCTCAGTTTATGCAACATAGAAAGACTATGAATGATCCTTTCTCTCTAGGTTGTTGAAAGAAACGCAGTGGTGGACACGAGGAGGCTTTAAAAAAATACAGGGCGTGGACACTTGGGGATTGCTTTTGCTCATGTTTCGTGAAAGAGACAACGCAGTAAAATCATTTCCTAAATCGCAGTCCCTGCTGCAGTGGCGTACCTATAAACCAACCAGAATAAAGTCAGCATTTCACCATCACCTGGTTTTCAAGAGGTGGAACTAGACCTGTCTCCCAAGCACTTTTTATAACATTTGCATAATCCAGATATTGGCCATCTAGCTTCCCGCACCCCCAAATCTGAATTCAGCCCTAGCACCCATATGCTGGAGCCATGAGGGGCAAGACACAAAATTTCATGAAAGAAGAAGAAGAAGAAAGAAGAGAACCCACACCTCTTCATCACGAAGCTGGTAGGAATCTGCTGTGGTCTCCTATGACCCTACCATGTCTGGTGGCTTAAAGAAACCTCTGGTAATTTGAATGTTCCCAGGCAGAAAATACTTCTGACACTTTAGAAAAAGTCTAGAGAAAGGGATAAGCTCATTCTCATCACCAAAATCCAGAGATGATTGAGTAGCCTGTCTTCAGATTCTGATTCTTGAAGAAAAAGTCCCCAATATTTTCTTGAAAAAAATAATGCTATTGGGTATTACTTTAATCAGGAGAGATTTAGGGACAGAATAATGCTGATGAGACAGAGGGTACTTTTGTTGGCTAAAATAATCTCTATTTTCCTTCCAGTTTCTGCCTGGCAATCTTGGGAGAGGGAGCTGATTTGAAAGAAGGGGCCCTGGCGGAGCTGGGCCAGCCTGGGAGAGTATGAATCTACCAAGCAAGACTTTGAGAAAGGCAGAAATTCTTTTTCAAACCAAAAGATTGGAGGAAACTGAAGTGACTGCTTTCAATTGAATTGAGCCCTAACCTGCTGGCTGGGAGTCCCTGCCTTCGTTTTCTTGCCATCTGAACACACCACACAAGCTAATTTATATTGGCTTTCCAGCGTGAGGCACTTTGTGTAAAACATTTCGTCTGTTCCTTTCCACAGTCTTGAAAGGCAGGAATTTTGCAAATGAGCAAACTGGAGCTCAGGGATGCAATGAGAAATTAGCAGAGACAGGACTGAAACCCTGCGTTTCCTGCTTCCGAGGTGACACTCATGGGTCCAATTTTATTTCTAGTAATGTTAAGAAAGCATCTGGGCACTAGCCAGAAGGTTGGGATTTACCAGTGGTGCTGAAGCCCTTTTCCAGCAAATCACCAAGCTGGTTGCTGCTCCCTCCTCTTTTTAGGATCCCCGAGCGCCCTGGGATGAAGAGGGTGCAGAGGTGGGGTGGTGTTCCCCTGACCAGCTCTAACTGAGATCTTTAGCAGGTTCTGGGCTATGCAACCCCTCATGCTGGCCCGGGAGGTTGTGGGGGCATGAAAAGTGGGCAGACATGAGGGAGAAGCCCGGGCTGCCCAGGGCTCTGAGCTCCCAGCCAGGTTGCTGACTGGGTGCCAGGAGCCTGCTTCTCATTCCACATGCGTCCGGGTATGTTTTCCTTCATCAGCAGAAAAGAGTTGGATGTCTTGAGACACTGAAGTTTTCATCTTCTCTTGACTGGGCTCTACAGCCATTTAAAAAGCCTTTGCCTGAAAGGGAGAATCGTGTCACACCTTAATAGCCTCATTTCTGGGGCGACAGGGGCTTTTTAAACTCCCTGAGCCTCGGTGAGGATGTCTGAGCTGCTTGCTTTGTTTGTCTCCTATGTATTTCTATTCAGGGAGCTGTCTCAGGGAAGTCTTTCATTGAGCACACAGTCCACCAAAGGGAAAGAGAAACATGCTGTACATGAACATTCGTGGCAGCTGAAATTTGTCACACGGAAGATCAAAAAGCACAGCCAGGTAAAGGAAGACAAAGGGACGGAAGCAGGGATGGGGGAAATGGGAACACCCAGACTGGATGGGTGGGTTGGAAGGGAAGTGGACACAGTTCAGGTCTGGTATTTATCGCTCTGGAGAAGAACCACGAGCACAAGCTTTCTTTTGGGGCAAACGTGTCCTATTGCTCTGGGGGTCGGAGGGATTGTTGGTTCTGGGATGTACCCACTGTGAGCCCGGGAGGAGGCTGTCCCATATGTTAGGGCACCTCTGATTGGGTCAGGCTGTCCTCCCTAAGAGGGAGGCTGCTCTGCATATGGCCCTGCGCTGTCTGCCCGTCAGTGGGCACACATTCATACGCTCACCTGCAAGGCACTGGGGATGGCTCTTTGTGTTGGCCTGTGTGCATTCAGATGTGTGTATTGTCTCTCCACCCTGCCTTTTCTTAAGCAAGAACATGAACAGAACAGAACTGGCCCCCTGGGGCACGGCATGGTTTCTCCTGCCCAGCCCTCTCCGCTGACCATGGTACCGAGAGACATGGTGTGGGAGGGCATGGTTAGCTCGAATATCTCGGTTCTCCTCAGAAACTAATTATGGAGCTTCCCTCCCACAGTTGCTTCTTTGCCAAAGTGAATGCGAAGAACGTGTCTGGCTTTGTGAGGGATTTGGTTCCGTTTCCAGCTAGATAACCTTGGGCACGATGCTCAAACTTCCTGAAAAGGGTCAGTTTTTCCCTGGGTAAATGAAAACAGGCATAATCTCGACTCTGCAGGACTTTTCTGGGTTCATATCAATATATGTAAATCACCAGGTACATGTTTGGAGCTACTGGAATGTCATTTCATCAGGACGCTCTCCAAGACCAAGGAAGGACTCCAGTTACACCATTGATTCCTAACCCTTCCCAAAACTATGGCTAATTTGTTCCCCGATAGTCAATACTGACTGAGCGCCTGATGTGTGCTGGGCATCATCTGAGGCACTTCGTACAACAGCCTGATGAGGCACTACTGGGATCTCTATTTTAAACATCAACAATTGGAGACACAGAGCAGCTAGGTCACTTGCCCAAGGCTGCACAGCAGGACCGGGAGTTCGCCAGTGGGAAGGCCATGGCTGCTGCCCACCGCATGTACTGCTACGGGACCTTACTGGCTTATTCTGGACCCATCTCCTCTGTTGCCCTGTGCGTTCTGGGGGAGGCAAAAACTGCATCGCTCCTGTTCGTTTTTGAGTCTGCTATGCGACATAATAAGCAACCCCATGTATTGACTGAACAGTTATCGTTTTTAAATTATTATTTTAGCCAGCATTTATCCTGGGGGTAAAGGGCGCCACAAATTCATGACCTAAATAAGGCATTCCTTTAAATGTGTTTTAAATGCATTTCTTTCAAGGTTCATGTAGAGCTTCTGGGCTTTAGAATTTTTCCAGAATTTGAAGAAGTCCAGTTCACGCTCCTCTTCAGGCATTATTGGTGTCTGTCATCTGCCTGCTCTGTGCCCACTTTGTACCCCAAAGGGTCTGAATTATCTTTAGTCAGCACCCTGGTCTGCTCAATCAATTGTTTCAGTTGCTTTTCCCTGGCCTGCTTCAGGCCAACATTGTTTTCAGTGGGGTGTGCTCAGTCAAGGTCGGTGAGGCTGGGGGCTCAGCTTGATGGGAAAGAAGAATTCTACTGGGATCGAAGGCAAACAGACTCTTCTTCAAACAAGTCAGGGGCACCAGCTCAGAAACGAGGTCAGGCAGATTGAGGGTCTTCCCGCCTGGGCCCTGGCACCCACAGGGTCCTTGGCACCTCGCTGTGGGCCTTGCACTAACCTGTCCCTCTCCCGTAGATGTCCTGCCTGCCGGTCTTCACAGAACTGGGTCTTATTTCCTTCAGGTTCTGCTCCTACCACATCCCTTTCGATCTCCTTCCCAGTCCCTCTCCACGTCTTACCCTTCTTGATTTTGTCTACTGCCCTTAGCGCTCTGAGGCTATATTACTTATTTGTTTGTGTGTTTATTTATATCTGTCCTGCTCATTGCTGTGGCTTTTTGCTCAAAGGATGTGTGGCGTTGAACAGTCACGCAATACATGATGCAGGAATTCAAGGCACGGCTAGTCACACACCTGGATCTATCCCAGCAGGGTGAGCCCCTGGAGATCTGGGACCATTGGCGACTCATCTTTGCTGGCCTCGTACCTCGCATGCCTCCAGGGCAAGAAATGCTTCGAGAGAGGAGTGAACGAATGACTGAAACTTTGAGATTTGGACAGCAAAGGTGGAAGGCAGGACAATGATGAGCTGGGTGGAAGATGGTCAGACCTGTCCCCAGAAACCTGTTGGTGACCAGGGATAGAACCAAATAACAAAGAGGGTTTCTGGAACCCAGGTAAGGAGGGGATGAAGAGAGAGTCAAAGAATTCCACCCACTTCATAATATCCTGGAGAACTTGGGGAAAATGCTGATTCAGATGAATACAGCCTCGGAGGTTTAGACCCAAGAAATTTCAGGAGATTCTTTGCACTTTGCAGTGGGAGGAGCTCTGGGTTAGAAGACTTGAGAGAAAAGATCAGAGAGAAAGGAAAAGTGAGATAGACAGACCAAATGACTTCTGCGAAGAATGCAAGAATTAACGGAGGGAAAAGCCCAAGCAGCAAGGTGAGCTCGCTTGCGGCTGCCTTGCGCAGGGACCACGGGCCCATGAGAAGTTCAGCTTGTTCTCAGGAGAATGGCTCTGAGGCTGGGAGTGTGAACATGGGGCCTGAGCCACGAAGACCTAGGTTTCTTGGAGCTGGAAAAGTGAAAGAGAGAAAAATCTGATCCCTAGGTACAGGTGAGGAGAAATTTTAGTAAATGACAGTAGGAAAACAGGGGGCACCTGAGAAAGACACATGATGTGCTGACTCATGCTGCAACATGGACAAATCCTGAAAATGTGGCGCTCAGTCCGAGGAGCCAGACACAGAGGCACATGTTGTCTGATTCCACAAATCTGAAATGTCTAGAATAGGCATTATTATTGCCTTGTAGTAGATTCATTCAACCAGTAGTTACTGAGCACAGACCAAGTGCTATGCTACACATATTTGTAAGAATTTGGGTCCCTGGGACCTTGGTGACGTTCCATCTCTCTGCGCCCCACCAGCCACGGCCCATGCCAGCATTCTCATTTTGGTGGATGAATGGGACGGATCCAGGAAACATCTTTGCAAAGTTGTTTGGGGACAGAAACACACATCACTTCAGCGTTCACCCAATCGAGCTAATGTAGGATCACATTTGCTTTTAGAATGATTATCATTTCTAAAACCGAATAGAGGGCGCCTGGGTGGCTCAGTCGTTAAGCGTCTGCCTTCGGCTCAAGGTCATGATCTCAGGGTCCTGGGATCGAGCCCCGCATTGGGCTCCCTGCTCCGCGGGAAGCCTGCTTCTCCCTCTCCCACTCCCCCTGCTTGTGTTGCCTCTCTCGCTGTCTCTCTCTGTCAAATAAATAAATAAAATCTTTAAAAAGAAATAATAAAAAAATAAAACCAAACAGAACTTTAAAAAAAACTATTTAAGGTAAATTTTATTACTCGTGAAATGAAAGGATTACAGGTCAGGTCCTAGCAGCACTTCCAGTGAGAGTTTTTTAAGGATTTCGGAGCCGGAGTTCTTTGAAATGCCTGTGACCAGATTCCAGGTTTTTCCTAAGACCCTTACCCCAGCTGGTCCCTTTCCTGCCCCCACCCCAGACTACCTCGCTGGTAATGAGGACATGGCCTGCTCCTTCCTGAGACAGACGGGAGCAGAGCATGAAGCCTTTCTTTCGAACCCTACCCTTCTCACCAGCTTGGCCCTATCCTCCCCAACCCCCTGCCTTGCTCTGCCCACTGTGAAGGCAGAACTTCAGCTGAGCCATTTTTCCAAATCTAAAATGTGTGGCTTCTCTGAGGAACTGCTCTCACTTCTAAAGGCTCCTCCATTCAAGGTAGTACCTGGCAGGACTTCTAATCACAGGCAATTGATATTCTACTGAGCATCTTTGGAAAATAATCTGCAAACAAGAGGCTGCAGGCTATCAAAGTCTCTTTCTCACTTCCTCTTCTCCCTCTATCTTTTTTAAAAAACACAGCTTACAGCTTAATAAAAATACAACCCAGGCAAGAGCAGGAAACCTTAGCACGTTGCCCAACAATATTATCCTTTTAAGAGTTTTATTAATCGGTTTAAAGTTGTACCGCATCTGGCTGAGAGGTGCGATGTGCCTTCCCCCGCCGCCAGGACTGTCCATGCATTTCAGGAGTTGGCACGGTTGCCTCAATTAACAGAATGGCCGGGAAAAGAGGGTCAACCTTGCAAAGCTCAAGACTCACACTGTGTGTATGACGAGCTGAACAGCAGTTTGGTCCTCCGGGTGCATCCCCCTTGCACCCAAGACACACACACACATGCACACGAGCACACACTGCAAGCAGGCACAACAAGACTGCCTCCTGGAGAAAGGAGCACAGAGGTAGAATAAAGGAGCTTCTGATTTGTTTTTATCTCCTTGCTGTTAAGGCATTTGTAATACATTCTGCAGGGAAGACTCGCTAGCTTGCAGGAACAGACAAATGCATCTGTCAATTTAGCGGCATCGTTTGAGCTCAATCGGTGTGGCGCTGGAGGAGTCCCCTAAATGTTTAATTTCTTCCAGCACCGCAAGTGCTGTGATAGGTCTTATCAGGATTGTATTGACTGCACAAAATGAGACACGGTGTGGAGCGCTTTTCTTGAAGGGAGAAACATTAGAAGCACACACCAGGAACCCATTTAACAGGTTGCTAATAATACCATCTTCTATCGACACCGCATTTTCATTCCTAACCACTTCAGTTTTGTGTGTACACACAGCTTACTCATCCCCTTCTACAACCCAGCATTTTCTAGCTGGGGGCTGATAGGACTGAAGGTAGAACAGAGATGAGACTTCCTGAGTATGTAGCTTGCTTGGCATAAGGACCAAGATGTTCCCATGAGAATATCGACTGATAGAGCAGCCACTGAAATACGCCTACGGTTTTGCTGGAACGGAGTAACTCGAGATGACTTCAGCAAGATGCATTAGATCACTTTTATCAGAATTGATATGCAGAGTTCCCATGGGATTCAGGGTCCTATACAGATTTCTCAGATTTTTTTTTTTTAGCACGTATGCAAAATAAATCAAATGTATGATTAATTTTTGCTCTAAAAAACGTGGAACATAGAAGTACTTATTGGCTCACACGTTCATTCATTAAATATTTATGGAATGCCAACTAAGGGCCAGGCACTGACCTCAGTATACTTTTAGACTAGAAGGGGAAGGAGCCATGAAAACAAAACTGCTCCACCCAGCGTGGAGAATGCTGATGATGGTGTCACCCCCAAGGCACTGTGGTGACACAGGGGAGGAGGTGACAGGCTCCAATCACCTGAGGAGGGGGTGGAGGGCAGGGAGCAGACCCAGGAACGTCACTGAGGAGAAGCTTGACCTGAGCCAAGAATATGGGGTGACTTCTTCCAGACAGAAAGTGGGGTTAATGCCACTCCGGGCAGAAAGACAAGCACGAAGAAAGGCACAGAAGAATGGAACATGACACGGTTGGGAAATGAGAAGCATTTTGTTGAGGCTGGAGGCAGACTTTGAGAGGAGGTGAGAAATCTGTGGAGAAGTCCATCTGCAGGAAGTCGTCACAACGGCCTCAGTGCTATGGTCAGACGGCTCCTAATCACTCAGAGTCATTGTCCTTCTCACCACAGGCGCCCTGTCCATGTCACTTGAGACGCCAGAAGGCTCAGAGTGTCATACCCTGCGAGGGTACAAGTTACAGGTAGTAACAACCCAGCAAAGGACAGGTCTCGGGGCCTGCGTAGTATATACATGCGGTCGCCTAAAGAAAGTGAAGGATTTAAATGACAGAAGGAATGTGTGTGTGTGTGTGTGTGCGCTCATGCTCATGTGGTAAGAATATTCTTGAAAGAGGAATGTGGGACGAAAGACTCAGAGAGGAAACTGAGTATAAAAGTTGGGAGTTGGCAGTGACATCCGGACTAGCTGCACAGGATGAAAGAAAGAGGAAGTGAAAAGCTCTTTTTTTGTTAGTCAGTTTCTTCCTCAGAAACAGAATCAACACCAACCTTCCAAATCCAAAAAAACGCGCCCAGACACAAGGGGCCTAAAATACCGAGGGAAAGCCTTGCACGAATGTTTGCTCGCAGCTCTGAAGCTAATGCGCAATTACAGGGTCCCCAGAGGAGCGCAGACTAATGTGACTTTCCGCGCAGCCCGAGGTTATAGGGTCAGGGAAGGCTGTTTGCAGGGGAGAGCAGTGGAAGCTAGCGCCTCTCTGCCTCCACGCAGGAATATTTCCGCCCCTCAGTAGTGCAACAACCTATGTATTGCAGGCTGTTTGGAGAAATCCTAGGGGTTTGCTGGAGGAGCTGATGAGAACCTTAGCTGGGGGGGCCAGGCGGCCCACGAAGCCTCAAGGACAGGAACAGAAGCGGGGGGCAATGGCTGTCAGTGCCTGCCTGACGCTATTTTTATCCCTGAGGAACACGGGAGCCATTGTCTTGAGGGAGGTGGCTCATCTGACACAGTAAATTTGTTTGATGCTTTTAATAGAGAGGGCGCCCAGTTATTTGAAATCAATTCAAGGATAGTGTATGAAGTCTTGTTTCTTAAAAATACTTGGCATTTGGCTTCTATGCTGAGCCACAGAAAGTGCCCAGAGCTGGGCGGTAAAGGGCAGTCGGTGGAACCCAGTGCAGGGGCGAGGACCCCACGGCACAGGGAGACCGAAAGCACAATCAGCAGAGGTGTTGCCCCGGCCCACCCCAGCTAAAGCCTTGACCCCCGGGGAGAGAGTGCAAAGAACAGGGACGGGAGAAGGGGCAGGGGGAGAGCAGAGGATACCCAGGAAAGATGGCAATCCAGGAAGATTTTCTTGCAGTCTTCCATCTAGACAACGTCGTCCTTGACAGACGGTACATTTTTCCCCCACTACCTGGTAAATGACTTGGAATTAAAATTAATATTTTTTTTTTCTTCAGAAAAGAAATAATTATTAGCCTCAGCCACAAAATTGGAGTTAAGGCTCCAGTGATATAATAATAATAATTTGCACTCACGGATTCTTTCAAGCAAAGGTCTCAGAAGCTTTGCCAAACATTAATTAATTAAGCCTTGCAAATTCCCCCCAGGAGGCTACCTACTATTATCTCAGCTTTCCAAATGTGGAAACTGAGTCTCAGGGAGGTGAAAGTGATTTGCCCAAGGTCACTGTGGGAATGAGAAGCGAGACGGAGATGGAAATTGCAAAGGCTGCTCCATGCCCAGATTTGGGGGAGCTTTGTGCCGCTTCTCCCTCAGGGGTGCTGGCGGGGGCTGGGTCTGTGGAGGTGGGAGCAGGGGAGCTGGCTGGCGCCTTAATGCATATGCAGGACTGAGAGAATCTCAGTCCACTAAGCACCTTTAAGGTGGCAGAGAAAGGCTCCCCCAACTATCAATTTTCATTTGCAACACTCAGGCTACTTGTGACTAGGTAGGGCTCTGCTAAAATTTGGAAATGAACAGGGGGAAAGGGGTAGCTCAGGGAAAACCTGAGGATAAAATGCTCCAGGGAGAGCTCCATGGAACACTCTTCATGGGATTATTTATACCTGACCTCTACTTTTGGCTTCTACGGAGCTGAAAAGTGAGGTACACCAAGGAAAAGAGGGTGGGGGTGAATTTGAGACGGGGGGGTGGGGAGAGGCCTTCAAGGAGGTCTCCAGGGTGCCTGCTGAATCTCCTGCTTCCACTCACCATGAAATGCCCCCGGATCTGCCTGGCCTCCTCCAGCATTGGGTGGGAAGGCTGTTTGCAGGGGAGAACAGTGGAACCTAGCGCCTCTCTGCCTCCACGCCTGGTTTAGCAGCTGACAAATACCATCACTGAATTCCCCACCCTCTCCCTCACCCTCCCATCTTGGGTGCTGCTGACATATTTTGATATTTCCTCGTGAGATTATACTTCACATAATGAATTTGATTCTTCAATTCTTTCTCTCTTTCCCTCAAAACTCTGCAGCTTCTGAGAGTTTATCTGCTGCAAGATGAATCGCCCAGAGACTCCTGGTGCATCTTTCTTTACACTTCACCTCCCCCACTACGGATGAGAAATAGACTTTTCCCTCATCCATCATAAGTCAGCATGACAGGGCTGTCGTTCCCCAGGCCCAGCTCACTGTATCATCCTTCTCTCTGTCCTGCTTCAGTGCGTGGCCGGCTTGCTTGGGAATAGTCAAGACCTTTACAAAATACTTTAAATGGTAGTAGAACGAGACCCCCGAATAAAAAATAATAATAATGATAATAATAAGAGGGAAAATGAATTTAAAAAATAATAGAAAGTGGTTTCCAAATTTCTTTTCTCTGTGGGCTATTCTGTTTAAGTAGGATATGGTGAAATTCTAATAAATCCGTCTTTTTCCTGACGCGTTACCAATCTTCAAACATCCCTAGAGGGTAAAGGGCAAATCCTGTTTGCCTGAGTTTGCAGGCTGGGGAGATGAGACAAAAGGAAGCGAAGAGGCAAGGTTAGAACGCAAGGCCAGAGGAATTCGGGGAGAGAGAGGCAACGTAGCCATGGCCCCTGTGTGGTGGGAGGAACGAATATAAGTAGGGTACCGACAAATAATTCCATCACTCCATCTCCTGCCTGTCTCCCAATGGAAACTGAAAGGAATAAAAATAGATTTAGATTTTAACAGAGGAAAAATCCATTTGTAATGCTGAAGCGAAAGGTCGCGGGACTGGAAGCCAGGAGACCCAGGTTCCAGGCCAAGCTCGGATGAAAATGACTGAAATGAACGTACCTAGTCTTTAGCCTTTGTGTGGATAGGGGGCTGGGGGCTCAGGTTCTCATCTCTAAAATGAGGGGGTCCATCTGGAAAACCTCGAAGTCTTTTCCAAATACTATGATTTTCAGGTTTGATTCTTAACAGGGTCCTAGACAAAGTTACCAAGTAGAGTTTAGGAAAGCTGTTAGAGTGAAGGTTTTAAAAATCAAAATAAGCCTCCACTGTGGGCAGATTTTGACTAGGGCATCTCTGTAATGTAGGACAAGCGCCGAATGAGCCCAGCTGGTGGGCCAGCAGCCGTCCCCATAACCCAGACAGTAGCGAGTCTTCTCTTTACCAGGACAGGGTCAGGAGGACAGCCTTCTGGAAAGGTGTCAGCAAACCCTCAGGCAGCTCAGTCCGGGGTGGTCCATCCTCCATTCTCGTAGACATCATGGAAATGAGCAAGGAAGGCTATGGAGCCTCTGCCAGCTGTGAGGGAGTGTCTCAGCCGGCTGCCATGCAAAGGGCCGGGTTAGGGAGAATGCTCTAGGGGCTGCAATTAAGTGAGTGGTCACAGCTTTTGTGCTTGCTTTGGTCTCCCATAGCGAGCTCCTGAAGATTCCTTCCACTACCTTATCACTCTCTGCTTCACGGATAGCCTGGGCAGGGTGAACCTTTGCTTCCAAATGTTACTGGAAGATTTAATTAAGCACCATTTGAAATTTTTGAATGGAAATTACCGCATTAGTCATGATTATTATCCATTTTCTTTAAACATAGGGCCAACTGCTAAGCTGTTAGGCCCAAGCATGGAAATTACAAAAATATTCAAATATCCATTATCTGAGACTCTGTTTGCCAAGCATCCTATCTAATCAGGGAAAGCCTGCTGGAACAGATGGGCCTTACACTGTGCCCTATAAGCCAGGAAACTTGGACATGTTAGAACCGAGTGAATCAAAGTGCTAAATGTTACCGCTACTACAAAGAGCTCATTTTCTCCTCAGCAAAAGACTGGTTGTGCTCGTTCTTTTCAAAGAACACACGTTTCCCACCTGCGCCGAGTGCTCTGACTTCTCCGACACTGGGCCAGGAAGGGAGTGGTCCCATTCCTGCGGGACAGAGGCCCCGGGTCGCACTGCCTGCAGCCGGGAATCTTGCCTCCGGAACTATTTCCAGGTGATGGGAACCATCAGCGTCAGGGGTACTGGGAAGACAGAGCAGCCTTGCAGGAGAGGGCTGTTCAAAGCTGCTAATGCAGGTGCTTCAACAGAGAGAAAGTGCCTTCATTTCAACTTTATATTTATGAGTAGTTTACAGAAAGCTTTGCAGCCAAAGGAAACAAAATTGGTAAACACAGTAAGTAATAGATTCAACAAATATGGCTAAGGATAAAGAACTAATTTACATTTAATGAGACAGAGATTATTTATTAAATAAGAAATGGTTGTGTTTCTGAAGATGGCCTTAAAGGTTTCTCAGAAGAATACATTAAGCACCGAATATAGCTTTTCAAATTCAAAAGATGAGACTTGAGGAGAGGGGGAGGGGAGGAGACGGGAATGAAGCAAGAATGTAGGGAGCTGATAACTTCTGGAACATAGGGCACATGCCGGGCTAGAACTTAATGGAAAGCAAATTCCACAGAAGGTTCCCTTCCTGGGACATCATACCACAGGCTGACTCTACGACATTGATCTTTTTTTTTTTTTTTTAAGTATATAATTACTGAAGAATTTATGGCACGGTGGGACAAATATTCTGACCCTGATCCTGTGTAATGGATTTTTGAATCAAAATCTCTGCAGCTGTGTTTGCAACTATGGAGATATATGTTAGTTGCTGCTATCTATGTAATTTCTAAGTGAGGAAAAACTAGGGCTTTCCATGTAGAAAACTAGAAAACTCTCTAGCATCCTATGACAGATAAGACCAAGCAGAAAGTGTGACAGAATAGCAAAGTTATTTCTGTTTGGGATTTGCAAAGACCAGCTGAATCACAGGATTTGTCTGAGACTCTTACCTGTAGGATCTCTTAAAAGACGTGTGGTGTAGCAATTTTCCTCTTTCATGTTAAAAGGTAAATCACTTTTTAAACTTGCTGTTTCATGTCTTAAATGGCACCATATGCGGAGTCAGAACACCTGAATTTGAATCCTGGGGGCCACAAGCTAGGGATGGTAGAAAATTCTAGTTTTTACCAGATCTTCTTCTCTTCCTTTTTTTTTTTTTTTAAGATTTTATTTATTTATTTGAGAGAGAGAGAATGAGAGCGAGAGAGCACATGAGAGTGGGGAGGGTCAGAGGGCGAAGCAGACTCCCTGCCGGGCTCGGGACTTGATCCAGGGACTCCAGGATCATGACCTGAGCTGAAGGCAGTTGCTTAACCAACTGAGCCACCCAGGAGCCCCTTCTCTTCCTGTTTTAACAGCCAGTCTGCATTTCCCATCCACTTTTGCAGTTAGGTCTGCATGTGAAACTGTCTTGACCAATGGGATGAGAGCAGAAGTGATGTATTCCACTTTTTTTTTTTTAAGATTTTATTTATTTGACAGAGAGAGACACAGCGAGAGAGGGAACACAAGCAGGGGGGAGTGGGAGAGGGAGAAGCAGGCTTCCCGCAGAGCAGGGAGCCCGATGTGGGGCTCGATCCCAGGACGCTGGGATCATGACCCAAGCTGAAGGCAGACGCTTAATGACTGAGCCACCCAGGTGCCCCTGTATTCCACTTTCTGATCCTGTGTTTAGAAGGGATAGGTGTGTGATTCCCTGCTCCCTTATTCCTCCCTGCTGTTTGGGTTGCAGATGTGATGGTAAGTGCTGAAGCAGCCACTTTGAAACCAGAGGTAAACCTGTGGCTGTCAGGATAACTTCACCAGTCCTAGGCCATCTACCTTCTTGAAAGAGAAATACAGTTCCACTTTGATTAAGCCACTGTATTTGGAGTTGCCTTGTTAAAGCAACTCAGCATATATCTTGCCTAATATAGAACTCAGTTATAAAGGCCTTTGAAACTAAGATGTCATTTTACACATTTTGCTTCTATTTTTAAATACACACTTCTTAAGGGTCAGGTGTATGTGTAATAAATTTGAGACTGCGAAGTGAACATACCATACTCTTCCCATGTATATTAAGGAGAAGGAGAAGAGAAAAGTACAGGGGAAGCAAAGCAGTCTCCTTAAATGTAAAACAGAAAGCCAGTTTATTGCTTTACCAGAGAACTATCAAGAAACACCAGATTGAAATACTAGGATTAGTTGATAGGCCTTTTTGGTGTAACATGAAGAATACTATTTGGTATAGCCACATGTTTCACTAAAGAGAATAAGTAGAAAAGTTTTCTATCAGGCTTTTGGGAACATGGTTGAAAATGTACAAAAATGGAAGTTGGTCTGTCAAGAGAAATCCCAGTCAGCCAGAAGAAATGCTGGTCATGTGACATAAACAACACCAGTCTTCTTTCTTGCTCTCTTTCTTACTCACTCTGATTTGCATTTCATAACTACCCCTTCAATTATCATTTGAATTTATTTCTTATTAAGAAAATATTCAAACATTCACAGATAAAATGATAGCATAAACCCCATACATCCACCATTTGGACTGAACAATTATCAAGATTTTGACACATTTACTTATCAGTCATTGTGCTCTCTTTTAGCAGGAGTCACATACGAGGAGAACGGTTCATCGGAAGCCCCAATTCTCTCTCCTATAGGCTTAAGTTCTAGTCAGCGTTTACACAGCCACTCCTGGAAATCCAAGGAGGGGAGGGAGCAGCATTCTGCCCCTTACGTTGACCACTATCCTCTTAAAGATGTGAAAATGATGTCCAGTGGTCCCAATGACACTTGGCTGACTTTACAATATCCTACACTTCAGACCAAGGAAGGGACTGCTTGGTTTATTAGGATACTGCCAACGTCATTAGCAACTGATATCCTCAAAATCTCTAGGGATCTTCTTGGAATGATTTTAATAATAGGATGGGCATATACACAAAAAGGGAGAAATCTTGACAAGTTGAGAATAAAATAGACTTGTAGCTCTAGGCAAAAGAAAAGAGGCAGCTGAGGATTTTGGAATGATAAAATCAGTAGCATTTTTATATAAAACTTGGAGGATTAGGGAACAGACCTCTCTGTCCTTTGATTCCCTGACAGTAGGAATAATCATGGGTTACTGGGCACTTACGAGTATTTTCAATCCCTGCGTTTGAAGCCCAGTAGAATGGGTCTGTTGAATGTGCAGGTGGCTATGTGGAGTCAGGGCTTAGCACCAGGAAGGGCCACCAGGGACTCTGTGCCTGCTCCCACGGCAGCAGGTAGAGAGACTCACCGAACGAAAGAAGGAAACTATGGTTCCAGTTTAGTCCCATCCCTCTACATAGATGGTCTCTCTCGCTCTCTCTTTTTTTTTTCCTTTTCAGTGGCCTTAAGGCAGAATCTCTAGGGAGCAGCAATGGTAGCAGCCCTAAAAGCCAAGCTGTATGCTGCAAAGTGAGTTATGTGTTGGGCTCTAGGGCTTAGCTCTTTTGATATTTCAGTCTTAAGATGACATTTAACATTTGCTCAATGACACAGAGTTGATAGAGAACCACTGGCTGCCCTCATCCCCACTGCCCTGCCCCCCAGCCCACCTAACCTTATCATCAAAATCTCCAAGAAACATCTAAATGATCAGGCACAAGGACACTTGGGTGGCTCAGTTGGTTGGGTGTCCAACTCTTTATTTCAGCTCAGGTCATGGTCTCAGGGTCATGTGATCGGACCTGGCGCTGGGCTCTGCACTCAGTGGGTAGTCTGCTTGAGATTCTTTTCCTCTCCCTCTGACCCTCCCCCCATTCTCTCTCTCTCTCTCAAATAAATAAATAAATAAATAATCAGGCACAATTGGATCAACAACAGAATCCCCTACATTCTGGAAGGTGACAGCCCAAAGCAAAGACCCACACACTTCTATGTGCCACATAATAGAGCTGATAAAACATGATCAAAATAATTTCAAAGTGTCTTCCAGGTAGGAGTAAGATAAATCTATTATTGGCTTTAAGTCAGGGAGCCTAAGCTTCCTGATGAAAGGGTTTATGGTTTTATGGGCATCAGAAGTTTGAGCAATTTTAACACTATGATTCAGTCATGATGACAGAAGGAGCCAAATCTCCTTCACATTTGCAAAAAAAAAAAGGACTCTTTCCTTTATGCTACTTTCAAAGGAGAAGCTTGAAGCATAGAAAGGTGAAGTGGATTTTATAGGGTCAGGAGTCAATGATAAGACGAAGGTCATGAATCTGGCTCTCCTTTTCATTCCTCTGAGCTAAGCTACCCAATTCACAGAACGACTCACTAGCTGCAGGGCTGCCTCAGCCACAAAGACATGCGACGGAGCAGTTATCCACCTTGACCATGGCCTCTTCCTCCCAAAGTGGCTCAGATGGACAGATACGATTCATCTCAATATTTGCTTCAGGAACAGTGGTCACAGTGGCAGCGTTGTCTCCAGCCTGATCCTGCAGATCCTGCACGGCCACATCCAGCCTGATGCTGCAGTCACCTGAAGCCTCCCCCGATGCTCGGCGCATCCTAACCCGTCCCCGCCCTGCCCCTCCATCTGGACCTGCACTTCTTGCCACACACACACCCTGTTGGCCCCCACTGTGCCCTGCCTCCCATCCTGGGAAAGCCCAGAAAAACAGAATCTGCTTCAAAACACTAGAATAAGCTGCCCCTGCCTGTCATGGCAGACAAATTACCTGAAATACCCCTTCCCGGGCACACACACGCACACAGCCACAGAGTTATTCCACCATTAGTATTCTGCCCCAGAATGGTTTAAGTAACGGTAATAACTAACATCTACAGCATGGTTCTCTAAGATCTGCATATGATTTCACTTAATTCTCAAAATTCCCTATGAGATAGGCAATTTTTATAGCCTTTTTTACAGAAGAGGAGGCTGAGGCACAGAGAGGTATAGGATTCTGCCCAAGGATTCACAACTGGTAAGAGGCAGAACCAGGCTTTAAACCAGGTACCCCGACTTAGCCATTATTAGACACCATTTCCAGTAAGAGTGCAATCTGAAGTATTAAATGACAATATGCTGCCTTTAAGTAAATTATATACAGATTGTTGGTTTTTCAAATTTACAGTGATTGATAATATTTTGTCAGCCTGCTTCACCCTGTTTGGGGGTAAGGGAAGGACGGGGTACTGACTTTTTGGTTTTAATGGCTCGATCCTTGATGTGGGAAGGTGAGCAGAGATTGGACATCAATAAGAGGCTGATATCAGAGGCAGCTGAGGTTCTAATCTTGCCACTTGTGTTGGCTTTCACATTTGTTTCCAATCTTCCATCTGTTTTCCCGCTGCCTTCAGCTCCAAGGACATATTCTCTCCATGACAGTTCTCAGAACACTAACTTTCGTCCACAAGGTGCTAAGCCATCACTTCCTCGCAAAAGCAAGAGGCTTTCCTCTGACTGTTCCCTTGGAAGCTAATTTACTTCCTCTCAAGGCCTGTGCATAGAGCTAGAGGCTACCAGTCATCCACAAAGGTGGCGGGCATCTTTGCCCCTTTGCCATTTGTAATTCTTCCTTACTCGCTACCCATGGGACCTGGGGACTGGGGGCTCCAGCGCATTGTCACTCCTTGGCATTTAAAAATGTTCTATTAAGTCCATTCCCTGAGGTAAGTGACTGCTCTGGGGGAAACAGATGCTATCAGAGAAAGTGTGTTTTGTGCCCGATGGGGTTATCATCTTCCTGGTGGACAGCACTGATAAAAGAGAGAGAAGTACCTTTCCTGCCTGGGCAAGAGCCAAAAACACTTCTCTCCCCAGACAGCATCTGAAAACCAGAGCTGACAACTGGGCTGGGATCAACTGAGGAAAGTGAGGCAAGAGACTCCCCCCAATGTTCCTTGGACCACTTTAGGCTACACTCATTCTTAATATACCTGCAATCAGGTATGCCAGAGGCTGGACACATGGGGGATCCGTAGGCAATTCAGGATCATTAGTTCATTCTCCTGTACTGGGGGGCCCTGTTCTATAATCCATTCCAACACCGACAAAAGACTTGGGGAACGACTCATGGGTTTCAAGAACTGTGACCTTTAGGAAACTTCCTCCAGTAGATATAATCTTAAGGACAAAACGACCACCCTGTCTAATGGAATTCTGCACCGTTTATCCCATCTCTCCCTAAAGACCCAATAAAAAAAAGAACGAAAAGAAATGGCATGAGGTATAAATTGACTTTGACTACAGGTTAAGAAAAATGATTGTGTTTCTTATATTTATGACATGTGGCATTAACTGTATTTAATACATATTGGTGACTTAGAAAAATGTATGACTTCTTTAAAACAGACAGGTTTCTTGTGTCTTATGAAGCTAGTCCCCCAGAGACACCCTGAGTGGTTTAATTACAATGGGCAGTTGGGACAAATGCCCAATAATCAGTTGCCTCCATTCCCCCGTCAGGAGCAGACCTGGGAAGCAATGCTCTTCAGAAGGCAAAGCAAAGCACATCCAAGTAGATATTCATTTCTCTAAGAAATCAGGGAGTGTTGGGGGGAGTCCAAGTGATTTCTAAAAACTTTGTTGAAACCTAATTGTTCTTGGTATATAGCAAAGTAGTGTTAATATATAACTTAATCCTGGAGAATCTTTTGCTCCTCACTTGAGAATTATTTAAGATAGCAGCCCAGAGAACTGAAAAAGCCAGGTGAAAGTAGTAGAATGGAGGGATGAGAAGTAGCATCCTATATTCCTTTGTACTCATGAGTTACGTCTTTGTAAATATGTGTGTGTGTGTGTGTGTGTTTGAAGGTGACCTAAGTAAACTTTGTATATAAAGAGTATTTGTAGCAACATTTGTTTATAAGTTGTTAGATCCCTGAGCATCTTGAGTTCCCCTGCCAAAGTCGTAAGTAACTAAATGTGTTTGATCAACAACTGATATGTCACCAAATACTGGAGGGACTTACCTTCTTTACGTTATGCCCTAAGCCTCAAACTATCACGGGATCATCATGTAAATCATTTATTGTTCACACATTCATTCAGTAACTTTTAATGAGATCATACTTTGTGGTAAGCATTACTCTGGGGGCTGCAGATATAAATATGGCAAAGCCATTTAGAGGTTTGCATGATCTGAAAGAGAGACAGATATGTCAACACATAATGACCAAAGAACAAGTTAAATTACACAATAAACTTAGCGGTAAAAAGTGCGGAAGAAGAACTCTTACACCATCTAAAGCAGGAAAAGAAGCATTCATAAAGGAGGTATCATTTGATTGAGGCCTTGAACAACTGATAAGTGAGAGGGATTGGCCAGGGAAAGAATGGAATGAAGCTATTGGCAGAAGGGAGAATAACAGGTACATGGGTTAAGAGAATTTGAAATAGCAAGTGGTCAAGTTCACTGGAAATGGGAGTGAAAATGTATGTAGGTGCCAGGTTTTAAATCACTGTGCATGCCGCAAGAGGTCAAAACTTGATTTTACAGATGATGGGGAAGATTTTAAAACAAAAAACCATCACACAGGTTAGAGATTATGCCGTTCTAACAAAGATTGTGGTAGTGGACATGAGGGCTTGGATAATTTTTTTTTTTAATGTGTAGGAGGTGGCAATAAATTGGGTTTAGGAACTAACTGGATATAAACAATAGGGAGGAAGAGACAGGATGATTCTCAGCTTGCTAGCATGGGACATGTGGCCATTCATAAAATTAGAAAACTTTCAAAGAAGGACTGGGTTTGGAGGCCGGAGTGATGAGTTCGGTTAAAATCTTTAGAGGTGGGGTATCTATTGGACATCAGGTGACAGAGGAGTGGAAATGGTCTGTATTCACATTTAGGTATTCAAAATCTTTTCAAAAAATCGTAGAATATCAAATACCTAAAAAGTACATCAAACATGGACATGCAGCTTGATGAATTCTTGAAAACGGAACACCTTTGTCACCACCACCCAGACAAGTCAAAGGACACCGTCAGTACCCCAAAACTCATGGGCTCCCTCACCATCACATCACTCCCCTTGTGCACTAAGCAGAATCCCGTCCTAAATTTTATCATAACCACCTCCTTTGTGGTTTTGTTTGTTTTGCTGGGTTTGTGTTTTGTTATATGCATCCCCAAACATAAGAGTTTAATTTTGTCTGTTTTGAAATGTCATACAGCTTGTGTTCTTCTGAATCTGGCTACTGAAGCTCAGTGTGCTTTGTGTGAGTCATCCTCGTTCTGTGTCTTTAGAATTGACTAATTTTCAATGCTGTTTGACATCCCCTGGAATGAATATACTACAATGTATGTCTTCATTCTACAATGATAGACATTTTCATTGTTTCCATCTTGAGGCTATTTTAAACAACATTGTCAGGAACATTCTTGCACACATCCCCTGATGTACATGCAAACACATTTCTTAAACTAGGAATGTAATTTATAAAGTCCCATGCTTCTTACACTTTGGTAGAAAGGCAAACTATTTTCCAAACTGACTTCCGCAATTTACACTCCGGCAAGCTGTGTGCGAGGCACACATTACTCCATGTCTCACCAACACTTGGTATTGGCAGGTTTCTTTTCTGCTCTTTCTCTCTCTCCTTCTCTCCTTTGCCTTCTCCCTCCCTCCTCCACCCTGTCCCTTTCCTTTTCCCTTCTTCCTTCCCTCCCTTCCTCCTTTACTTCTTTCCACATTCTGGGGAGTTGTGCCTTAGTCTATCATTGTGGTCTTAATTTGCCTCTCCCTGATGATGTTGAATTGGCCTTTGGGGTCCTCTTTTGTAAAATGCCTGTTTAAGTCTTTTGCTTGCTAGAGTCTACTGGGCTGTCTAAAGATTTAGACTTTGATCAAGACATGTGAATTGCAGGACACTTACTTTAAAGGTATCTGTAGCGATCCTAGCCAACAGAACTCTTCAGTTCCCCTGCCTGTTGTGTAATGGCTATGGATGGCCAAAGAGGTCCCGCTCCTCTTTTCTGTTCTTTCCAGTGTGTGGCAATCTTGATATGGGAGGTGAGAGTTTAATCTCAAAAATTAATTAATTTTTTTGCTATGTTTTATCCTGCTCCTTTTCCTCACCTGAAAACTCAGGTTTTGCTAATACAGGCATAGCCTCTGTCATGTATCCCTTTCTCTAATCACAAAGAGAAATCCCCACAAGGACATTTGTGGGTCCTCTCAAGGGCAGGATAGGGAGCAAAGTGACTGTGGGAATAAGCATTTTATCAACAGAGCAGTCTCATGGATAGAGGATTTTTGAGCATCCGCAAGGATGTTAACAGAAGATAAAAAGAAAAAAAAAATAGTTGATGAGTGTTGGTTCATGGTTCCATGTGTTTGAAACACAACGATTTTAACAAAGCTAAATTGGTTTCTCAGTTACAAGGTTTTCTGAAGCCTTTATGCATACTGAGGATTGAATTTCCAAGAGGGTGATCACAGTAGATACCATGTTCTCAAACTTCTTTGACCATTGCAATCATGAGATTTTCTTTTTATTTACTTTTTGAGGAACATCTCACAGTATTTTCCTGCTACATGTGTTTCCTTTTCCTTCAAAATTCATTGGTTTGTGTGTGTGTGTGTGTGTGTGTGTGTAGTTCCAACAGACTCGCTTACTCTTGGCTAACAGAGTAGTCTTTCCTTAATGCGCCACTGTCTTTTTCTCTTGCTGTCACTCTACTCTGTAAAGGTTGCCCGAATCCCTCGTCTTCATGAACTGCTATGGAGTATGGTGCCAGGGAAAAGCAAGGGCTCAAGAGTAAAATGTTTGGGTCTGAATCCGGGCTTTGCCACTGCCAACTGGGCCAACTGAGTAGCATTCACAAGCTACTTTACATGTCTAAGCCCGGTTCCCTCACCTAAAAAGGAGACAGAAGAGTGTCTGTTTCAAAGGGCTTTCTTTCTTTTTTTATTCTTTTTGAGCCTTTATTAATACATTCCATGTAATGTGTTCAGAACAGTGTTTGGCACATAGTAAATATTTAATAAAGTTATTTATTGTCCTTGTCCTTACTCCTGAGTCTTTCGCCAGCGTGGATCCTTAATTCTCCAGATCCAGAGACACATGCTTCCCCTGAAGCCATGCAAGCCCTTCATGGGTGCTCATGGGTCTGCCATGAAATGCAAGTCATTACATATTTAATTGTATGAACATAATTCATCATGCACACACATGTATGTGAGGACACTACCTTCCATAGTGTGTTGTCATTTGAAAGATGGAACCTCATTGCTAGTGTTAGGAGAGGTTCATCATCTTTGGGGCAGAATTTAATTTCCTCCTGTGAATATTTTATCCCCCCCACCCCCAGCTTCCCGACTTTTTACTAATGAAGATTTTTGAAAGGCTGTATGGAACTGCTTTGAATGACCATGAATAACCTCCAATAGAATGTCCTTGACTGAAAACCCTTTCTCAGGGTGCAAGGCATATGAGCACATGGGGCCAAAAAGCTCAGGGTTTCAAAAAAATACAGCCTCTTGTGACTTGGGGGAGACTATTTCCTGTCCTTCAATCAGTTTTGTTTGTCTTGTTTTTTGTTTGGGGGTTCTTTTTCCTGAAAATTTAAGGATGCAATCACTAGTCCATGGCTCATTGTGGGATAATATATATGAAAGGTTTAGCTTAAGGCCCGACATCTTGAAAGCAGTCAAGAACCCTTTGACTCTCTCTCCTGTTCCTTTCTGCCTGTAGTTTCCTCCACATAGAGTGTGACCCTAGACCTATGTTTCTTTATTCACCTGCTTACAATGTGCTGAGGAGGGCTCTCAGAGGCACCATCCCAGATACAGGGTCCAATCCTAATTAAATGTCCCGAATTCTGTGCTTCTGAGCTTCTGCTGCCAAACTCTAGAATGGGATCAGAGAATACTCCAGAGAGGGAGAAAGCTTCCTTTCTAAATCTGCCTCTGAACTTTAACCATACTTTTCCTGGCATCACTTTTTGGGCACTGAGAAGAGTAGTGAATGGTGGGGATGAGGAGCTTTTCTGCTTCTGGGCATTTACTCACCTATGATTTTAACCATCATATATGTACAAGTACCACATAGAAAACAAAGATGCACAAGACATGAATTCTGCTTTCAAGGACTCCCAATTTTGAGGGCAATCAGATCATTGGCTGTGAAGTCCTGTATTACCATAGCTTTCTTACTGCTCCCCTTTCCACATCAGTGCTCCCAATTCCCAGTTATCTGGTAACTGACTTTAAGTTATTAGTCCGTAGTGGAAGTCTGCTATTGGGCTTGTTTCTTTTCATTTGATGTACAAGGTAACTGCTGGATTTAGATTATAGGAAGAGGCCTGGAGGCAATGGGTGTGTTGGATGTATATCACATAAATAAATAAAACACCGAGAGGTCAGCCTCGCATTTCCCCCACACCGCCAGCCCCCAGACTGGATCAAAATGAAGTCTGGATGGGAAAACAGACGTTACTCTACCCATTCCAATGGGAATCAGCAAACTTTTGTATCTCTGGAAGCCTTTTCAGTATCACATTTAATCTGAATGTTATCAAAATTATCATAACTTTATATTTATATAGCACTGAGTCTCCGGGGAGGAAAAAAGACTGTGAATATAAAAGATGATCAAGCTTCACCACTCCCTACTAGGGAGACAAAATACATTCTTTTTCTCTATTATTTTTCTTCCTTCTCCTGACTCACTCCTCTAGGCATCCCCAGGATATATTGCCTGGGGGCTATTTTCTTTCCTGGGTGGGACTGACTTAGAAAAATGCAGAAGGGGAGGGTGGTGGTGGAGGCAAAACATGCTTCTGACCAAAGGAAAAAGTTTTTGCAATGACTTCAGAAGGAAGGGAACTAAGATTTATTAACAACCTAGTAAAATCCAAAACCTGAGTTTCTTGTTTTCCATAGCTAACTGAGCAGTCACTAAAATTCCCAGAGAAGTACCACTCTCCCTATTTTATAGTTGTGGAAAGAGAAGCTCCTTTAAAGTCGGGAACTTACCCCAGATCACTGCATGCGTAGCAGAGGCTGAGTTTGAACCCCCACTGTCTCTTTCCAAATTTCCTGCTCTTTTTGGTGTGACCTTGGAAACAAGTTTGTGACCTTATTCTCATGCCTTCTGGCTACCTACTGTCTCAAACTGTGCTAGGCCTCATAGGTTTGAGAGCAATCAATGATTCAGAAATCCTACTTCTCACCTTCCAAGATTTTCCAAAAGAGAAATGGAATTAGGGCACAGAATCCAAGAACGACCAGTCCATGTGAATTATGTGTGAAGGCACATGGTGAGGTCTGTGGGAGTGGAGAGGATGAGAACATTAATAGGAACAAAAGTCCTAGAGAAGCCTTCTTGGAGGAGGGTTGGAGCAGAGCCTCACAGACCAGAAACACCGAGCAGCAAGCATTATGGAAAGACGGTAGTGTGGCACAAAATCCAGAGACAGAACTAAGGGTTTAGGGACAGGGAAGAAGCAGCCCTGCATGGGGACTGAGGCCAGCCAAGGGGAGGGGCGCGGGGATATACAAAGGGTCCTGAGACCTGGGAGATGGGTTCAGAGGAGAAGAAAGGTACAGCTTGAGAAACAGGGAAACGAAAGAGAAAGGTTCTTCATCGGGGCCTCCCACTTTCCTCACACACCCCAAGGTCAACTAGATTCTCATTGCCTCCTAGGGTCACCGGGCAGCTTTGCCGAAAGATCAGCATGGTGCCGGTCACTCCTGGTTTATTTGGCTGCTCCATTTACGTTCCCCCAGTGGCTGAGGCAGCTGCAGAGGCTGCTGGGTCTCTCTTGCTACCGGGGAATGTGGTGTCACCGGACGAAAAACTGCAAATGAGATACTGGGCAGCTCGGTGCATCGGCCAGCACAGGAAGCATGGGCTGGCTCCGGCGTCTGGAAGACATGACACGGTTGGCGTCGGCCAAGGTTGATAGGCAATTTTTCAGCCTTAGCAGAAATCCCTGCTGTGCAGAACTGTAAAAAGAAGGGCAGGTGTCTATAAATGG
Organism: Mirounga leonina; assembly: GCF_011800145.1. Lineage (NCBI taxonomy): Eukaryota > Metazoa > Chordata > Mammalia > Carnivora > Phocidae > Mirounga > Mirounga leonina. Next base: position 26,286,694 of record NW_023270387.1, on the reverse strand, counting down.
GATGACAGAGAAATGGGACAGTTGTCAGGGATAGAGTGGAATTGCTAATGCAGCGGTGGGAAACCTTCCTCCTATGGAGGGTCACTGACCCACAGAAAAATAAAATCAACTGAGGTTACTTGGAGGTAAAATACAACGTGGTTTCCTTTGTTAAAGAAATACATGATAAGCTTATACTTAACCTATCTTAAAGTGAAAGGGTAGGAAATAGATAGCATTAGACCTGCTTCAAAGAACATTGTCTTGCCTGAAACCCTGCCTGCCTCCCTGCTCTCAGAAAGGAAGAGACTTAACGCCTTAACACAGCACATGATGCCATAAATTATTAGTGTTACCTTTTGATAAAAGTAATGCACGCTCATGGTATAACAATTCAAGTAGTATAGCAGGGTATTAGGTAAAATGTAAATGTCCCCCTTCTTCCTCCCCCAGCTGACGATCTATGTGGAAATGCCATTTGTATTTTCCAGTCTCTTGCCAGGTTCCTGAACATCAAATTCAGCAGCCCTTCCCTGGATCATTTCTCATTGCCGCCCTCCCCAGCCAGGTTAGATTACTTTCAGATATTCAAATGTTCGGGCGCTTCACGCCTCCAGGCTTTTGCTCAGGCAGCACCCTCTGCCGGCAAATCCATCCTCCTACCAGCCCCCTGCATCTTGCGCTCCACTAGGCAACACCTTCAACACAGCTTAATATTCAGCCCAAATGTCACTTCCTTTATAAAGTTTTCCCTGATATGACCCTGTAGTTCTGCTCATCACCTTCTTGAAACCCATCCTCTCCTGCATGTATTTAATAGGTTTTTGATTTCATGTCTTCCTCCCCATGCTGATTCAGTATTGCTTGGGTGTGTGTATTCTTCTCTGTGTTCTGAGCACTGAGCCAGGAGATTGATGCAGACTAAGAACTCTGTGAATGTTGGTGGAATGAATGGATGGATAGATGAGTGGATGCATGAAATGTACCAAACCAAACTGAGAAATGCTCCTTGATTCCTTATTGTAATCAAAAGGAGATGTGAGAGAATGAGAATGATGAGAGGAAAAAAAGGGGTCGAGGAGAGAAAAAATGGAGTAAAGACTTCCAGCCACAGAGAGACATAGAGAAGAAAAAAAAAAGAAAGAAAGAAGAAAGAAAGAGAAAGAAAGAAAGAAAGAAAGAAAGAAAGAAAGAAAGAAAGAAAGAAAGAAAGAAAGAAAGAAAGGCATAAGATCTCATACATTCAAAAAGACAGAAGGATAAGCCATTCTACCCACACTCTCTTATTTATTTGGATCTGTTCCTAGGCATTCTAGAAATGCCACCTAATGACTTTTCATAGTTCTTTATATTTTTTTCATTCTTAAACCCTCAGAGAACCAGGTCTGGGTGGGTTAAATGGAGCAGCCCATCAAAGAAGAAAGTGTCATCTGAATCCCTGTTGGTGAGAGAAGTAATGGTATCCTTATAGCCAGATGAACTTTCTCTAAAAGAAGACGGGGTTAACAAAGAAAAAACTGGCAGATTGAGAAGGGTCTGAAATCTTGCAGCCAAAGATCTCAGATGAGATTTTGATTCCATGGTGCCCTGCTCTGCTCCTCAGATCACATCTGCCCCCACCATATAGTTACCGTGTTAGGTGGCCAGATCATCTGTAAAAATGGATATTTTTACAATCTGGCTCTGGGACCACTTGGAGAGGCCATAACGCCTCTCTGAGGAGGGTGTTTCAAACCTATCATGTGTGTTCTTTGCAATTCCTTACATTCCCAGGGCCACGGTTTCAGGACCTGTTTTGCGCAGGAAAATACTCTCCAAATTTCGATTTAGACCTGAACAGTTGTATCTAATTGCCATGACTCCTGGAACTTGAAAAAGAAAACATTCCAAGATAAGGAATCCTAAGGGTACCACTCCTCCTCCTTTTGTCTTCTTGGACCTAGAAGTGATAAGAAGAATCCTTGAGTCAGGAGAAAAGGTCTAGGGATAGAGGATGGGTAACAGCACGTAGAACCAAGAGGGAAGGGTATAGAACAGGGATAATTCAGTAGTGGAATGAAGCCGCATGTGCACCAGGAACAGAAGAGAATAAAATCAAGGCAGGAACTTGTAAGGAAGAGGAAATGGGAGAAACCCAGAAAAGTGGACATGTCAGCCAGTGATTCAGTCCTGCCTCTGGAGTAGGACTAAGGGAGGCTCTCCCTTTCTTCATCACATTCTTCTGTAGTACTGTCATTTTTCAAAGCAAACTGCATTACTTTGGAAATTGAGGAAAATATTTTCAAAATAAAGGAAATAAATAGAAAAATTTGCTTCATCCTGAGTGCTGGAGAAAGCTGTCTCAGAGCCCCAAGGCACCCAAGCGCCTGCCCCTGAGACCTCTGTTCTAGATGACAGAGCCTCCCCATGTGACTGGGCCGTGTGGGTCGTGTCCTCTTCTCATTTGCCAGGACTTGGGTGAGAAGTCACCCAAGATGTACTAAACATTGGGGGAGGGGCTTTGAGGAAGGATGACATCTCTGCAAGAAACAGACCCAGCCTCTTTCCTGAGAAGAGAGGAGAGGCCACCTGCCTGGCGTGTTTGCTAACATGCAGGAGCTATGGCCTGCAATCATCATTAGCTCTCTTTGGTGTTTACTGACTGTTATTAATTAGAATGAGCAAACTTGGCATTAATGTGCCTGCCATAAGGATGAAGGCTCTTACTGCACAACCATCCTGCCTAAGCAGCTAGACTGGGACTCATTTACCAACTGTTACCGGGATGATGCAGGGGCATGGACACTGGCTGATGGAGTTCCAGGCAGGAGCAGGGTGGGGGTGCTCTGACCTGTATCTCTCTAGAAGCGTAGAGTTAGGGGAGCTCGGCCAGAGCAGAGGGGAGCAGAGCCTCTCCTTAGCTCATGTGGTTGCTGCTAGCAGGCTAGAAGTAGTTTCCCAAAGCAGCCCAGGCAAGCTCGTTGGGATCTATCACCAGACAGAATTTCCCTCTTGTGCAGGACACGGCAGCTTTTTCCACAATCAGGAAGTCACGGAACGTAACTTCCTTTAGGAGTCAGTGGACCGGTGTTCTGTTGCCCTTCAGGAGAGACTGTGCCCTCCGGTGAATTTTGGGAAAAGAGGTTGGCAGTCGGGGGGTAGGGGGGTGGGTATAGTTGCCAAGAAAGAGAAAAACCTTGTTCGGGGTTCTGATCTATCATACAGTACTAATATTCTCCGGTTTCTCTGGAAGAGACACTATAGTGATGTATTTCCTCCCCCTAAAAGATCCGCTTTCAAAGAGGAGACTGCCACCGTCTGGGGGATTTAGAAGACAGGAGGTAGAGGCCATGTCAGCTGGAGAAGGGGGTTAATTTGCTCCCGCATAGATAAGCAGCCTGGGATGGAGAGGGAGCTCTCAAGGCAAAATGGTAAAGTTTCAACTGGTTCAGAAGTAGGGTGCTCGAGAGACGCAAGGTAGGAGAGAAATTCGTCTGACCTGGAGAAGTCACGTGTTCCCCCTCAGCTTCCCTGAAAGAGGCAGAGCGATCCACAAGCATGAGGGTAAGGCCTGCCAGAGAAAGGGCCCCGGGGCTGTGTCCTCTAGGCTCTTGGCCCCTTATTTTGCACTGTTTTGCGGCATCACTCTTTCTTCTCCCAGAGGACCTGGCAACGGGTCAGACCTACCGCAGGGCTCCCGTCTGAGCAGCCAGGGAAATGAGTAGCAGCTCCTGTGAGGACAACGACGGGAGCAGGCATGGGGCTGCGTGCCTCCTCACCAAGTCCTCCTTCCTTCTCTGGCATGTGACTGACTAGGCTGTGGCACATCTGAATGCCTTTGCTTCCCGGCACACCTATGCCCTTCCCGCTGAATCATGAGTGGGACTGTGGGGATTGCGAAAAGTAGGAGAGCTGAGGAATGAGGGCACTGAACGGGATCTGGGTGACCTGGAAATTTGGGGGAAAGGATGGCTTAAGATTTTGTGTCATCAAAGATGCCTATGGTCTCAAAGAAGTCCAAGAAAAAAAAAAAAAACCCTCAGGCAACTCCACGTTTCTGAGATCTCAGCTGCTAAGGAAGGAAGGGCCCCTTTGTCATGGAGGTTTGGGCCCATAAGAGTATCTGGCGAACAACACTTATCATTGCCATGGTGATCAAGTACCAAACCCCTAGAAGTACACGGTGCTACTCTGACAAGGTGCTTCTTTCTGCCTCCCTGTCTTTTTCAGGTGCTACCTGCTCTGTTGGAAATCTAGTCACTCCATTAGGCATTTGAAGAAATTCATGCAGTTGCAAGGCCCATTTCAAATGCCACCTTGATGAAGCTTTCTTGACCCTCCAAGCTAAGCTGGGTTGCTCCATCCTCTGTGTGCTTATTAGACCTTGTACATTCCTTGAATGCAAACAAAGCATCGAAACAGAATGAACAGTCTTTCCCATTTTGTTGTGCGCTGTCCAAGGTCAATATCTATGTTTTATTTATCCCTCCACTCCTCTAGATCCAGGGCCTGGCATGCTGTAGGTACTAATGAATGAGCTAAAGAACAAAAACCACCATGCAAAGGTCTTCTGGAAGCTGCTCCTCTATTAAAAATACACTGGTGTTCACAGACAAGAAAATACATAGTCGATAAATTTATAGTTAATATCGAGCCAAGGCATAAAGAGAGAAAAAATAAAACTTTTCAGGATAAACGTTAAAGTGTAGAGGAAGTAGAGTTGAAACAGGGATTTATTGAGCAGCTACTCTTCACCTGGTGCAAGACGAGGTCTGTAAATATGTCATCAATTTCAGCCTTCACCACAGTCCTTTGAGGTGGCTGTTATGACAGCCATCTGTCCACTCCTTAGATATATACAGGGCTCTTACTCTCTGCTAGCACTGTCTTAGGTGACTGAGTCCAACTCTGAACAAGAGAAGCTGGATCTCATTGCTTGCTTACACATAATCTATAGTTGATTGTATAACTCGGAGAGGGTCGGTGTCTTGCCCGGCTTTATGTATCTCAAAAGGGTTCAGCCAGAATTTAAAGTCAAGTCTGTATGGCTCTAAGGTCTATTCTCTCTCCCCAATCTAGGCTGTATATATTCCAGAAGAGTTGGGCCAGGGAACCCTGATGTTTCCATTATGCAATCAAGAAGGACATCCTTGAAGAGCAAGCATTCTGGGGCCTCCAAATAAGCTTTGTTGATGTTTAACAGACCCACAGTTTCATCTGTCAGTGCTGGGCTTGGTAGTAGGCGTTGGATGGGGAAGGAGAGCAATGCCTCTCTGTCACTTTAAGTCCTAAATTGTCTTTAGGTGTTTGTTTAGAGATAGCATTGGGATGTTGTCTGCCATGCAGGGAAGAACATGGACTTGGCCTCCTTTAGACCTCTCCTCATCAGAGTTACTGTGTCGAGTAACGAGGAAGCACGGGAATTGATTTGATGCCTAATGAATAATCAGCTGCCATCAATAATTGTAATCACTAATCTGGTGCAATTAGAGGCAATTATAATAAATGCAATTTCCTCCCGAGCCACTAACGAACTACAGAAATATGAATTGACTTAAGGGGGCTGGCAGTGATTTATGCGATTGTGAGATCACGAATACCATTATCTTGGTAAAGATTCTTAAAGGAACAAGGTCCTAGTCTGATTTCACTCCAACTAGTGAGAAGATAGAAAATACAATTCCAGAGGTGAGGAGCACAGGCGGCAACTGTATTTCTCCCACAACTAGCTTCGGATAATCCTAGATACCTGCACAGACTCAGCTCAGACTGTCACGTGAAGGTCTGTTCCTGTACATTTTGCTTACTAGAGAGGGATTCCAAGTTTATACGTTCAAGTCTTGAAGAACGAGGACTAAAGCATCCAATCAATTCTGCAAGAAAGGGTGTTGACAGCAACATCTGGTTGGAAGTGGCCTTTGTTATTCCCAAGGGAGGCATGTCTATTGGCCCATTACCCTTTCCACATCCAAATGAATCCCCAGATTTCATACAGATTTGATCTTTATGTAAATTGAAGGACCCTAGAGGTTGTTAGTATCTTATAAATGCCTAAATAACTTTAATTATGTTATCCCCCTCCCAGAAATTTTGATTGGCCATCAGTTTCCTAATGAATCAGCCAGAGACTTTGGAGGGACTCCACAACATGGCCCCAAACAATTGTGACAAGACTGCAACAATGAAAGTGGGAGGTAAGGTGACTGAGCCCCACTTGCTGGGGACAGAGGGCATTCTCAGGATGCTGGCCTTTCATTATGAAAACTGGGAAAGTCTTGGGCAAACCAAGATGACTTGTTCCCACGGAGACACAGGCCAAGGCCAGATAATGCAGGAAGGGAGGTTGGACTCTGTTCCCGTGGCACTTAGAATGAAATTCAATCTTCCAGCCATGGACTAGAAGGTTCTACAAAATCTAACCTCTGCTCGGCTGCCCAACTCCTCTCCCACTGGTGGGCTCGCCCAAAATTCATTTCACATGGGCCTTTTATATTTTCTTTCTCAAGTGTGCCAAGTTTGTTCTTGCCTCAAAGCTTTCCACTCGCCTATCCTTTGCCTGGAGGGCTCCGGAACTCAGATTTTCCCACGGCTGGCTTCTCTTTGTCATTTAGGTCTTACCTCAGATGGCCTCTGTCAAATTAGGCTCCCAGGCATTTGCTGTTACATCATAATCTGTGTGTGGGTGTGTGCCTCCCGGGCTCACCCTCTCTGCCTTATTCGCTGCAAAATCACAGGCCTACAGGGGTGCCAGCAGAAGGCAAGGCCTCAGTAAATCTCAATCCCATGAATGGCTGAAGCCACTTTCCAGGCCCACTTTCTGCTGCCTCTGCACCTGTTGTCATCCCCCGGCACTTTGTCTATACGCCATTCCCTGAGCACATCCTATTCCATATGCCGCCTTTTGCTGGAAATGCCCTTCCCACATGGCTGTCAGACGAAATTCTTCTAGAAGGTAACTTCCGTGCTGTTCCCTCCATAGCCTTCTCTGGCCCCTTGATCCAGGATGGCCCCTTTGTGTCCTTTAAGAAACATCTAGTGCCCAGTGTACTGTGTGCCAGGCATTAAGTGCTTTAGCTTCCGACATATATCATTCCTTATTGCATGCGATCTATTTGGTGTCATCACCTCTACTCGATGGTACCGTCCTGCAGGGCAGTGACTACTTTTCCCTCTGGCCCTGACTCTGCATCACCTGCTCCGTGCTCCTGGCACTTCGATGGGGACAAATGCACAAGATAATGTGCAAGCCCCTTGAGCATGCCTTGCACAGAGTGGGATCTCCTACCCAAAGTCAGATTTTTGACTTGAATAGAAATAGGGCCTGCGTGGTGTCGTGACAGCAAATTAACTTACGGTTCTGCAGATACAAATGTTAGTCTCGGGGCTCCCACTAACTAGGTGTTTGGCTTTGGCCGGATCCCTTTATCCCCTGCCTGTGGTTTCCTTGTATGTCAAATGAAGCAACACTGTTTGGGTTTCCCAAGTGCTTGCAGCTCTCATACTCTCCAGTTCTATGCTTTGCTGAAACTGCAGGGGATGAGGGAGGGGAGACTCACGTGTTCATGTTTAAAATTTCAAATGGAGGAAGTTGTTGTTTTCTTCTCTTCTCCCTAGTGGTAGCAAACAAGCAATAAATATGGAAATCCTAAAAGCCAGAGAAAATAGTGAGTGTTCTCCATCTTGCTGACAAAGTACACAGAGGCTGCGTCACCAAATGAATGGGCTTATCCCTCCACTGCACTTGCACAAATTCCTCCTGGCCCAGCATGGCTGGACCGTTCACAGAACAGGTCTCTTTTGTTCTGCGAACACCGGGCCCTGGCCCTATTCCAGCCAGCACGGCCCAGGGAGGCCAATGCAGAGCGGAGGTGCAGCATTCCTTCACCAGGGAGCCCGAATGGACCGAATCCATGCTTACTGAAACAATTCACAGCCCATAGAAACTATGCAGGTGAAAGGCGAGGGTGGTTCTGGGAGAGAGTGGAGGAGAAGAGAGACAACAAAGGCAAGGCAGTGTCCCCGTGGCAGGCAGCCAAACCCTCTTCTGCCAGGGGACAGGTAACGTGTTTTCAAAATTGTGCAGACATACTCAGTCACTGATCTGCACCTTCTTTATCTGCCTTTTAAGCTCCAGCCAGGATTGCGCCTGAATCCCATTACCAGCACGTGTCCTAGGAAGGACTTAAGTAATACAAGTCTTTTCCAGCTGAGTTTCAGCAGCCTCTTCCCAAGATGGCACTGAATGGAAGGCTGGTATTTAGTGGGTCTGTTGGCTCCGAGTCCCTCCCTGAGCTGCCTCCACCCAACGCTGGGCCTGCTCCATTTGGACCATTGGAAGGCGGCACTCTCCCCAAGGCCTAATGACCCCTACCCCAGTAGGTCTGTGGTATGTAAGCTGCCCTGGGGGCAGGCCTGCAGGCTCTTAGATCTCTACCAGGACCTTCAGAATGGACTCTCAAAATCCCCCATCTGCTTCCCAACTAGTTCCTCAACGTTAATCTCCCACATGTATCAATTCTTTTTTTTTTTTTTTTTTTTTAAACTTCACTCTGGGTAAAAAGGGCCCATCCCTCTGGACCAATCTCTTGAATCCCACTACGTGTCACTCACCAAGAAAGATACCCAGCTCCCTCAGGGGCTGAAGCCTTGGAGGTATTCATATTGAGCTTTGGTCCTAAGCACTGATGCTGATAAGGATGATGCTGGCCCAGAATAGCTCAGGCAGGAGGGAGGGGGAGGTTAGTACTTATTGGCCCGAACAATGCTTCCCACCTTGTCCCTGGGATCTCACCTCACTACAGACCATGCTCTTTTCGTCTCCTGTCCAGATATTACGCATTCTTCCAGGCCCAGCTCAAGTCCTGCTTCCCTACATGAAATGGCCTCTGAGTATTTTATTCCTCATGGAAGATCATCTTTTCAGCTCCAACCAGACGCATATCTCTATCTCACTATTTAGCACTGCTTTGTAAAACACTGAGTAATTGTTTCACATGTATATGTTTTGTTTCTGTAAGTGGAATATATCCTTTATATAATCAGAAGTGTCATATTGATGGATGGGTTGCAGATAGAGAGATAAACTTCTGATAAAGAAAATGGAGTAAAATGCTAATTATAAGAATCTAGCGATTTGTTAGTGGGGACTCACTGCAGAATTCTTGCCTCTTCTCTGTATGTTTGATGACTTCCCTATACACGTGTAGAAAAGCATTCAAAGTTTCTTATCTTCTGCTTCATCCACGGATCTGTTTCTTTAGCACTTATGAAGTGCTTACTACACCCTGGGATCGGAACTCTCTGCACAGGTCCTCTCTAATAACCTCGGTGAGGCTGAGAACATTTACTGGATGGTCCACAAATAATTGTTAAGTGTCACTCCCGACCACTCACGTCCACTCAGGTTCACTTTCCACCTGCTTCTGCTTTTCTGATTTGCCATCAGGGTTGACCAACCTTCACATCGTAGGCTTGGGAGGTTTGAGGGCTACAAGGCCAAGGCATCTTACTCTCTTGGCTACTGTCCATACCTCCACACCCACGGGAAGGAGGTCGAGAGCACTTCCAGGACTGCTGGGGTCCAAGTAACCTGTTTGCCCCAGGACTGTCTCAGGGAAGATCTCATTGAGCGTAAGTCCCCTTCCCCCCAGGCTTTCTACCAAGGAAAAGAGGAAATATGGTGAGTGCTGCCACCCAACCACCCAACCTCTACATTTATTACAAGTATTGACTTTTTTGACATGGAGTCCTTCTTTCCAGGAAAGCATTGTCCACTCCTAGGAGTTCTGCTGTAGATATCAGACGTGTTTGGCAGATGTCACGCGTTAAGTCAATAGCATGCTATAAACATTCAGTCAGCCATGTTGGAGAGTGGTTTCTGCCTGTCAGTCATAGTAAGCAGTGACAAAAGGAAGCTACTCTATGTTGGCTAATTGAATTTAAATTAAAAAAAAATAAAATAAAAAGGAAGCTACAAAAGCAAGTAAAGCAAGCCCCTGTTTTTAGATGGGTTGTGCTCCTGTGACGGAGACAGATGCGGGAAGTTTCAGGGCCAAGTCACAACAGCTTCAAACCAGAAGATGTGGGTGACAGCCTCTGTTGGGGGTGATGGCGTTCCCTGCCTACTTCTCTTTGGGGACCTCGGCACCACGCCTGAGCATCTGGAACGGGAGGGACAGAGATTCTGATAAGGACATTGATGCCATTTGCCTGACACTTAACGGGCCGCCAAGAACTTCAAAACAGCATTAGATGAGGGGGCGGGGGCAGAGGTCCTGAGAAATACGTTGCTCGCTTCGTGATCGGAGGCCTGCACGAGGCAGTCAGTAAATACATGCTGATTGATTTTTTTCCCCATAGCATTTAATGTCTGTGCCTTTCATTTGGTAATGAATCATTGTGTGACATCTCCTATAGCATTGTGCTGACTTGTTATTTATTTCTTTTATTGCTATTTCACTTTGCACATGCTTATGCATTATCACCCTTGGCTAGAATTTAAGACACCAGAAGGCAAGACTGTGCCTTGTCTTCTACACCCCACTGTGTCTAGCACAGTGCCTGGCTCACAGTAGGTGCTCAATCAATGCATTGATTAATTAAGTCCTCCTTCTGCCTAGGGCCCATCATGCTTCAGAGCTAACAGCTGTCACCTGGACCACCCTTGGCCGCGGGGGCACACAGACAAATGAGCTTTGTCTGCCTTCCCTCCGTGAGCAGCATCAAGGACCCCGAGAGGCAAACCTAAAGTGAATTTTAAAAACATGTTCGGTGGTGGTTGCGGAGCAAACCTACTTGCAAGAAAAGGCCTTCCCCCCACCCCCGCTCTCTTCAGTGCCACTGGAGCGGCTCTTTCCATTTGAAAATACGGCAGGGATCCATGCCGCAAAGCTACGCAGCCAGGGCGGGCCGAGTTCATACCAGCCGTCAAGGGCTCAGCATGGTCTGGAGGGCTTTGTGCTCAGACACTCAGGCAGCCTGGCTCAGGCCAAGCACACCCCCCTTCCTGCTGAGGCCACAGTGCAACCATTTCTGTAAGTAACTTTTCAACAATGGCCCCGTGCCTAGGAAGGATACCGGTATCATCGTGGGTGAAAGTTTCTTTTCTCCCTCCTACTCTTGACCTCTCCCCAAAGCATCATAATAAGACTTTTTATTGGGCCAAGAAATAAGCCGGTGATTTTCTTTCTTTCTTTCTTTTTTTTATGTTGGGTTAGGAACGAAAGAACAGACATTGATTGAGCACCTGTGATATGTCACAGACCCTGTCGTGTGCTGTCCTATTTCTCTGGTTATTTATTTATTATTTTTATGTGCTGTCTTATTTAATCCCAACAGGAGATTTTTGGTAAAATTTTAGCCCCACTACCCAGAGGAGGGAACCAAGATTCAGAGCTGCTTTGCAACTTGCCTAAGGCCCCATGCTAAAAACAAAAGTTTGATTCCCTTGCTGTCCCCAGCCCCCTGGCCCTGGTCTGATGTCACTGTTCATACCACTTCCACATAAACATTAGGAGAGGCTCTACTTTACCCACGTTTCAAACTATAGAGAGCCTGTCCTAATAGCAAGAGGGTGGAAGGGGCTTGGTGACTGGAGTTTCAGATGCCCCCAGGAATGTCATTAAGCGGTTCACTTATTATTCAGGGAAGTACCCAACAAAGTGATGACTTCTTTCCTCGCTATCAGTATCTACTACCAGCTGTTCACTTGGATTGGGGGATGTGAGGGATTTAACTCTGAATTCGTAAATGCTGCTAAATCTCCTTCGGAGAGGAACCAGAGGGATTAGTGCTCGTGGAGCAGGACTGCCTGGTAATTCAGAGGACCAGGGGACAAGCAGAATGTTTGCAGTGGGGGGCGGGGGGAGCGGGCGGTGTGGAGAGTGACTTCTGCATGCTAGGGTGAGGTGGGGGAGCACAGAAGGAGGTCTGCACCTTGGGAGACAGGCTTTCAAAACTACAGGAAAACACAGCAAATAAAACTGTTAGATAACATCTGCCTTGGGCGCTGGACAGAACTGGCATTTGTTTTCTACGTATGCCTGCTTTCCTGCTGTAGCATTTTTTGCCTTGTTCTGCACTTTTTTTTTCCTTCTTCTCCAGCATCTCTCAAACTGCATTTCCTGTCAGACTGCGTGTACAACATGCTTTGCTTCCTATGAACCATATTACAACCCCCGAACTACAATTCCTTTCCCCACTTTGCAGAAGGGAAACCCAAGGTCACCCCAGAAACAGAGGAGGAGCTAGGATCTGAGGACAGGAATTCTGACCTCCAGTCCTGGACTAGATCTGTTAGAAAAAAAGCAGCTAGTTCTTTGCTTTACCTGACTATCTAGGATCAAGTCAGGGCCGCGAGAAACCCTTACGCTGAGGGACACAGATCCTCCGTGGCCCGGGTCCCCCATTGCCATGTTTGGAGACACCTATCTCATTGTTCTCCGGGGCTGGAGTTAGAGAAAAAGAGAAAGGCATTCATCAAGGCCAAGCTGGATCACCCTTTTCCCATTTCCTTAAATGTTGGGATGTAAATCACACTTGAAGCTTCCTTGGAACATGTGGGCGTTAGCAAATCAGACAAGGGCAATGTGTTTCTAATCCAATGGCTTTCACGATGTATGATTTACATCCTCGGATTGTTTCCTGGTGGTTTTCTGGGTTTTTGTTTAGCTTGGCATTCCCACATCTGCTTTGAGTTTTATTACCTTTGGCCATGGGGGACTGAGGAGAAGCAGCTTATTCACGAAGTACCAGAAAATACATAACAACAACAATCAGACTTTGAAAATACTTCTCCAGCCTCACACTTTAGCAAGACAGAGTTGTGTTTTACTAAATGTAAAAACAAATAAGTTTAAAACTTTATTGGTTACATTTAGCTCCAATTAATTCTATAATCCCCAATCCTCAAAGCTTATATATTCAAAGCAAGCAACAACGACAAAACCAAAAGCCAAAAAACCCAAACAATTCAATTAAAAAATGAGGACTTGAATGGAGATTTCTCCAAAGAAGATATATAAATGGCCAATAAGCACATGAAATGATGTGCAACATCACTAATTATTAGGGAAATGCACATCAAACCACAATACTCAGGAGGTTGGCTGTATTTTACAACCACCACCACCCCACCCCCACCCCCCACCCCGGAAAACCACCAGTTTCTATGAGCATATGGAGAGCTTGGAAACTTGGAGTGTACGGAGCTGGTGAGAATATAAAGTGGTATAGCCAGTGTGGAAAATGGGTTAACAGTTCCTGGAAAATTTAAACACAGCATTATCCTATAATCTAGCAATTCCACTTCCAGGTATATACCTAAAGGAATTGAAAGCAGAGACTTAAACAGAATCTTGTACACCAATGTTCATAGCAGCATTATTCACGAAGCCAAAAGATGGAAACCATCAGTTATCCATCAACAGATGAGTATACAAACACCATGTGGTCTATACATACAATGGAATATTATGCAGCTGCAGAAAGGAATGAGGCTCTGGTACATACTAGTTAAACATGGACGAACTTTGAAAACATTATGCTAAGGGAAATAAGCCAGATGCAAAAGACACATTTTGTATTATTCACTTATATGGAACATTCAGAATTGACCAGTTCTTAGAGATAGAAAGTAGAATATAGGTTACAAGGGGCCACAGGGAAGTGGGGATGGGAAGTTATTGATTAATGGGTGTAGAGTTTCTAATCGAGATGATGAAAAAGTTCTGGAGGTGGATGATGGTGATGTACAACATTGTGAATGTACTTAATGCCAATGAATCACAAACATTTAAAAATGGTTAAGATGGGGGGCTCCTGGGTGGCTCAGTCTGTTAGGGGGATGCCTTCGGCTCAGGTCATGATCTCAGGGTCCTGGGATCTAGCCCAGCGTCGGGGTCCCTGCTCAGTGGGAAGTCTGCTTCTCCCTCTCCCTCTGCCTCTCCCTCAAGCTTGTCTCTCTCTCTCAAATAAATAAATAATAAGAAGAAGATTTTAGAAGATGAAAAATAAAAATTGGTTAAGATGGTAAAGTTTGTTATGTATATTTTACCACAATTTAAAAAAGACCCCCCCAAAACGAATAAACAAAGAACAACAACAACAACAAAAACCCTGTATGTTAAGACAGCAGATTTTGAAGACTGACTTTGATGCCTACTTTCTCTGTACCAAAGGGCCTGGGTGACTCTCTTCACCCCAAATGCAATGGTCTCTGTCATGGTCTGAGCCTTCGTGCATGCTGTTCCTTCTGTCTGGAATGCCTTTCACACATTGCCCTCAAAAATATTAGCTTATCACAGAAGCTTTAGCTAATTCCCCTCACATCAGAAGTCTTAATGTTCCCCTATTTGTTTTCTGAAAGCATTTACACATGCCTTATTAAATCACTCTACCTTGCTTTACAATGATTTCATGAGGTAGACGGCGAGTTTCCTACCTTGGGGATAATGTTTTACTCATCTTTATATCCCCTGCACATAGTAGCACTCCTAACCCATAGTAGGAGCTCAATAAATATTTAATTACACCAGTTGGTCTTAGAAGTGTTTTGTTTTGTTTTAGTTCTGCACAGGGTGGGGAGGGTGGGGACGCAGGGGAGACAGGCAGTTGGAAATGCTCTGAGAAAGCTGTTGCAATTGACGGCAGTGAAAGAGACACATCAAGGAAGATAAAAGACAGTGTTTCCTCCCCTCCATACCTTAGGCTTCAATAGCATTGCTGTGGCATCTGACCCGTGTGGGGTTCTAGCCTCACTCTAGTGTGGCCGTGGAGTCTCGCTATTTAACCTGGCTGAAACCGACTGTCCTCAGCTAGGCTGTGGGAACAGCAGGGCTGCATGAAATGTGGATGTTGAGGACCCAGTGAGATAGCACCGGGAAGCTGGAAGCTCCTGGCCCCTAGCGGCTGCTCAAGGCCTGCCTTGTGTCTGTTGCGGGGGCTCCTCCTGGTAACTAATTTTGCTCAGTGCTCATTCCACCCACCAGGACTTTTCTCCCTCCCCCCCCACCACCCCAGCTCAGGTTTCTTCCTTAGTGGTGGACATTTTTTTCCTCATGAGGAATTCTCTCAGCAATGCCATCTCACCCTTTCCAGGGGAATCATTAACTCTTTCTTTGGCTTCCTTTAGCAATGGGAAGGGAAAGAATTAGGGGAAGGGCCTTCAAGCACAGCTGTTCTAAGGTCACCATTAGCCTGCTCAAATCCCTTTCCGTGGCTGCAGCAAAGGGCAAATGCCCTGCATGTGCTGAGGTTGGCAGGCCCTCTGGCGCCTTGGCATGTCCTCGAAGGCCTTTAAGCTTCTATTCTTGGGTGAATCACAGGGCTTTTGTTTGTGCCCCAGCCCTCCCTATAGTGGAGAAAGCACTTCCCTTTCCCTCTTATTTTCCCACCCTCCTTTCTCTTCTGTGAGCTTTCAAGTCCCCCAATTAAATAACTGGTAAGTTTTCTTTGTGCAGAGCACCAAACTTTGCTGGATGACTTCCACGATCAATGTATTTCTTTCTCTTTTCTTTCTGCCCTTGAGTTCTTATGTATCCAACCTTCTCCTGGGGGAAGAATAGACTTAAACAGGATGTAAAGTGCCCATCGCAGGGGTGAAGGTATATCTCAAACCCGCTGAGATTTTCTTTTATTCCTGTGTTCAGCGAGTATTTAGTGAGGTGCCTACCATGCCCCAGACACTGGACTAGGCACCAGAAGGGCCTCTCTCCATGGGACATGGTCCCTTCCCTAAAGGAGCATCTGGGGAATGTGTCACTGCAAAGTGACTTGATTGATGTCTGACGTACGGAGGGAGTTCAAGGTGAAGAGGCAGCATCCCGTGAGCCCACTCTCTCCGATGGGCGTGGCGGTGTGGGTATGGGATGGATGCACAAGGATGGACAAATTCCTAGTCTGCTCCCTTCTAAAAGGCTCTCGCCTGCTCCTCAAATGAGCTCTACAGGGTGTGTGTGGTGGAGGGGTGGGGGATGACTGAAGAGGGAGGCATGACAGGATAAAAGAGTTCATTCTTTCAAAAGGCAAATTATTTGTAGAATCACAAAACAGGGATGGTTATGCCTTTTTGCCAACAATACCAAGCGGCTGAAGTGCAGGGGGGATAACCAAGGGTAGGGGAGCAGTCACTCTAGGCCCAGATTGTCCATCTTCCTCTTCACTTTTCTCCTAATTACTTCCTAGAGAATCTATGCTCTTTGGATAAGTAAGTATCCATGTGATGGAGCCAACACATGCATCAGCCAGTCTTGATTTCAAGGTGGTGCTCATTAAGTCCTGGAATCTCAGATGCTGAAGGAAGCCATGATTTCCCTGGCTACTCTTAATGGTTATCACCATGGCTCTTCTTGATTTCCTTGGGCACTGAGAGCCTATCTGCATTTTCCCACCCTATTTGTCCTCTGAGAATTGTTTTTGCTCCTCACTTTCAGGAAGGAGCAAAATTGAGAGTCAAATTTGTGTGTGTGTGTGTGTGTTCAACCGTGTCGGGCACCATTCATTCAGTGAGTGGAATTTTATCAATTACCTTGGGGTCTCTCTTTCTCTCAGACCATTGCCCTCTGAATTTCCTAAAAGCTGTATAACACCCTTTCTCTCTGGAGACCAACACTCGTAAAGCGGATGGAAGTACAGTGTGGCAGTATGTCAAATAGTGCCTGAAGCCAGCAGCCGGGATGCTGCTCCCTGACCTGTCAAAAACATCTGTTTAGCACAAACCACATGGCAGTTTCTCTGAAGACTAAAACAACAGCCCAGGAGGTAATTGCTATTTCAGTGTTCCTTCTGGCTTGAAGTGTGCTGAAGCAATACTCAATTCCATTTCAATCTGTATTTACTGAACACTCATTATGTTCTGGGCACTGGGCTAGGCACCAGGGGGAATACAAGGGAAATATAACACAATTTATTGGGGAATACGAAACACACACACTGAAGAGTTAGAACCAACAAAGGATAGAATATAATCAAAAGTCTAAACACAGAACGGTTAGGAGAGGTCAGAGAAGAGAGAGGCCCTAAGCTGCTAGACCTAGAAAAGACTTCAGGGGTCAACTGTCCATTCAACGTTCACTGACTAAATATTTACTGAACGCTGCCATGTGCTGGGGACGTGGAAGGTGGTAGAGGGGAGAATAAAGCTCAGTTCTTTAGAGGCAATGTTCAAGTTATAAGAGAAACTGGAAACAGAGTCCATGTCTTACTCATAATTCATTCAGCTAATACTAAATGATCATCTGGTATGTGTCAGGCACTGGGCTAGATGCAGAAAGAACGCATTGCATGCTGACAAGGCATGTCTGATACTTGACCAGTTGCATAAACCTGCGCCGGTTTCTCAACATCCCTCCACTTCCTTTTCCCCATTATAAAATGTGGATAAGAGTGCTCCCTCAGAGCGGATGTGAGCATTAAATGAAGAAAAAATATAAAGGCCATAGCACAATTGCTGATGCAAAGTGAGTGCTTAACAAACGCCAGTTGCTATTATTGTTACGGAGCTACTTCAGTAGATAGGACATGGTCCCCACCCTTAAGAAACTTAATTCTAATGCAGAAGATAGGCATATTCCCAGATCCATGTGTCTTCCTGATGCAAGAGCTTTGGGGAAGACATAAACAAGTAGAATGAAAGTAAACAAAATGAGAACAAGAGTGAAGAGAGGTGAACGTTTTATAGGACGGAAGGGGCAGAATGTTATGAACAGCCAATTTTATTTATTGCTTTTCCAGATCTACAAAACAGGCAGATCTCTAATCCTGGAAAGTAAAACATTCAGAGGTCAACTTGTCCATGTCCCTGTCTCCCATCTATTAATTAATTAATTATTAAAGGGCACTAATTAAAAACCCATTATCCTCTCACTCATACTCCAATAACATAGGTATCGTGACCCGTGGTCATTTGGCCTCGAAGTACTCTGAAGTTCTGGCATATTGAAAATAGCCAGGGGAGAAGGAAATAGTAGAAATGGCTCTTGCAGGGATGGGACTTGGGAAGATAGTTCAACAGTGAGGCTTCTTCCTTTCCTATCCCCACCTGGCACAGAGCAGAGTTCAAATGTCAATGTCCAGGAGAAAAAAATAAAATTTTAGTTCTTACACATACAGGGATATGCCAGGGAACTAATTTGGGAGATAGTATAGGACTGTCCAGATAGTGGTGATGCTGGCTGAATGCAGAAGATACATTTTGATCATAGATTTGATCAAGCTGATAGGAGAGTAGTAATCCATCACTAAGTGTAAGAGAGTGTCAAATAGGAACTCCAGCTCCGAAGGGTGGGAGAACAGAAGCTGTTTTGTAGAAATCAGGGCAGCAGTCAACCAAGCCGGAGTTCAGAATCAGGTGACTTTCCAGGAATGGGGACAAAAGACAATCCATTTAAAGCACATAAAATGAGCATGGGTGGTAAGCTCTGGATGCCCAGGGGTTTCCATATAAGCACATCAGCCATGGTGTGGGCAAAATTACCGCATATTCTAGTTTTTAGTATGGATGAGACTTCTAACGTGTAGCCTGACTGAATTCTCATGGCTTGGGACTACATGAGACTGAGACCCCCACCTTCATTAACTCATCCTGGACAAGCACCCACGCGAAGACCAAGAGAGGGGTCAATTGGGGAATACGAAACACACACACTGAACAGTTAGAACCAACAAAGGATAGAAGGCTCCCTGCTCCCCAACACAATGCTTAGTGAGAGAACGGGTCTTCCCATTCCCTTCAACTTCCCTGTCACCCTAACACCAGTCTTCGGTGACGACACCCGAACAGGAGACACCCCACTTAGCCCCCCTCCAGCCCTGATTCAAA